>NW_022437002.1:18465057-18580925 GCF_009761245.1 Sapajus apella
CTCTTGTTACCCAGGCTGGAGTGCAATGGCGTGATCTCGGCTCACCGCAACCTCCACCTCCTAGGTTCAGGCAATTCTCCTGCCTCAGCCTCCTGAGTAGCTGGGATTACAGGCACGCGCCACAATGCCCAGCTAATTTTTTGTATTTTTAGTAGCGACGGGGTTTCACCATGTTGACCAGGATGGTCTCGATCCCTTGACCTCGTGATCCACCCGCCTCGGCCTCCCAAAGTGCTGGGATTACAGGCTTGAGCCACCGCGCCCGGCCATAAGGCAAGTTCTTAATGATTTACAAAGAGACTTAGACTCCCACACAATAATAGTGGGAGACTTTAACACCCCATTGTCAATATTAGACAGATCAACAAGACAGAAAATTAACAAGGATATCCAGGACTTGAACTCAGACCTGGAACAAGGAAACCTAATAGACATTTATAGAACTCTCCACCCCAAATCCACAGAATATACATTCTTCTCAGCACCACATCACACCTACTCTAAAATTGACCACGTAATTGGAAGCAAATCACTCCTCAGCACATGCAAAAGAATGGAAATCATAACAGTCTCTCAGACCACAGTGCAATCAAGTTAGAACTCAGAATTCAGAAACTAACTCAGAACCGCACAGCTTCATGGAAACTGAATAACTGGCTCTTGAATGTTGACTGGATAAACAATGAAATGAAGGCAGAAATAAAGATGTTCTTCGAAACCAACGAGAATGAAGACATAACATACCAGAATCTCTGGGACACATTTAAAGCAGTCTCTAGAGGAAAATATATAGCAGTAAGTCCCCACACGAGAAGCAAGGAGAGATCAAAAATTGACACCCTATCAGCAAAATTGAAAGAGCTAGAGGAGCAAGATAAAAAAAACTCAAAACCTAGCAAAAGACAAGAAATAACTAAGATCAGAGCAGAACTGAAGGAGATAGAGACACAAAAAACCCTTCAAAAAATCAATAAATCCAGGAACTGGTTTTTCAAAAAGATCAACAAAATAGACAGACAATTAGCCAGACTAATAAAAAAGAAAAGAGAGAATAACCAAATAGATGCAATAAAAAACGATAAAGGGGATATCACCACAGATTCCACAGAAATTCAAACCATCATCAGAGATTATTACAAACAACTCTATGCACATAAACTAGTAAACCTGGAAGAAATGGATAAATTCCTGGACACTTGCCTCCTCCCAAGCCTGAACCAGGAAGAAGTCAAAACCCTGAATAGATCAATAACAAGGTCTGAAGTTGAGGCAGCAATTAAGAGCTTACCACCCAAGAAAAGCCCAGGTCCAGATGGGTTCACAGCTGAATTCTACCAGACATACAAAGAGGAGCTGGTACCATTCCTTCTGAAACTATTCCAAATAATCCAAAAAGAGGGAATCCTTCCCAAATCATTTTATGAGACCAACATCGTCCTGATACCAAAACCTGGCAGAGACTCAACAAGAAAAGAAAACTTCAGGCCAATATTCATGATGAACATATATGTAAAAATCTTCAATAAAATACTGGCAAGCCGATTGCAACAGCACATCAAGAAGCTTATCCACCATGATCAAGCAGGCTTCATCCCGGGGATGCAAGCCTGGTTCAACATACGCAAGTCTATAAACATAATTCACCACATAAACAGAACCAAAAACAAAAACCACATGATTATCTCAATTGATGCAGAGGAGGCCTTTGAGAAAATTCAACAGCCCTTTATTCTAAAAACCCTCAATAAACTAGGTATTGACAGAACGTATCTCAAAATAATAAAAGCTATTTACGACAAACCAACAGCCAATATCATACTGAACGGGCAAAAACTGGAAGCATTCCCTTTGAAATCGCTCACTAGACAAGGATGCCCTCTCTCACCACTCCTATTCAATATAGTACTGGAAGTTCTAGCCAGAGCAATCAGGCAAGAAAAAGAAATAAAGGGTATTCAAATAGGAAAGGAGGAAGTCAAATTGTCTCTATTTGCAGACGACATGATTGTATATCTAGAAGACCCCATTGTCTAGCCCAGAATCTCCTGAAACTTATAAGCAACCTCAGCAAAGTCTCAGGATACAAAGTCAGTGTGCAAAAATCACAAGCATTCCTATACACCAATAACAGACTTAAAGAGAGCCAAATCAAGAATGAACTGCCATTCACAATTACTACAAAGAGAATAAAATACCTAGGAATACAACTAACAAGGAACGTAAAGGACCTCTTCAAGGAGAACTACAAGCCGCTGCTCAACGAAATAAGAGAGGACACAAACAGATGGAGAAACATTCCATGTTCATGGTTAGGAACAATCAATATTGTGAAAATGGCCATACTGCCCAAAGCAATTTACAGATTCAACGCTATCCCCATCAAGCTACCAATGACCTTCTTCAAAGAACTGGAAAAAAACACCTTAAACTTCATATGGAACCAAAAGAGAGCCAGCATAGCCAAGTCAGTTCTAAGCAACAAGAACAAAGCAGGAGGCATCACACTACCAGACTTCAAACTATACTACAAGGCTACAGTAATCAAAACAGCATGGTACTGGTACCAAAACAAAGATATAGACCAATGGAATAGTGAACAGAGGCCTCGGAGGCAACACAACATATCTACAACCATCTGACCTTTGACAAAACTGACAAAAACAAGCAATGGGGAAAGGATTCCCTGTTTAATAAATGGTGTTGGGAAAACTGGCTAACCATGTGCAGAAAGCAGAAACTGGATTCCTTCCTAACACCTTACACTAAAATTAACTCCAGATGGATTAAAGACTTAAACATAAGACCTAACACCATAAAAACCCTAGAAGAAAATCTAGGCAAAACCATCCAGGACATAGGCATAGGCAAGGACTTCATGACCAAAACACCAAAAGCATTGGCAACAAAAGCCAAAATAGACAAATGGTACCTAATCAAACTCCACAGCTTCTGCACAGCAAAAGAAACAGTCATTAGAGTGAATAGGCAACCAACAGAATGGTAAAAAATTTTTGCGGTCTACCCGTCTGACAAAGGGCTGATATCCAGAATTTACAAAGAACTAAAACAGATTTACAAGAAAAAACAAGCAAGCCCATTCAAAAGTGGGCAAAGGATATGAATAGACACTTTACAAAAGAAGACATACATGAGGGCAACAAACATATGAAAAAATGCTCATCATCACTGGTCATTAGAGAAATGCAATTCAAAACTACATTGAGATACCATCACACCAGTTCAAATGACGATCATTAAAAAATCTAGAGACAGCAGATGCTGGAGAGGATGTGGAGAAATAGGAACACGTTTACACTGTTGGTGGGAGTGTAAATTAGTTCAACCATTGTGGAAGACAGTGTGGTGATTCCTTAAGGACCTAGAAATAGAAATTCCATTTGACCCAGCAATCCCATTACTGGGTATATATCCAAAGGATTATAAATCATTCTACTATAAGGACACATGCACACAAATGTTCATTGCAGCACTGTTTACAATAGCAAAGACCTGGAACCAACCCAAATGCCCATCGATGATAGATTGGACAGGGAAAATGTGGCACATATACACCATGGAATATTATGCAGCCATCAAAAACGATGAGTTTGTGTCCTTTGTAGGGACATGGATGAACCTGGAAACCATCATTCTCAGCAAACTGACACAAGAGCAGAAAATCAAACACCACATGTTCTCACTCATAGGCTGGTGCCGAACAATGAGAACACATGGACACAGGGAGGGGAGCACTACACACTGGGGTCTCTTGAGGGGAAATAAGGGAGGGACAGTGCGGGTTGGGGAGCTGGGGAGAGATAGCATGGGGAGAAATGCCAGATATAGGTGAAGGGGAGGAAGGCAGCAAATCACAGTGCCATGTGTGTACCTATGCAACAATCTTGCATGTTCTTCACATGTACCCCAAAACCTAAAATGAAATTAAAAAAAATAAAAAAATAAAAAATTAAATAAATAAATAAAGTTTTCTTTCAAAAAAGTAAAAAAAAAAAAAAAAAAAAAGTATATATCAGGCCAAGCAAGGTGGCTCACACCGGTAGTCTCAGCACTTTGGGAGGCCGAGGCAGGTGGATCACCTGAGGTCAGGAGTTTGAGACCAGTCTGGCCAACATGGCAAAACCCCATCTCCACTAAAAATACAAAAAAATTAGCTGCGCGTGGTGGTGCATACCTCTAGTCCCAGCTACTCAGGAGGCTAGGGCAGAAGAATGTCTTGAACCTGGGAGGCGAAGGTTGCAGTGAGCTGAGATCACACCACTGCACTCCAGCCTGGGTGACGGAGTGAGACTGTGTCTCAGCAAATAAAATAAAATAAAATAAATAAATAAAATAGGCCAGTCATGGTGGCTCACACCTGTAATCCCAACACTTTGGGAGACTGACGTAGGCGGATCACTTGAGGTAAGGAGTTCGAGACCGGCTTGGCCAACATGGTGAAACCCTGTCTCTACTAAAAATGCAAAATTTAGCCAGGCATAGTGGCAGGTGCCTGTAATCCCAGCTACTCGGGAGGCTGAGGCAGGAGAATCGCTTGAACCCAGGAGGTGGAGGTTGCAGTGAGCCGAGATTGTGCCACTGCTCTCTTGCCTGGGTAACAGAGTGAGACTCTGTCTCAAAAATAAATAAATTCTAAAAAAATTAAAATAAAATAAAAGTATAAATCAGAATGGGTCATTTCTCTGCTTTAGACCTTCCAATGGCTTCCTGTTCCTCCGAGAATAAAATTCAGTCTCTTCCTTGTGTCTTCCAAGGCCCTGTGTGACGTGTTGTTTCCACCTCTCCAGCCTCATCTTGTTTGTCTCTTCTCTTCCTCTGCTTCACTGTGCAGCTACGTGAGCACCTTTTGGTTTCTTCTTTTTTTTTTTTTTAGACAGTCTCACTCTGTCACCCAGGCTGGAGTGCAGTAGCATGGTCTCGGCTCACTGAAACCTCCGCCTCCCAGGTTCAAGCAATTCTGCCTCAGTCTCCCGAGTAGCTGGGATTACAGGCACCTGCCACCACGCCTGGCTACTTTTTGTATTTTTAGTAGAGATGCGGTTTCACCACGTTGGCCAGGCTGATCTTGAACACCTGATCTCATGATCTGCCTGCCTTGGCCTCCCGAAGTGCTGGGATTATAGGTGTGAGCCACTGAGCCCAGCCTTGGTTTCCTGATCATCTCAAACTGGACCCTGCTTCAGAGCTTTTATGTTAGCTCTTCCCTCTCTGGGAACATTCGGCTCCCATGTCACCTTCCCTGATCACCCATTTATAAAATGGCTTCCCCTGTTTCTTTTTTTCTTTTTTTTTTTGAGAGGGAGTCTAGCTCTGTCTCTAGGCTGGAGTACAGTGGCTTGATCTTGGCTCATTGCAACCTCTGCCTCCTGGGTTTAAGCGATTCTCCTGCCTCAGCTTCCCGAGTAGCTGGGATGACAGGCATGCACTGCCATGCCCAGCTAATTTTTGTATTTTTAGTAGAGACAGGATTTCACCATGTAGGCCAGGATGGCCTGTATCTCTTGATCTCCTGGTACGCCTACTTCGGCCTCCCAAAGTGCTGAGATTACAGGAGCCACCGCCCCTGGCCTTTTCCTTGTCCTTTCTAACAGGCTACTGTTCTTTATAGCATTATCACTATCTGAAATCTTTTATGTCTTTTTTTGGTCTCCACTAAACCGTAAGCTTCTAGAGAGCCGTGCTTTGTCTTGTTCATCACTTGTTCTTGGCTTGGAGGATGGTGTTCTATTAATTCTGGGTTGATAAAGTGTGCCAGTGTGAGGCACCAGGCACTGTGCTGGGTGCTGGGTCTGCAGTGACAAATGAAGCAGCCTTGGTAACTGTTCTTGTAGAATTCACCTTCTAGAGGGATTTGTTGAATGAAGGGAAGAAGGGAGGCAGAGAGTTGTTCTGATGAAGACCCCTAAATATTTAATGCATAGAGTGATAACATGACTTTTGATGAGGAAAAAAGGGGAAGGGGAATTCTAGACCACATTTACTAAGTATTTACTATGAGCCATCTACCTTCTGGGCACTTTACAGTCATGTCACTTAATCCTCTATTAACCTTATGATAGGCATTTTTGCTCCTATTTTACAGAAATGTTACATGTCTTGCCGGGCGTGGTGGTTCACGCCTGTAATTCCAGCATTTTGGAAGTTTGAGACAGGTGGATCACCTGAGGTCAGGAGTTCAAGACCAGCCTGACCAACGTGGAGGAACCCCGTGTCTACTAAAAAAATACAAAGTTAGCCAGGCATGGTGGCACATTCCTGTAATCCCAGCTACTCGGGAGACTGAGGCAGGAGAACTGCTTGAACCTGGGAGGCAGAGGTTGCGGTGAGCCGAGATTGCGCCATTGCATTCCAGCCTGGGGAACAAGAGTGAAACTCCATCTCAAAAAAGAAAGAAAAAAAAGAAAGTTTACATATCTTGCCCAGGGTCCCATAGCTAGAAGTCACGGGCTTGGAACCGAAACTTAGGCCAGTCTATGTCAGCACCTGCATGAGGTCTTTCTGTTGATGCCGAGGCCCAGCGAGTACAATGGTCAAAAGAGTGAGAGCACAATCAGCCTCCTCCTCGCACCTCCCTGACCACCTGTGTGCTGGCCTCATGACCTGAGTCATGTGGCTACTGCCTGTTTTCACCACCTTTCCCCTTCTCACTAGGTCACTGCTGCAGCTTCTTGCCTGGCTTCCTCAGGGTCCAGACTGGTCATCCCCAACAATCCTTCACGTGGCAGTTAGGCAACCTTCCTATTGCAAACTCATCATGCGACCAGCCTGACCAACGTGGTTTTTTTTTTGAGGCAGAGTTTCACTCATGTTACCCAGGCTGGAGTGCAATGGCGCGATCTCGGCTCACCGCAACCTCCGCCTCCTGGGTTCAGGCAATTCTCCTGCCTCAGCCTCCTGAGTAGCTGGGATTACAGGCACGCACCACCATGCCCAGCTAATTTTTTGTATTTTTAGTAGAGACGGGGTTTCACCATGTTGACCAGGATGGTCTCGATCTCTTGACCTCGTGATCCACCCGCCTCGGCCTCCCAAAGTGCTGGGATTACAGGCTTGAGCCACCGCGCCCGGCTCATCATGCTTAAAATGCTTGGACTCACTTGTGCCAAGTCCAGATGCCTTGTTATGACCTGCAAGGCCATGCTTCACCTGACCCTGCAGCTGGCCCCTGTGGCATCACCTCGTCCCCTTCCCAAATGCTCACATCCTGGTCACATGGCCTGCAGGTAATGTCCAGAACACCGAGTCATCTCCCACATCTGTGCCCTTTGCTCATGATACTGCTGTGCCTGGAGTGTTGTTCCTGGGGTTTCCACCTAAAGACTGCCTACTCATCCGTGGTGAGGGCAATTGCCCTACCCTCCGACTCTGTCAGGCTGAGTTGGTAGAGCTTCTTTGTGCTTCTGCACATGGTGGAAAGCAAGGTCTGTGTCTTAATAGAATCCAACATCTATTAGGCTGTGGAACTGAATATCCATTATCTCATTTTGAAAATGGGCATTATTATTATTACCATTAAAAAAAATTTTTTTTTAATTTAAAAATATTTTGAGATGAAGTCTCTCTCTGTTGCCCTGGCTGGAGTACAGTGGCATGATCTTGGCTCACTGCAACCTCCACCTCCTGGGTTCAAGCGATTCTCCTGCCTCAGCCTCCCGAGTAGCTGGGATTACAGGCAGCTGCCACCACGCCTGTCTAATTTTTGTGTGTTTAGCAGAGATGGGGTTGCATCATGTTGGTCAGGCTGGTCTCAAACTCCTGATCTAGGTGATCCACCTGCCTCGGCCTCCCAAAGTGCTGGGATTATAGATGTGAGCCATGGCACCCGGCCTTTTTTTTTTTTTTTTTTTTCTGTGTTTTTTGAGATGGAGTCTTACTCTGTCACCCAGGCTAGAGTGCATGGTGCGATCTCAGCTCACTTCAGCCTTCATTTCCTGGGTTCAAGTGATTCTCCCTGCCTCAGCCTCCTGAGTAGCTGGGCCTACAGGTGTGTGCCATGATGCCTGGCTATGTTTTGTATTTGTAGCAGAGACAGGGTTTCAGTATGTTGGCCAGGCTGGTCTTGAACTCCTGACTTCAAGTGATCTGCCCGCCTTGGCTTCCCAAAGTGCTGAGATTACAGGTGTGAGCCAGTGTGCCTGGCCCTATTATTCCATTCAATACGTAAAGAAACTGAAGTTCAGAGGGGGTTGCTGATTTGTTGAAGGCCGATCGTTATGGGTTACGAGAAGACTTGAAACCCACATGCTCAACTCCAAATTTACTGTACCTTCCTCACTTGTACAATCATCACAAGAACATGCATTCAGCATTCCCTGGGCACCAGCCTCTGTGCTAGGTGACCACAACACTTTGAAGACAGAAGCAACCCCGTGTACTGTGCACCTCTGCTAGTATCTGTTTACAGGAGATGTCTGTCATGTCCCTGTCCACCCTCCCTTTTCTCTCCCTGTGGCTGTGATATTGGAGTTTCAGGACACAGCCAGAGCACGTGCCATTTGGTCCTGTTAGGTGCCATTTTTAGGATTTATTTTTTTATTTTTCAAAGACAGGGTTTCACCACGTTGGCTAGGCTGGTCTTGAACTCCTGACCTCAGGTGATCCGCCCGCCTTGGCCTCCCAAAGTGCTGAGATTACAGGCGTGAGCCACCACTCTCGGCCCATTTTTAGGATTATTTCAAGGGCTCTGGCTATTTCTGTTCTTCTTCCCAACTTGTTCTTATGCATCCACAAGTCTGAGCACTGGACCTCTGCCACTTCATCCAAGTCACCCATAAACCTATTGATCAGAGGAGGACCAAGGAAAGGGCATGACCTGCACCCCTAAGAGACAAACACATAACCAAGTCATGAGCTTCCCAGTCAGATCTATCTTTACTTCACATTTCTCTGGCTGGGCTTGGCTGGGCCCTCCCAACTTTCCTACATATAGATTTGGGGTAGTGACCCTGGGCACCTCAGGAAGATGAAGCCACTTGGGGTCAGGGCTGTATATGCTCAGCTCCCAGCACAGTGCCTGGTACTCAGTGGGTACCCAGAGAAGGCTTGTTGGATGGAGCAATGGGTGACTTGTTATTAGGGAACCGATTTTGGTCCATTCGGATTACTTCTTCCTCTCACCTGCAAAAGGGAATTTTCGAGTCAGTCCTTTCACATTTATCTTATCTACTGCCATGATCTTGAGTAGTGCCCATGAGGACAAAAAACTCCCAGTCTACATTCAACCTATAGCTTTCTCCTGGTCTGCAGGTCCTTATCTAGCCACTTCTCCCATCCTCTTAACTCCTCCAGCTCTCTCAGGCTGTGTTCAAAGAGCTTCTTTGTGCTTCTGCACCTGGTAGAAAGCAAGGACTATGTCTTAATAAAATCCAACATCTGCCAGGCTGTAGAGTTGAACCCATTATCTCATTTGGAAAATGGGCATTATTATTTCCATTTTATACATAAGGAAATTGAAATTCAGAGAGAGTTGCTCTCTGAAGAACAATGGAGGGTTGCTCCCTCCCTTCATCCTCCCATCCATTCAATAAAAATGTTGAATTCTCCCCATAGTATAACCAATCA
This sequence comes from Sapajus apella, assembly GCF_009761245.1. Lineage (NCBI taxonomy): Eukaryota > Metazoa > Chordata > Mammalia > Primates > Cebidae > Sapajus > Sapajus apella. Next base: position 18,474,637 of record NW_022437002.1, read on the forward strand.
GAAATAGTCCCGGCCTGAATAGAGCTTCCATTTTTCCAGAAAACAGACATCAAATGTATAATTACCCAGAAACATTCCTTAGAAGTGCAATAAAACAGTAGCCTGGGTATTATGAGAATAAACCACATGGGACCTGATCTGGCCTGAGATGTGTGTGCATGTGTGTCAGGGAATGCTTCCTGGAGGAAGCAACATTGAAGCTGAAAACTGCATTAGCACCCGAGCCAAGGAATGAGTGTGTTTTGAGAAGGGTGAAGTTGACAACTTTAAGTCGTGCTGACTTACCTTCAAGGAGATCACTGGGATGAGATAGGCACGAGCCAGACTTTGTTGGGTGGAAGAGTGAGTGAAAGGTGGAGAAGTAAAGGCAGCCTGTGTAGAGAAATGGAAAAGCTCAGGAGGGGGACAAAAGACAGGGTGGTAGTTAGGGAAGGTGTAGATCTGAGGGAATTCTCCCTCATCCCCCAAGGTAGGAGAGACTTAAGCATGTTAAGTGCTGGTAGGAAAGGGCCAGCAGCAACACACAGAGGGGGCAAGTCAAGGTAGGAATGGAGGACTCAACTGCCATCATTTCTTCACTGAAGAGAGATCATTGAGCACGCACCATGTGCCAGGCGTTTTGAAAAGGGCTGACAAGGCCTATGTTCCCCTCTGCCTCCCGGCTAATTTTTTTTCTTTTTTTTGCATTTTCTGTAGAGATGGGGTCTTGCCATGTTGTCCAGGTTAGGCTTAAACTCCTGAGCTCAAATGGCCTCCTTGGCCTCCCAAAGTGCTGGGATTACAGGCGTGAGTCACGATGCCTGGCCTGGTCTGTGCTTTTTTATGGAACTCATTTTCTAGAGACTGAGGCAGGAGATAACTGATCAGCAAGATAATTTCAGCTAATGATGGTGTATTGAAGACATAAAATGAGGTATGTGGTAATGGAAGGGCATAACCCAGGACAAGGTGAGGTCACAAGGCCTAGAGGACCATGGGGTGTGATGTGGATGATGAGTGGCCTGGGGGAGCTGAGGATAGGTGAGAGAGCTGGAGTTCATGAAGGTGGAGTGGAGGGTATGGAAGAAAATGGTCAGAAAAGAGGCAGAGGGCAGAGGAGGACTGGTCTGGAGGCCCCATGGAGATGACAGAGTGTTACAGGGTGGGCAACTTCAGGGTCATCCGTTAGTCAATGGTTGACCTCGAATCTGTTCCTTTGGCCCCTTGGGTACTCAGACTCAACATTAACAACCACAAACTTGGTTCCTCTCCACCCTGACCTGCTGCTGCCCTGCCTTCCTGGTCTGGAGGGAGAGGCACCATTCTCCTGGGTACAGTGACTCGAAGCCTCAGTGGCCATTGAGGTGGAGACTGGACGGAGGCTCCTGAGGAGAGCAGAATGGATCCCACATTAGGGCCCCTCGGCTCTACTTTCCAGTCTCCTCATGTCTTCTCTGTTCCTCCTCCAGGAAGCCGCCTCCCTCAGCCCTACAACTCCCCTCCACCAGCAGGGCGAGCCAATAGCTTGGGGAGGCTGGAACCCTGGATGAGTCCTGGCCTTGCTTTGGAGTCAAGAGGGGAAGCCCAGCCGGGCTGTCCGGTCTCACGCCCTGGCATCATCTCGCCTGAGGTGGACTGCTGATGAGCCCTGCCCACTCCTCCGGGTGGTCCTTTCTTCTCTGCCTGTCTCCCAGAACCTCCACTCTGGGCAAACATACTCTGTTTGGTCCACCTCCATGTGTCTGTTTATGTGGAACAAAGGGGCTTCGGGAGAATCTTGAAGGCAACGGGAACCCCAGGAGCGACCCCATCCGTAACTCCTGAGGGTTGGAGTGGGGTGCCTGAGGGGTGGGATCTGACAGGTAGGATGGGTGAGAGTAGGATGTGACAGAGGTGAGGTCAGCTGCCCAGCTGGAGGCTCGGGCCCCTCTTTAGGCTCGTCTGCCAAAGCTTCTTCCTCTGTGTGGCTGATAAATAGGGGTTTTGTTCCTAGGAAGTCCAGATGGGGTAAGATATAGGAAGAAGGTTGCTCACTGCCATGCCCAGGTCTCCAGATGTGAGTGGGTGCCCTGGCAGCATTGCTGACAGATAAATGGGATGTGTTCCTGAGGAAAGAGCAGCTGCATCCACATAGGTCATGCAATACCTAGGGTGGTTTGGCTGTCTGACTCCTTGACGATGCTACTCCTGCTGACCCTGCTGGGGGCTGCCCTGCTCACCTGGCAGCATGCTCCAGCCCGGAACAATATCCCCAGGGCCCAGAAGCGGAGGGAGGTAGCGCTGCAGAAGATGGAGGCCCTGGCCCGGCGGCTCCGGCAGCAGGTGACTTGACATGGGTCCCTGAGGTCCCCAGCTCCAGGGGGCCTTGGCCCTCAATCCCAACAGGAGGACTATACCTCAGGATGCCCCTCCTGACCATGGCCCCAGCCCCTGCAGACACAGGGGGCAGGTGGGCACTTCCCCGTCCCTGGCTCTCCCCATGCCAGCTCTGTGTGTAGTTGTCAGCTTTCCTCCATCTCGCCTTTGAGACCCTGGAGGTTAGGGGCAGTGTGTTCTTCCTCTGTTCTCCCAGCTCTTGGCACATGGCTCAGTAACATGAGGAGTGCTCACTTGGGATATTTGTTGAAATAAAATGAACTGATGGAAGAAATTGGAGGAGGGAGGCCAGATCTCTCTCAGCCCCTTAGCACTCCAAAATCCCACTGAGACAGGAACCCTAGTCTAAATGTCCCCTCCCCCCCCCCCCCAATCCCGTCCAGCTCTGAAAACGCTTGCTGAGCCCTGAGAAGTGCAGAGCACAGGGGGCTGAGGACGGGGTCTCCCAGGAAGCTCCATGTCTTAAAAGGCAGCTTTGGCAGCTCAGAGTGGGGGTATTGCACTGGGATAGCCTCTGTGGCTGTCCAGGCTGGGACTGGCAGGTGAAGTGGCTGAGCCATAGGTGTATTAGCAAAGCCTGCCCCAGGTGGCAGAGAGAAGGGTGGGAAGGAGGGACATGGAGACAAACATAGACTGAGCCTGGGATTTGCTGTGTGGCTTGGAGGATGTAACAACCCAGCTCTGGCCTTGGGCTCCCCAGCTGCCAGGAGGGATGGGCTCATGGTCTCTTCGGGTCCCCAGCTTTGGTTGATGATGGTGGACTCCGTCTGGGAGCCCAGGGGTGGGAGCTGGGGATAGTGCCTGAGGTGCTGTTCCCATGCTCTGGAGTTCCTGAGTGTCCTCTGCCGTCCCCTGAAGCATGATTGATGGCCCCAACGGGCAGCTTCTCTGTCTGAGCTGCTGCAGTTGCTGAGTATGTGTATTAATATTAATTGGGGCTAATTAGTTGGTTACATCAATCTGCCCCCAGAGAGCAGCTGCCCCTCCCTGGCTGATGAGGAGAAGTCTGGGCTAATGGTTGCAGTGGTGAGCAGCCATGACGGAGGTGTCCTGTGTGCATGTGGAGGCCCCATCTGTGTGCGGTGGTGGGTGTAGCTTCCTTTGCTGCGGACGATGGCCTGCTTTTGTGTGCCTCCTGCTGGCATTTCATTGTGTCGTGGTGGGTGTGTGTCTGGTCTGGCTGTGTGGTTATGTGCCTGGCTGGGTGTGCATGTGTTGGCTTACTGGTTGGAGTGTGTACCTCTAACTACATGTGGCTGGTGTGGGTCTGAATGTCTGGTAGAGTGTTCATGGGTGGTTGTGTGTCTGATGTGCAGGGGCAGCTGGTTCGGCGTCTGTCTGAGCATCTAGTTGGTGAATGTGTGGATGCCTGGGCTGTTGGGCTGGGGACCTGGAGCGGGTAGATGTCTGGTTGGCGGGAGGAGAGGAAGAGGTTTGGGGTGAGGTCATTCATGGTGTCTCTAGCCTCCCATCGTGGCTTCAGGCTTCTTGGCTCTCAGCACCTTGCTCTCTCCCCAGCAGGCTATACTGGTCTGTCTGAGGCATCTTCCCAATCGTGTCATCCTCTCTCTGCCAGCAATATCCTCAAGACCTCAGGTGTCCACCTTTATGTCCCAGGGGAGGTGCAAGGCTGAGACCCAGGTCAAGCCCTCACAGGCAAACAAGTCCAATTCAGCTGAGTGTAGTAAAATTTCCCAAGGGATTTCTCCAGGTCTTGCCCTGTGCTGAACTATGAATCTGATGCTTGATTCACGCTTGTGCTAAAAACATTCCCAACCTGGGTGGGACGTGGTGGAGGCAGAGCTGTGCAGGCTATGCCAGGTGATAGCTCAGTAGAATGTGGTGAGGCCGGATGCCCACAGAGCTGGGGACTTGGGAGGAGGGTGGCTGGTCCGTCTGGAGAGGGTCATGTGGGGAGGGCTGCCCAGAGAGGTGGTGTGTGAGGTGAACCTCACAGCACCTGTAGGAGTTTTCTGAAGGAAGAAATGAGAAAGGAAGTACCAGGGAGGGAGAAGCCCCAGATGAGGCAGTGTTTCTGTAGAACGTATAGAAAATAATATTCCTGGCCGGGCGTGGCGGCTCACGCCTTTAATCCCAGCACTTTGGGAGGCCAAGGCAGGTGGATCACCTGAGGTCAGGAGTTAGAGACCAGCCTGGTCAACATAGTGAAACCCCATCTCTACTAAAAATACAAAAATTAGCCGGTGTGGTGGTGGGCACCTGTAGTCCCTACTACTCAGGAGGTTGAAACAGGAGCATTGCTTGAACTCAGGAGGCAGAGGTTGCAGTGAGCAGAGATTGCGCCATTGCATTCCAGCCTGGGTCACAGGGTGAGACTCCATTTCAAAAAACAAATAACTGTTTCAATAAATAAACAACAACAAAAAAAAGAAAATAATATTCCTGGACACATTGGGTAAACGGACCAGCTGCTCTTGGCCAGGAAGCTCTGCTCACCTCAGGCAGAGCTTAACCACCTTGAGAGTTGAGGGTTTTATGATACTAAATATTTAACCACCACATTGGAAACATCAATAATACATCAATTCACTAAAAACTTTAAATTACAGCAGGGCACAGTGGCTCACACCTGTAATCCAAGCACTTTGGGGGCCGAGGCAGGCGGATCATGAGGTCAGGAGTTCGAGACCAGCCTAACCAAAATGGTGAAACCCCATCTCTACTAAAAATACAAAAATTAGCTGGGTGTGGTGGCAGATGCCTGTAATCTCAGCTACTCAGGAGGCTGAGGCAGGAGAGTTGCTTGAACCTAGGAGGCGGAGGTTGCAGTGAGCTGACATAGTGCCATTGCACTGCAGTCCTGGGAAAAAAAAAAAACCCCACCTCAAAAAAAAAAAAAAAAAAACCACACAAAAAAACTTGAAGTTACATATTTTTTGTTTTTCAAACTAGGCTGGAGACAGCACCCTAAGTACAGAGAAGGCTGGATGTCCACAGGGCTGTGGGATGGAGCAGGAGGGGATGGTTAGATCCATACTAAATTATACATTAAAATGACCAAAAAGTGATCAACTTGAGGCTTAATTTTTCATTCAATTATTCTAATAATTTCCAAATAATTTGTTGATTTTTAGAATTTGCTGTGAGGCTCTTTTGATGTGGCTATCATCTTTTGAAAGATGGCCCTGTCTTTCAAAGTGCTCCTTATAAATTGGAGTCATTAGATCACTTGCAGTCTGATTAAGGCGAGTCTTTCTCTTAATGATATTTTCCTTGGGTAGAGTCCTCTCTCAGCTTTTGCTGAATTAGTAGCAATTACGCTTACAGACTGCTGTCAACTAAGTCATAAACATTGTTATTAGAATGTCATGAACACTAATTAGAAGTTGTCTAGTATGATAGCTAAGAGTGTGGCCTCTGTTGCTGGGCTGGCTGTTTGAATCCTGACTCTGATACTTTTTATTTATTTATTTATTTAGAGATGGAGTCTTGCTCTTGTTGCCCAGGCTGGAGTGCAATGGTGCGATCTCGGCTCACTGCAACCTCCTCCTCCTAGGTTCAAGCAATTCTCCTGTCTCAGCCTCTCAAGTAGCTGGGATTACAGGCATGCGCCACCCGACCCAGCTAATTTTGTATTTTTAGTAGAGATGGGGTTTCTCCATGTTGGTTAGGCTGGTCTCAAACTCCCAACCTCAGGTGATCTGCCTACTTCAGCCTCCCAAAGTTCTGGGATTACAGGTGTGAGCCACTGCACCTGGCCTTTTACTTTACTGCTTTCTGACGAATGTATATCAATAGCTTTTGCAGTACTGTAAAGTTGAACAATGGTAAGTTGAACCATGGTAAGTTGGCACTGTCTGTATGAGTGATAGTTCTCACTTTAGGAACCAAGCTAATGTTGTTGTTCATGATGAGTGGGTATTCTGGGTGAGCGGAACATGTTCTATTAGATGGAAGTGACATTCTGTCCCCCCAGGTCACTGGAGGGCCTGCTGTGGTGTCAGCATCCTCCTGCAGAGGTCCCATTAACCCCACCACCATCCCCCCCATGCCTGCTCTTCCTACCTCTCCCCAGCTCCCTGAGAGTCAAAGTCCCCAGAGGCTGCCATTCCCACAAGTGGGCATGCAAGGATGGACAGCTGCAGTGGAGGACTAGCCTCAGGCGCCCAGAGGGACACACTGGGTACTTGCCCATGGGGGTGCCACCAGGGGTGTCATCTCTCCAGGTAGAAATATAGAAATGGGGCTGTTGTGCAGCTGCCAACATCTCTGGGGTGCATCCATGGACCCGTGAGTACAAGGAGGTCCCTGGCAGGGCCTGCCACGGCTTCTTAGGGTTAGAGGGTGCAGGGCAAAGGATGAACCCAGTCTGGCCCTCCATAGTCCCTGTGCTTAGAGGGTCCCTGCTGGGCTGGGCATTAACTTTACTTGCTGGACTGTGTAGACAGGGTGAAGTCTTGGGGAGGGGCTAGGACAACTGGGGTGGTGGAGTGCCCAGCAGAGCAGCTTTTTGCCAAGTGACTCAGAAGTGTTTCAGTAGTCTAGCCACTGTCCTGGCTGTAGCGGTGCATCCTGGCAGAATGCTAGCCCTGTCCAAGGCATCTGTGTCTGGATCCTCCTGAGAGTCTCTGTGGCACACCAGCTGGGGAGCTCTGATCTGAGGCACAGCAGGGAGAGGGACTGGGCAGTGTGGCTGGAGCAGTGTGTATGGGAGAGGCCGAGAGAGACAGGCCCACTGGACCCAAGCAGGGAAAGAGCCTGGTCTAGTGCCTGGACCCTCAAAAAGCCTCCCTTCCGCAAGACGCCCCAAGAGCCATGAGAAGATAGTGGTTAAGGTTTGGACGGCCTGGGTTTAAGCCCAGTCTCCCTGTCCTCTGACCTTGGGCAAGAGAGTTAGTCTCTCCAGGTCTCAGTTGCTTTCACTGGGGAAATGAAAACGGTAATAACAGCCCTTAGCGAAGGGTTTTGTGAAGATTTAATAAAACAGTGCAGTAAAGGGCTTCACAGGGTTCCCAGCCCCACAGTGATACTCTGAATACTTGGTCGATGGGAATTGCTTGCATCAAAGCAGGAACCCACTTACACGTTTCCAATGAAGGCTTTGCAAGTGGTGCTGGTGAGAATGGTGTTGCAATGCTATCCTGAGGGCAACTGGGACCTATTGTCAGATTGGGCCTTATAAGATTTTAAAAGGATTGCCCAGGCTGCAGTGAAGAGGTTGAGCTGGAGGAGTGGAGGCCAAGGCAAGGAGGCCAAAGAGGAGGCTGATGAGCTAACAGAGAGACAGAGAGGTCCTTAGGCAGGCAGGAGGCCTGAGGGTCCGAGGTGGGAGATATGAAGGAGCAGAACCACTTGCAGGCAGTGCATGTGATCACTGGTGCTGGGCTGCCTGAGTCCAGCTCTGCCATTTACTGGCTGTGTATCCTTGGGCAAACAGGAGTTCTCTATGTCTCAGTGTCGTCTTCTGCTGTGAAACAAGAAAATGACGTGACCTACCTCTTAGGGTTGTTGCAAGGGGTAATATGAGTTATATATTTTAAATATGTAGAATATACTTTTTTTTTTTGAAATGGAGTTTTGCTCTTGTTGTCCAGGCTGGAGTGCAATGGCACGATCTCGGCTCACTGAAACCTCTGATTCCCGCTTTCAAGTGATTCTCCTGCCTCAGCCTCCCAAGTAGCTGGGATTACAGGCATGCACCACCACACCTGGCTAATTTTGTATTTTTAGTAGAGACAGGGTTTCTCCATGTTGGTCAGACTGGTCTCAAACTCCTGACCTCAGATGTTCTACCTGCCTCGGCCTCCTAAAGTGCTAAGATTACAAGCATGAGCCACCTTGCCTGGCCTATATTTAAAACTCATAATTTAAAATTTTCTTGGAGACAAGGTCTCACTTCTGTCATCTAGGCTGGAGTGCAGTGGTGCGATCATAGCTCACAGCAGCCTCAAACTCCTGGCCTTAAGAAATCCTCCCACCTCGGCCTCCCAAAACTCATTATAGGCAATGAGTTATTCTATGTAAGGTGCTTGGAATAGGGCCTGGCACATATTAAGTGTTAGAACACATCCTACGTGTGATTATATGTCAGCTAGTGTAACTATGATTAGAATCTGGATGTGAGGGAGGAGCTAGGATAATTCTGAGGTTTGTTGCTTGATGACATGCACGCCATGGATTGGGAATTTTAAGAAGAACAGATTTGGCTGAAAAAAGGTGGGTCCTGGGGAGTCTGTATATATGTGGGTAGGTAAAGGAGTCTGAGTCCTAGCTGGAGAGAGACCTGGGTTAGAGAAACAGGTGGCCCGCGTATGCTTGGGGTACACGTAGCTGCCGAGGTCACCCATGGAGAATAGACAGGCAGGAAGAGAAAATGTCATGCCCTGAGGAACACCAACATTTCAGGAAACTGTGAAGAAGCCACCTGAGGGTGGGAGGAGGCCAGCAGAATCAGGGGCATAGACAGCTTCTGGAGGGAGAGTGTCCGACGTTGCTGAGGAGAGTGAGATGAAGACTAACCTGCATCTATAAGATTTAGTAACCGAGAAGTCTTGGTGCCCTTGCTGAGAAGATGCCCAGTGCTGAGGGGAGGGTGGATGCCAGGCTGGGTGCTTTGAGGAATGAAGGAAGAGAGACTGATTGACTGGTTGCGGTGGCTCACACCTGTAATCCCAGCACTTTGGGAGGCTGAGGCGGGCGGATCACGAGGTCAAGAGATTGAGACCAACCTGGCCAACATGGTGAAACTCCGTCTCTATTAAAAATACAAAAATTAGCTGGGCGTGGTGGTGTGCGTCTGTAGTCCCAGCTTCTAGGGAGGCTGAGGCAGGAGAATCGCTTGAACCCGGGAGGTGGAGGTTGCAGTAAGCCGAGATTGTGCCACTACACTCCAGCCTGGTGACAGAGCGAGACTCCATCTCAAAAAAAAAAAAGAGAGACTGAAGCCAGGGGATCCCTACCCTCCCAAGGAAATTTCTTTGTCTCCACCATCCTCCTGTCGAAGACCAAGAAAAGGCCACTATGAGGTCTTCCTGCCCAACCCATACTCCAGCTTGGAGGCATCAGGGTTCAACCAGAGCTGAGGAGGGCAAGAGGAAGAGAACTTTGCCTTCCCGAGTGCCTGCTGTGTGCTAGACCCTTGTCATGTCACACTTGCCAGGACAGCAGTTCTGAGGAGCTGGTATCAGGCCTCCCTCATACCCTGAAGGACCAGGCTCAGAGCAGCTGAGGGGCTTGTCTGTCTGTGGTCCCCCAGCATGGCTGACTCAGGATTCACTCCTAGTCCTTCCCTCTCTGAGGAGACCTAGGCCATGGGAGGGGCAGAGCCCCCCTCCAGTTACCCAGCTGACCAAGGGTGCGGCCAAGATGGTGCCAACTCTCTTGCCATCCATGCTGGACTCTTGCCTCCCTAAGGTCAGCTCAGTAGGGGGAAGACTGGGTAGGGAGGAGACGGGGATGCCTGGGATGCCCGCTGAAGGCAGGCTGTCCAGGGCTGAACTTCACTTCCATAGCCCCCAGTCTCATGATGTCATGTGTGGAGTCACCCCCACTCCAGTTGTGACCCTGCTGACTGGCAACATGAACGGGCAGGCCCTTCTCCATGCCAGGCCCTGGGCTGGACACTGGGGACAGAGGCAGAGGAGAACACCCTTGGAGGGTTTTCATGACCACCTGGAGTCACAGTGGATGCTTTTAGTGCTAAGCATGCGGGCGGGAACATGTATCAAGAAACAAGATCATGTGTGCAGCTGTGTGTGTAGGGGCCTACGGGGTGTGATGGGGAGTGTGTGGGAGTGGGCCTCAGCAGGTCTGTCTTTGAGATCTGCCTACTCCATCTTATCTCTGCAGGAGCCGGACCTAGACCCCAAGCCAGTCCTGGAGCTGCCACTGGCAGAGCTGGCCCAGAGGCTTCGGACTGAAGAGCTGAGTCTGGAGAGCATCCTCTGCAGCTACTTAGAGCAGGTGGTGGCCAGGGCACAGTGTCCAAGCTGGGGGCTCTGGGCTGGAGTGGGGGATGTCACCTGCCATGGTTCTACTCAGAGGAGCTGAGGGGCAGGGCTAACTCTGTGGTGCTGCCACTGACTTAGGAGGTGGCACAGTCACCTCAGGGTGGTAGGAGGGGCCAGGGCAGCCGAGTGCCCTGCTTTGGCCCTGGCCTCACCTGGGGCTGTTTCCTGGTGTCTTCCCTGTTGCTAAGGCACTGAAGGTGCACCAGGAGGTGAACTGCCTGATGGATTTCCTGGGGGAATGTGAGGAGCAACTGTAGGCATTGAAGAAGCTTAGGAAGAGTGAGAGAGGCCTTCTTTATGGGGTCCCCGTGAGCCTCAAGGACACCTATGACTGCATGGTGAGCCTGGGTGCACATGAGTGTGTATATGCACGTTTGTGCCACCAAGCCTGGAGACATGTGACACTGGCAGGCTCGGTGTGTGACCCTGGACAAGGGATGTAAAACCGCACAGCTACAAAGTGGCAAACTGAGGTTTGAACCCAGGAGTCTGGCTCTAAACCCCAAACTCTCAGCCACCACATTCTTCTGCCATCCGTGAAGTGCCACACTTGTGTCTCCAAGGGTGTGAGAGTGTGTATGAGTCAGGGGTGGGATGAGGTTGAAAATTAGCCAGCTGGGTGGTTCCACCCTGACCCCCACGGCTAGAGGTAACGTTTTTCCTCTGCAGGGCCATGACTCTACGTGCGGCCTGGCCCAGTTCCTGGAGAAGCCTGCGACCAAGGACGGGGTCATTGTGAAAGTGCTCAAGGCCCAAAGGGCCATCTCCTTTGCTAAGACCAACATCCCACAGACGCTGATCAGGTCTCTGAAGTGGGCTGGCTGGGGTCTGGGGCTGGGGTGAGCCCAGGGCTGAAACAGCTCTTTAAAGTTCCGATTCAGGGCAGAGGGTGCAGACTTCAAAGACCAGGGCTCTTGGGCAGGTCCTGTCTGTCCTTTGGGTTTCTTGATCTTAGAACATGTGGGTGGACTCCACAGTCCATAAGGACCCTTCGGGCTCCAAGGTTCTGTGAAGCTACATTCTGTTTCTCTCCCAGTTTCTCTCTCGAATTGTGCTATTTCTACCCAGGCTTCTCTCTTTGATTGTTCTCCCCATCGCTTCTTCTCTCCCTTCCCTACACAGTCGGTAGTGCATCTATGTTTTGTGAGGAAGCTGTTCTCAGTTCTGATGGCGGAGCTGTGGGCTCTTTGGTTCTGATATTAGGAGTCATGGCTAGTGTCTGATCTTGATCTTTCTTGCAGCAGCAGCCCCTCACCCCAGCTGGAAGGGAGACCAGGAGGCCTCAGCCTTAGGGAGGAGCTCATGGAGCAAAGAAGCCCTGGGGTTAACCCTGGAGGGTATTTGGCCCCCATATGGGGAGGGGTCTGCCCAGTAAGGCTTTCACCCTCAGCTCCTTTTCTTATGCTTCCCTTAGCTTCGAATGCAGCAACCCCACCTATGGCCAGACCTTGAACCCACTGAACTTAAAGAAGACATGTGGTGGCTCCTCAGGGGGTGAGGCAGTTCTGCTGGCAGAAAGTGGGTCCATCCTAGGCATGGGTACTGATACAGGCGGCAGCATCCGCATACCAGCCAGCTTCTGTGGTGTCTACAGCCTCCGCACCACGGGCTCCCGCCTCAGGCACTCATTGATGGTGGTGGTGGGGTGGGCTCAGCCCAGCCTAGAGGAACTAGGGGCTGGGGAAGTAGAGGGGTCTGCTCCTCCCGTCAACTCTCATCTACCCAGCTTAGTACTAGGGGAAGTGGGTAGGAGGCCTTCAAATAATTCCTGCAATAGCCATGCTAAACATACCATGTTTTGTCCAGGTGGCAGTAGAATAAACTTTCCACTCGTGAATTCATCAGTTCATTAATTCAATAATCTATACAGCTATCCATCCACATACCCCTTCTCTTACTCATCGATCTGTCCATTTATCCATCTACCCGTCCTTCATCTATTCAACCACCTACATGGTCATCATCTCAATCTATATTCATCAATTTCACCATTCATCCGCTATTTGTTTAACAGATTTCCATGGAGTATTTACCGTGTCAGACATACAGCTCCTTGGGTACCAGCTACTTGGGTTACTCCAGCGGACAACATAGACAAGTATCTCAGCCCTTGAAAAACTTACACACACCTCTCCTTCCAACCATTTATTTATCCATCCATCTTTCCATCCATCCATTTGGGTATCCATCTGTCTATCCACATTTGTATCTCTCCATCCATCCATCCATCCACCCACCGACCCATCCACCATCCAATCATCCATCCGTCCAACCATCCATATGTTCTCATGTATGCATGCATGCATGCATCCATCCATCCCTCAACCACACTCTGTGTACCCACACCATGGCCCCTACTGGGGACACAGACCACTCTTGGACCCAGCCCCTGCCCCTGCTGTGCTCTTAGACATGCAAATGACTTAGTCAGAAGCGATCAGGGCTCTAAGAGAGGGTGAAAACTTGTGAGAATGCATAAGAGAAAGCTGACATTTTCTTCAACAGAGATTTATTAAAAGCTTATACTCTTGACTTTCAGAGGCAGGGCAAGGGAAGGGAGGGATTCCTGGAGGAGGCAGCATTTAAGCTTGGTTTTGAGGGCCGGACATGCAGAGATGATGTGGCGTCTAGAAGGCTGTAAGACTGTTTGTAAGCGGCTGACTTTGCTTACAGCGATATGCACATGTGGAAGGGCTAGAGGGGGAAGCCATGGAGAGTTAGAGCCGTGAAAGGCAGTTGAAGAGATCAGACTTGATGCTGTGGGCAGTAGAGAGTCACAGAAGGTTGAAGCAGCTCCTATTTTTGTGGGTTGGGCCTGGGGGAGCACATTGCCTGAGTGCTCAAGCCTCCTGGCACCCAGGCCCCTCCCTTCACATGCTGAGCTGGGCTCTGGGTGGGGGTGTTTTGCAGCTACACTGGAGTTGCCTCTGCCATCAAGGGGAAGAAATCGGGTAAGTCCCTGTCTGTGCCTGTGGCCACACCCATTTAAAGACAAATCTGCCATTCTTTGAATCTGCCAAGGACACTTCGCTCAACCCATATATCCAGACAGATCCCACAGATGACTGGGAGAGGAGACTGCACGGTTCCCACCTGGCCTCCCCTTGTCAAGTGACTCTTGCCCCTCTGAGAAGGGTTTCCGACCTGCTACCTAGCTTTAATCTCTTCCTTCATCCTGACCATGATCCTGGGACCCACCCTCTGAGGCCAGGCAGTTGGGATCCCCAGAGCAGAACAAATGAGAGGTGCTGGCTGGGCACGGTGGCTCATGCCTGTAATCCCAGCACTTTGGAAAGCTGAGGTCAGCAGTTTGAGACCAGCCTGGCCAACATGGCGAAACTCTGTCTCCACTAAAAACACAAAAATTAGCCAGGCATGGTGGTGGACACCTGTAATCCTAGCTACTCAGGAGGCTGAGGCAGGAGAATAGCTTGAACCTCGGAGGCAGTGGTTGCAGCGAGCCAAAATCATGCCACTGCACTCCAGCCTGGGCGACAGAGAGAGACTTTGTCCCAAAAAACAAAAACAAACAAACAACAAGAACAAAAAATCTGAGAGGTGCCTGCCTCTCTCCCCTCCTCTCTGTGCAGTGAGCACGGTGGCTGGCCCCATGGCCCGGGACGTGGAAAGCCTGGCGCTGTGCCTGCGAGCCCTGCTGAGTGAAGACATGCACCGACTGGACCCCACTGTGCCCCGGATGCCCTTCAGGAAGGAGGTAAGCCAGGTGGGAGAGCAGACCTGGGGGGCTCCTTGACCCCCACCATCATTCCTTCTTGACCTGTCTGCCATCTTACCTTCCCAGGTGAAGACCCCCTTTCCCACTCCAGGCTGCAGTGAGTGACAAGCCCACATGTTTAGTCCAGTTTGTTTCCTGTCCCTGCTGGACACCAGCTGCTTTGGCCTCTTGGCTACCTGGAGCTATAGCTGTAATTGCCCCCAAAGAGGGCCTCCAGTGTCATATACCCAACCCCTGCCAGCAGAATACTCAGCAGCTGTGGTTCAGAGAGTGTGGCATCCAGTTAAGCTGGGCTTTTAACCCTCTAGGTAGCCTGGCCAAGTCACATCTCTTTTCTCGGCCTTAGCCTCCCCATCAGTACAATAAAGAGGTTAGGCTTGAAGGCCAGGCGTGGAGGTTCACACCTATAATCCCAGCACTTTGGGAGGCCAAGGCGGTTGGATCATGAAGTCAGGAGTTCAAAACCAGCCTGACCAATATGGTGAAACCCGTCTCTACTAAAAATACAAAAATTAGCTGGGCATGGTGGTGTGCGCCTGTAATCCCAGGTACTCAGCAGGCTGAGGCAGGAGAATTGCTTGAGCCTGCGAAGCAGAGGTTGCAGTGAGCCAAGATCATGCCATTGCACTCCAGGCTGGGTGACAGAGTGAGGCTTCACCTCAAAAAAAAAAAAAAAAAAAAAAAAAAGAAGTTAGGCTGGAAGATCATCCCACACCCTTCTGTCTACAGCAGCCTTCATTTATTCATTCCTAACACTCTATAGAATGAGCAGTGCTCCTCCTGTTTACAGCTGGGGAGACTGAGGAGAAGCACTGCCTGGAAGCATCTGACCTTGTCTCACAAACAGTAACCCCTGCCGGTCCTACCCCCTAGCCCCTCACTGTCCCTGCAGGAATATCAGCAAGAGTTCATAGCCAAGTGGAGGTCCCTGGACTTGGATGTGCTGCTGGCGCCAGCTTTAGCCCCTGCCTTATGTGCAGGTTGTTCCCCTAAATCGTCAGGTGAGAGCACATTGGGTCCTGGTGGAGTTGAGATTGGGAGTCCAGGACTCCAAAGTCCTGCCCTAGCTTCTGCGGTCTTGCCCTCTGTCTCCATTCACTGTTTAAAAATATTTCTTAAATTGAGATACAAGATAACAAAATTCATCATTTTAAAGCATATAATTAAGTGGTTTTTAGTATTTCAAAATGGCATGCAACCACCACCGTTATCTAATTTCTGAACATTTCTGTCACTCTGAAGAAAACTTGTACCTGTTAGCGATTTCCATTCACATTAGAAATGAACTTTATGGAAGTATAATTTACACGCAATAAAATTCACTGATTTTAAGTGTAATTTGATTAATTTCATGTATATGGTTGTATAACCACCACTATAATCAGAAATACAGAATATATTTTTAGAATTTATAGGATATATATTCCATCACCCCAGAATTTCCCTCATTTTTAGTAGAGATGAGGTTGTACCATGTTGGCCCGGCTGGTCTCGAACTCCCAACCTCAGGTGGTCCACCTACCTCAGCCTCCCAAAGTGCTGGGATTACAGATGTGAGCTACCACACCAGGCTCCTCCATTTACTCTTGCTCTCTGCTGCCCCATTTCAAAAGACGTCTTTAGCCCAGCCTGCCTGAAACATGGGCTGAGGGCAGGGTAGTATCTGGGCCATTCCTGGGTCCCATGCACAGGTGCTCGTCTCAAAGGTGCTGCCCAAGGCAGGATGAAACCCAGTTCCAAACTGGAGCCTCGACTCCTCTTCCCTGACCTTAAGAACATGTCTTCCTTGTTCCCCTCACAGTGGCCAGCCAAAGATGCATCCCACACCTGACTCTTTCTGCACACAAGTGGCTGCTGCAGAAAAGCTGTCCACGCCAGGTGGCACTGTACACCCCTGCTATCTTGAAGTCCTGTGCATAGGAGGGCATGGGCTGAATCCTTTGCCATTCACTAGCTACGTAGCCTTGCAAAAGACCCTAACCCTGCCACTCGATTTCCTCATTTGTACACAGGCAATAGTAATCCCCTCCTCACAGAGTGGAGAGAACTCAAGGGATCAGCAATGTGGTGAGGCCGGCACAGTGCCTGGCACTGAGTAAGGCTTCTGCAATGCGGATTCCCTCCTTCCCTCCACCCTGGGGAGAGATTGAGGCCATTGTCAAGATGATGCAGGACACCGACCGGCTAGTCCAAGCCCAGAGGGCTGAAGTTCCCAGAAGGAGCGGGAGGGGGCGCCCACCCACAGTTTTCTCCACCTGAGTCTCTGTGCTGACAATTTCCTGGGCTTATCTGGATCTTCCTGCAGAATGCCAGTCCTACACGAGCCTGTACAACGTCCTGGACTTTCCCGTAGGCATAGTGCCTGTTGCTACTGTGACACCACAGGACGAGGAGGTGTTCTACGGAGACAGTTCTGACAAACATTTCCCAGAGGTCAGTTTCCTTCTCTGAGTTTCTCCTGCAGGGGGACAAATCAGGGCTGGTTCTATCCGGGTGGGGCCCCTAATAGGTGGTGGTGGAGAGAGTAGGGTGGGGCTGGTCATTCCTGGTGTTTACCCTTTGTCACTTATGCTAGTTTCACCCCAACCCTGAGGACACATCATTTGACCCCCATGTCAGCCCCATCCATGTCAGGGGAGAAAACTGCAAAACCAGTGGTCTTCTTTGCATTTATTCTCCTCCTCCTCCTCCCTTTCTTTTCCTTTTCCTTTTTTTGAGATGGAGTCTTGCTCTATCACCCAGGTTGGAGTGCAGGGGCATGATCTTGGCTCACTGCAACCTCTGCCTCCTGGGTTCAAGCGATTCTCCTGCCTCAGCCTCCAAATAGCAGGTATTACAGGCATTTGCCATCACGTCCGGCTAATTTTTTTTTTTGAGACAGGGTCTTGCTCTTTCGCCTAGGCTAGTGTGCAGTGGTGCCATCTTAGCTCACTTCAACCTCCACATCCCGAGTTTGAGCCATCCTCCTGCCTCAGCCTCCCAAGTGTAGCTGGGATTACAGGCACGCACCACCACACCAAGCTAATTTTTCTTTCTTTTTTTTTTTTCAAAGGACATTTCAGTGCTAACGCCCAGCTAATTTTTGTAATTTTAGCAGAGACAGGGTTTTACCATGTTGGCCAGGCTGGTCTCAGACACCTGGCCTCAAATGGTCTGCCTGCCTTGGTTTCCCAAAGTGCTGGGATTACAGGTGTGAGTCATTGCGCTAGGCCTTCTTTGCATTTCTATAGGTAAACTTGATCTTAGAGGCAGGGAGGGTGGAGCAGGGCAAAAGCTCCTGTTAGGAGCTTACTGGGTATCTGGTCTGGACATGACCTGTCTTGGGACCTCTGTTTTTTCACCTGGAAAATGGGAATAAAAACATCTACTTTGCAGGGTTGTGCTAAAGGTTAATTAATTTGAAAAACAGAATGAAGCAATTTGCATAAGGTCTTATGTATAGGAAGTGTTCAATAAATAGGATTATTAGTCATTCAGAGGTGGTTTCATAAAAGGAAATATTACCGCATATTTAACTGCAGGGTCTATAATAACACACCTGACTTTGGTGAGAGAGAAGGAGTGGGAGGAAGAGAAGGAGGCCAACTCTGAAACATATGCACATGTCTGAGTCAGACATTAAGTGACTTACTTTTTCTGGAAATTGATTTTAGTGCTAGAGTTACCCAGTGGAACTGCTGACCTGAATTCTGAGAAAATAACAGTGATGACACTATCTCATGTGTCTTGAGCACTTACTCTGTTCCAGGAGCTGGTTAAAAATGCTGCGTATAAATATTAAATCATTAAATTCCATAGCTCTCTTGTGAGGTTTTTTAAATGAGGAAAATGGAGGCACAAGACAGATTAAGGGACTGGACCAAAGCCATACAGCCAGTCGAAGTGGAGAAGCTAGGACTCGAAGCCAGGTGATCTGACTTCAGAGACAAAGGCAAATACGGCCTCAAGTGATATCATCATAAAGCGAAGAAAACAGATTTGAATTCCTACAAGGATGTCTGAATTTCATGGCAGGGACTCAGGCTTAGCCCCCATGTTCCTGGGCCTGTTTTGGGCCAAGGCAATGCTTTCACTGTGGAAGGGTAACCAGGCTCTGGATCAGGGATTAGCACACTCTTCTTTCTCTTGCCTGAACGTTGGATGGATGCTCGGCTTTCTATTTCATCATTATAATCAGCATTCTGCATAGGGATCAAGTTTTACATGCTAACCGTGGAGAACTACGGACAGTAAAATCAGAACAGTCTTTTCAGGTTTCGCTGAGAGCTGAGGAAGCCTGGAATTCTGAGATCTAGGTCATCTTTACCTTAATACAGATTGAGAAAGGAATGTTTGGGCTAAAGCATTACCTAGACCAGCCCTTGGTACAGAGGCCCAGAACAGCATGGATGATGAACAGAGCCAGGCAAGGAGCCTGTGAGCAGGAAGCAGGCTCTGAGTTCCCGACCCTCTCTCCTGGCAGGTGGTGAGCGGATCCGTGGGACTTCCGGTGGCTGTGCAGTGCATTGCTTTGCTATGGGAAGATGAGCTGTGTCTCCGGTTCATGAAGGAGGTAGACACCTTGGTCAAGAACCAGAGGGGGCCCAAGTGACAGGCTCCTGGAATGGAGTAACAGCTCAAGAAACATGGGGCTGGTTGTGGTGGCTCATACCTATAATCCCAGCACTTCTGGAGGCAGAGGCTGGCAGATTGCTTGAGGCCACGAGTTTGAGACCAAACTGGGCAACACAGCGAGACCTTGTTTCTAAAATAGTTTCTTGGTGTTATTCTTGTAGACCTTCCTAGATCCTTACCCAAGTGTGCCCCTGATGAACCTTCCTTCTCATGAATACCATGTCCACCTATGTCTCCTCCTTCTGGAACCCCACCAGGTTCCTTTTCTTTGTGGTCCCTCTGTGTGGGTGCTCAGTACTCCTCAGATGGGCCCAAGATGGGGAGCAGGGTGAGGAGCTCAATAAACATTTTCTGACTGGTCCTGGCCTCATGATCTCTGGTCTGGGTGGGGCTGTAACCTCCTGGTCTTCTGCCTCCAGCTGCTCTCCTCCAGTTCAGTCCCCTTGATGCTACCCCAGACTGCAGTGGGGAAAGAGAGGCTGGAGATTTGGGTCCAGGTCCTGGCTCTGTCCCTGACTTGCTGTGTGATGCTGGTCCCTTCATCTCTCTGCACCTGAGTCTTCTCATCTGCACATTGAAGGGGTTAGATTTAATAAGGTCTATGGTGCCTACCAGCTTGACCACTCTGTGAGCTGTGATTTCTGGGCACTGTCCTTATTAAGAACTTGCCACGATTCCCAGTGATGTCCGGAGAGGGCTCCAGAGAGCAAGGCCAAGACAGTGGAATTCAGTCAGAGTGGAGCTTGGGTTAGGACCCAGACCCCTGGCTCACAGTTCAGTGCTTTTGCCACAAAACACCAATTCCTTGGTCTGACATCAGCATGTCTCCAGGATCCTCCATAGCCTCTTTTCCCATGGCTCCACCACAGCACTGCCTCCTTCTGTTCCCTCAAACTGGAGCCTTCTCACCAGTACAAGCGCACCTTATGCTTCTGATTCCGTGCTGCTGTTCAGACTTTTCCCTCCCCCTGAACACCATTGCTGTCTTCTTTGTCCTTCAAGCCCTGTGTCAAATGCCACTTCCTCTAGGAAGCCTTTCTTGATTCCTCCAATACGCCCCCCAGCATCACTTTCCCTTCATCTGAACTCTCTTGAGATATTCCTCCCATCGAATCTCTCCCTTCCCCCATCCCATACCTCTTTGTAGCCCTACTTCCTGCCAACTATGCAAATTAATGAACTCACTTTTCCCTGTGCTTGATAGCACAGACCTTCTGAAGACAATGCAAATGAATGGAATCCATCCACCCTACATATTTTGAGTAACCCTTTTCAACACAAATGTGAAATTTCAGGCAGAGAAAAAGCCTGACTTAAAATCATTTAACTCAGATGAAGACCCCAGGAATTGCACAGCAGAGGGGGCAGACTTGCCTCTGCCTCCCACAGAAGGAACCACCCAGGGTGTCCAGGTGTAGGCTGGACAGGGCTATTGTCGATGTCACCTGTCCCCCCACACCAACTCTACCACAGAGTCTGAGATATCTGCAGGAGAAGGAGCCTCAGAGTTTCCCCCAAATGGAGTTAGTAGGGCTGGTGACCTGTCTTCCCTGCCCTGTATGACGGAGGTCTGAGCAACTTGGAGAAAGTGGGAGACCTCAGGTGTCTCCTGCATTCTGGGCACCAGAGGGCAGCATTGAGCTTCACAAGGCCCAGACAGCCTTTGCCCTCTGCTCTCAGACCCACTGTCGCAGTGACTTCTCCAGTGAGATCTACTGCGCTGATGGGGAAACTAGCAAGTGGAGGGACAGAGATAGAGGGATGCAGGAATTAGCCAGGCACTTTGGCTTTACGTTGAGTATTTGCAGATTTTAAGATGCAGCAGGTAGAATTCTATTTTGGCTGGATTAGCCTGGGGAAAACGCGAGGCAGATACCAGCTCAAGGGACTGAATAAATGGAAAGCCCTATCCTAGGTGCAGACTTCCCTTCCGCCTGGGCTTTCTCTAGTATCTCCCGAGCTGATGTTTGGAGTCAACAACCATCTTCCTCCCCATCTCCGGCGCCAGCTCCAGTGCTGACCCCTAACCTCTGACTCCTAACAACTACCTGCCAGCACCATCTTCATCTGAAATCACTCGGTGATCTGTGACTGTGGATGTCATTTGCTCTCCTGCTGTGGAGACCTCTCTGAGGTCCATGTGGGACCTCCTGGACGTATGGAACCTCCTGGACCCTATGTCTCCTCCTCCCCTTCCCACTCCTATTCCTTCCACCATGGAGGGTTTGGTCCGGGTACACACACGGGTCCAGGTTCTGGCTCTGTTTCCTCTGAGACTGTGCAAATCTTCAGCTTCTCTAAGCATCTGTAACATGGGGCTGAAGATCACGTCTGCCCAGGTGCAGAATGAGACAGACCCTCCAGAAGCTAAGGGACCAGGTGGGAGGGACTCGGGCTCCCGCTCCCCAGCCTGGGAGTCGCTGTGGGGTGAGGGGCCTGCTGAGATCTGAGTATCTGTGCCCAGAATTCACGGGGAAGAGCCCCTCCTGCGGGTGCCTGTGAGAGAGCAACAGGGTGGGACGTTCCAGCGCAGGAATTTAGCTCAAAAACAGGAGCATTCCCAGGTGAGGGGCTCTAGAAAAGTTGGGATTAAGGGCCCTGACTAGGATGTTCCGGGAAGGGGGTCTTGAATTCTGACCTCGGTTCTGTCTACCTATTCCCTTTCTGAACCTCAGCTTCCCCTTTGGCTGACTGGGGAAGGGGTGCCCGCGTGTCCCCGCCCGCATTCAGTTCGAAGGCCCCGCTAGTCGGCCCTGCGCCACCCAGGGACCGCCCGGCCTTTGTGTCCCATCCAGCGCACGCCCCTTCCGCGGCCGGGGCCTCGGGAGCGCGGGGCAGGCAGCCCGGGTGGGAGCGCCCACGCCTCCCGCGGACACTGACGGACGGGCGGCCGCGCAGACCCGCGCCCCGCTCCCGCCCCGCCTGCCGCGCCTCCCCGGGCGCCCGCATTAAAGCGCATATGCAAGCCATGAATTATCAACTGAAAGGAGTCAATTACCGGCTCTAAAAACGAGTGTCTGCGCCCGCAGCGCCCGGGGCCATCCGCCTATTTACGGAGCGATCTCCCCCGCCCGGCGGGGGAGGAGGCCTGGGGTGGAGGGGGGAGAGAAAGAGAGAGACGCGGAGGAACGGAGACCGAGACGGGGAGAGAGCCGGAGAGGCAGGGAGTGGAGAGGCTGGGACTGGAAGGAGATGCGGAGAGAGACCGAGAGCCGGGGAGACGCGCGGAGGGCCGGACGGGGGCCAAGGCGGCTCAGTCCCTCTTCTTCCCCGCGCAGGCGGGGAGAGGTGGGGTCTCAGGACCTCCAAGGCCCTGTTCTCCTTCCCTTGGCGTTTGTGTAAGGACGCAGGCCCTCCGCACTGCTGACTGTGGCACTGGGCAAGGAGGCCCCTAGACTGGGGTTTTGGGGATAGATCTAGGGCTCAGGTAGCGCTGGCCTCGGCGTAGTTTGCAGAGAGACCCGCCTTCCTGGCAGGAAACTGGGTAGGAGGCCGCGGCTTTGTCCGGAGTGGAGGCGGGTGGATCAGGAGGTCAAGAGATCGAGACCATCCTGGTCAACATGGTGAAACCCCGTCTCTACTAAAAATACAAAAAATTAAGCTGGGCATGGTGGTGCGTGCCTGTAGTCCCAGCTACTCAGGAGGCTGAGGCAGGAGAATTGCCTGAACCCAGGAGGCAGAGGTTGCGGTGAGCCGAGATCGCGCCATTGCACTCCAGCCTGGGTAACAAGGGCGAAACTCCGTCTCAAAAAAAAAAAAAAAAAAAAAAAGAACGAAGGCTGGACAGCATGACCACGAGTGAAGGGAGGAGGTGTTGGGGATAGGGACAAAGTGATGTGGCGCTTCTGCAGGGATGATGCGCAGCCTCTCAGCATTGAGAGATAAATCGGACGACCAGCGCCCCGGCCCAGTGGGCCCAGGAAGTCCTGCTTCCTCCCCACTCGCTCAAGCTGTTCCCTCCTGTGGAAATGCTTTTCCTGCCTTCCCCCTACACATTTTGTGATTTCAGGCCTCTCTAGCCTCTGTGCTGCTTTAGCCTCAATACAATACACTCCTTTTAAATATTATTATTATTAGTGACAGGGTCTCACTCTGTCACCCAGCCCTGAGTGCAGTAGTGCAATCATAGCTAACTGCTGCCTCAACCTCCTGGGCTCAAGCGATCCTCCTGCCTCAGTCTCCCAAGTAGCTGGGACTATAGGCTGTGTTGTCCAGCCTGGTCTGGAACTCCTGGCCTTAAGCGATCCTCCCACCTCAACCTCCCAGTGTTGGGACTACAGGCAGGAGCCCCACCACATGTGGCAACACAACCCATTCAATTCCATGACCCAGACCTGACTTCACCATAGGGCCAGTCCTGGTCTGTGTTGCTCAGTATTGGGCCCTTGGAGGAAGGTTCTAGAATGTTTCCTGAAAAAATGAATGGAGGAGAAGGAGTAAGCTGAGCTAGAGGACACGTTGGCCTGGACAGACTGTGACAAAGACGGCAGGGCTGGTGAGCCCAGAGATGGGCCTCCCATACAGATCAGGTGGAAGCTGTTAGGCAACCATGGTACTGGGGTGAGGTCACAGAAGTGAGTCCAGCCCTTGCTGGGAGAGAGGGGGACAGGAAGTGACAGGGGCAGGGAGAGAAAGGGTAGATGGAGAGCTGTCATCAGCACCAGCAAGTCACTGCCAGAGCCTTGGGGCTTTGACTTAAATGTTTCCCGCCCTCTGAAATCCTAGGTCTCTTCTGTCTCTTCTGGGGGAAAAGGTGCAGGGAACTCCCAGTAACTCTAAAGAAGGAATGGGGCCTGCACCGGGGCAGTGAGAAGATTCCAGGTTTGGGAATCAAACAGAATCCTTCTTTTCTAGCTGTGGGATCCCGGGCAAGCCTCTTAACTCTGAGCCTCAGTTTCCTCATCTATGAAATGGGGATGGCCAGGGGAGGTGCCTTACACCTGTAATCCCAGCACTTTGGAAAATCAAGGCAGGAGGATCTCCTGAGCTCAGGAGCAACAGGGCTAGACTTTGTCTCTATAAAAAAATTAAAAACTAGCTGGGCGTGGTGGTTCATACCTGTGGTCCCAGCTACTCAGGAGGCTGAGGTGCCATTTTTTGAGGCTACAAAATGCCAAGCATATGATAATGGATTATCTATCTTCATAACAGCTTTCTAAGATGGCTAAATCATTTTGCAAACAAGGCGATTCTAAAACAGGCAGGGATTGGGAACTGGCAGATAAAGTTTTGAAGCCAGGTCTGACTCCAGAGCTTCTTTAACCTGCGTACCATGGAGCCTCCTAGGCCTGGTCCATATACCCCCTGCCCTGTTCTCTCAGCCCTTCCAGCCTGGCTGAATCCAGACTCAGGGAAGTGGAGGCTGCATAGCTTTCAGGGCAGCTCAGGTCCAGCAGAGGTGGCCCCTGGGGGCTTGTTCCCGCCATGGCATGGGCTGAGCGTCTGTCCAGCTTGATGAGTCTCCAGCCCCGCCATGCCATTAGCGGGCAGCCAGAGGGGGTGTCTGCAATCGCCAACACTGGGGTTCCCACTGCCGCTCGCCTATTAGTGGCTGGTGGCTTCATGGTGATTTATTGGGGCTTCTTCATTTCCCCTTGGTCCGCTATAAACATATTTATACCACCAGAGTGACCGATAAATTTCCCTTATGAATCCTGTTATCTCCCCTATTAACCATCCGTCACCTTTTATGTGGCCACAATGGGCCAGGCCAGGGCACCAGGGCTGGGTGGGAGGCCTGCAGCCCACAGCCCCGGAGCCCAGTGAACTCTTCACCTCCCCCACTGCCCCCCAGACAGGGCAGCTGCTGCTTCCTTGGAGCTGCCTCTAGGATGAGGATATGGTCCTGGGAACAGACCAGATCAGGCAGAGCCTTTGAAATGTGGCTTCCTCCAGGGTCTCAGTAGGGGAAGTCCCTCTCAGGGCTAACCTACATCTCTCCTACTGTAGCTCAGGCTTCATCTCTTCTAAGTGAGCAGGAGCCTCCTGAAGCTGCTACTGCTGCTGCTCTTCCTTCTCTCCCCACCCTCAGCTCTCATCCTCATCCTCTAAGTGCAGCAGAAAACTAAGACACAGTTAGATGGCATTTGCTGAGCAAGCATCTCCTCTGTGCCAGTCACTCCGCGTGCATGACTTCATGTGATCTTCACACAAGCCTAGACCCAGGTATATATGGTCCTATTTGCCAGATGAGGATGAGGAAATAAGGTTCAGAGACATTAAATGAAGAGCCCAAGATCACCCAGCCAAAAGGCAGAGCTGTGATTTGGGGCTTTTTCTGGCCCCAAAGCTGGTGATTTCAACGACTGCACCATACAGCCTCTTTGAATGCTCTTGGCTGGGAGAAGTTCATCAGAGAACGTTTTCCAGAGTGCTATGGAGCAGGAGAGGGAGGTGAAGAGAGGGGAAGAGATGGGGGCCCCTGTTGGAAGGCTGGTCGGGAGAAGTGGGCAGAGGTGCGGAGAGGGGAGTAGCCTCTCTTGCTTTCCAGTCAGGGAAACTCAGGCACCTGTTCAGTCAGGCCCCAAGTTGCTAGGGGTAGGGGGTAAGGTATCTAAGAGCCAGAAGGCACCTGTCCTGCCAGAGTCTGGGCTAGAGGACTAGGGCTGGCTCAGACCTTCTCAGCTGTATGCCTAGGGCTAGGACTCAACCTTCTCCTGCACCTGGCCATGGAGGGTTCTACCTTTTGACTACCTGATATACCAGCTTCCTTGGAAGATGGCTGAGTGTCCTGTTTCCTCCAACATCAGCCACAAAATCGGCCACAACTGCTGACAGCTCCTCTGGAGTTAAGATGACCCCCGTGGTCCAGTGAAGAAGAATTCTGAGACTTGAGGAGACCGAAGTCTGCCCTCTCAGTCCTGGCATTGCTTCTCCGGCTCCAGGATGATGGGCATAGAAAGGTATCCTTATTTCCATTTTATAGATGAGGCAACTGAGGTCCAGAAAGGGAGGGGATCTGAGCAAAGAATGGAGTCCTGGGGCAAGGGTTGCGGACTGGGAGGGGACTCAGCAGCATGAGAGCCAAGAGGAAGCAGCGAGGGGGACTGAGGGGTGGAGTGTCGTCTGCAGGTCTGGGTGGCCACGGGTGGAGGTGAGGGGCTCAGCTCTCTGGAGGATGTCTAATTATTCATGACCTCAGCAACAGAGTCCCAGGTGGTCTGAGGGTGGCTAGGGAAGAGAGGATTATGGACTTAGCACCCCAAGGAAATAGATTCTCTTCTGACTACAAGAGGTCACTTGAGCCATTCCCCTGCCTCCCATGGTCCAGACGGAAGAGCTGATGGAGGGACAGGTGGCTATAAGATCTGGCTCCTCTACCTCCTAGCTCCACATACCCCAGCACTAAGCTGGGAGGAAGAAGTTCTAGGTTCAGGCCCCATGTGGTCACTGACCTGCAGTGCACCCTGGAGCATGCCTGGCCTCCTCAGGGCCTCCTGCCTGAGAACATGTCCAGCTCAGACTCCAGCCTCCATGCTACCATATGCCATGGGGACGACCACCCCTCAGAGCAGAGCTCCTGAGTGGGGGCCAAGGCAGGGACAAGCCAGACACTCTGGGCGTCTCTCCACAGTGGTTCTCAGCCTTCCTCTGCGTCCTGGGCTCACCTGCTCCTCTCCCTCCCCTCCTTCCACTTGCCCTCTCTGTCCTACCATCTGTCTGTCTGTCTCCCTTTGTCTCTGGTCTGGCTGCCTCCTCCTGCTCCCCCATGTCCTGTCCTCTCCACAAGGTTGGTCTCCCTTGGAGGGAGGGGTAGGGCCGTGAGTGTGGTGAGAGCACACGTGAGCTCCTTCCCTCTCCCTTCCCGCCCCTACCGCCTTCGCCTCTTCCCACACTCACACACACTCTCTCTCTCTGTCTCTCTCTCTCTCTCTCTCTCTCTCTCTCAGTCATTTTCAATGTCATAAATTTCCACGTCTCTCTCCTCCATTCGGCTATTACCTGCGCCTCCGTCACCGGCCGCGCTCTCGCTCCCAGATGGGCTAGGCCATCTCCGCTCTGCAAATGACTCAGGGAGAGAGAGGCAGGGAAGGAGGGAGAGAAAGGAGCAGAGACACGAACAGAGATTGAGAGAGACTGAGAGAGAAAGGAAGCGAGGAGCAGAAAGAGACTGAAGCAGAGAGTGAGAGAGGCAGGTGGGGTAGGGCTCAGCGCCTCATCCTCCTCCAAACACAGAGGTCACTGCCAACAGGGAGCCTGCCTGCCCCGGGGCTCCAGGCAACCAGGCAGGATTGGGGTCTGGTGCTGAGCCTGGGGTGGAGTCAGGTTGCCCAGCTCTGCTTGCACCCAGTATGGGACTCAGTCCTCCTCTTCCACTCGCATTTTCTGCCCGCCACCCTAGGGCCAGCGCTGTGCTGCTGGTGGCCCCGACACCTGGTATTTCCTCCTTCCAGGAGGTCGGCCCTCTGCTGTATGGTGCGATAGCACTCCATGGGAACACCAACAGGTGTGTTCAGAGTTCCTGCAGCTGGTGCTGGGGCTGCCCTGGGAGCTGTGCCTCTTGCTCCAGAAATGGGCTCTGGAGAAGGGGCTCTATTCTCAGACCAGGGCTTCTCACTACCAGTTGGAAGCTCCCTTCTTGTTGCATATCTTCATAGGAATGCCTAGCTTTTGCAGGACTGCTTCTTTGGCTGAGAGCAGGGCTTCTGGGAAGATCCAGGTTGCCTGGGTAGAGAGCATTTCCAGGCAACTTCATGGGATAGGGAGTGAGCTGAGGAAGTGTCACTTTCCCAGGCAGGAGTGAAGTGGCAGGACTGGGAGAAAGTGGACAGGGAACCCTAGGCCTGGGAAGCACCAGCTGGTGGTATTAGTGACAGCTGTGATGTGTGCACGCCGCTGCTATTGCTGGGAGGGTATGGAGCCTGGGCCTGGTGTGGGTACCAGAACTTCCAGAAAGGTTTACTAGCGTCTGCTACCAATACCTCCACATGTTCCTCCACCCAACAGAGTGATCTCCCAGAGGCAGCAAGATAGGTTGAGCCTAGGAGTTCCAGGCTGCAGTTAACAATGATTGCACCCACGAATAGCCACTGCACTCTGGCCTGGGCAACAGAGAGAGACCCCATCTCTAAATAAATAAATAAAAACAAAACAATGCAAATCTGATCATGACACCCTCTTACTTAACCCCTCTAGTGGCTCTACTTTCCCTAGTGAACAAAACCGAAGCCCCGCTGGCCCCAGCCTCCTTCCTGTCTCTCTGCTAACCTTGGTCCCCTGACAAGACCGAGAATATGCCCAGTGCCTCTGTTCTTTCCATGCCTCTCTTTCCACAGAGCTGGCTCCTCATCCCTCAGCTCAAATGTCACTGCACAGAGGAGTCCACCCTGATCAAATGCCAGGTCACCCCATGAATCTCTAGCATGGTGTTCTGAACACATGTTTTGTGACACTTTTTGTACACTGTCATTGTGTTTCCTGATCTGTGTGCTTGCTCAGTGTCAGATTCCTCCAGTGGGTTGTACCTCCCATGAGGTCAGGAGCTGTGTTTATCCTGCTCACTAGAGATGACACTTGCCACGTTATGAGCCTTTGAGGAGTGTTTGTTGACTGAATGAATGATGTTGATGTAGGTGCATCCTCTGACCTCGGTTTGGATGGGGACTGATGTTGGGATGGATATTGAGGCTGGACTGAT
Source organism: Sapajus apella (assembly GCF_009761245.1). NCBI lineage: Eukaryota > Metazoa > Chordata > Mammalia > Primates > Cebidae > Sapajus > Sapajus apella. The sequence continues at coordinate 18,502,949 of NW_022437002.1, forward strand.
GGTCTCAGGGCTGCTGTCCATCTGGGAAATTTGATAAAATTCCAGTGTGATAGAATCTATTCCAACAGGGAAAGGCATTTTGCCCTGATGTTGGGAATTTAGTTTATGACCAGGGTCAGGCCTCATAAAAGAGAGTTCTTAACTAACGGCCACACACTGGAGTTCCTTCATCTGGTGTAAACATAGGACACACACTCACACACACAGACACACATGTGTGTTCACCACAGGCATCTCCATGCACAGAGTGGCCCCAGGCAAGCCATACTCACACACATACAGTCCTCAGAGATGCTGTATACACACAAAGTGACAAACCCAGTTTTATGTACATTCCTGCACATGCCAAACACAACCTCACAGGGGTATTTGTGAGCAGATACACACATACATGTACAGATACCTGCAAGTATGTATGTATGTGTGCAGACACAGTCATACAAGCCGACATAAACACTTAGAACAACATTAATGGAGCCAGGCATGGTGGCTCACACCTGTAATCCCAGCACTTTGGGAGGCTGAGGTGGGTGGATCACGGGGTCAGGAGCTTGAGATCAGCCTGGTCAACATGGTGAAACCCTGTCTCCACAAAAAATTAGCCGGGCATGGTGGCATGTGCCTATAATCCTAGCTACTCAGGAGGTTGAAGCAGGAGAATTGCTTGAACCCAGGGGGCTGAGGTTGCAGTGAGCCAAGATCGTGCCATTGCACTCCAGCCTGGGTGAGGGCAAGACTCCGTCTCAAAGAAAAAAAAAAAAGGAACAACATCAATGGAGAAGACATCTGTTCACCTGTTCGCCTGCTTGCTTGTTGGGCGCCCGCACCATGGAGTAACAGCCTGGAGCTTCCCTCTGGCAGCGGGATGCGTTGCACTGAAGGGCCCATGCTCTCCAGTCTCACCTCTGCAACCCCCCACTGCCACCCCTGGCTCCACTCCTCTCACGCTCTCCGTGCCCCCCTGCCCTCAGGGTCTTGCAAGAGACTCAAGCTTCTGCAAACTCAGTCTGTGGCCAGAGGCAGTGCTAGGCTGGAACTGGGGTCAGGACTTGGTCTGTGGACAAGGCCAAGGTTCACTGGGTGACTGGGGTCAGGCTCATCTGGGACCAAGGTCAAAGGTGAGCTGGGGCCGAGGTTTTTGTCCTTTCTGTGTCTCTGCTTACAAGTGTACCCACTCCCATGTGTGTCTCTCCGAGGAGTCTCTGGCAGGACCAAGACTCAGGGTCCTCATCATGGCCCTCTGCAGCTGGTGGAAGGTGAAGGGGGGCAGGTGGGGGTGCCGGGCCTGGGCAGATAGCTGTGAGGTACGTTTCCATCTCTGCGGGTCGGGCGGGCGAAGCCATTTCCAATCTGCTCTCTATCATTTTCAATATCATTAATCCCAGACACTCTATTTTCCATGCCTGCGCAGCCAGGCCCCCGAGTGTGCGCCGTGTAAAGTGACACATATTCATCACCGGCTCGTGGCGCCGGCGCCGACGCTGATACAATATTAGTGTTGCCCCCCCCCTTTTGGGGCCCGCTCCGCCTGGCTCCCCGATGGCACGAATCCATCACCTGGAGCCTGTGTCACTTTCCCCAGCAGCCACATTTGTTTGGGCACTTAGGAGGTAATTGTGGCACATTAGCCGGGGCGGGGAAGGGCGCTGGGCCCCTGGGAGGAGGGGGAGGCCAAGGCATCTTCTTCTACAGCCCCAACCCTTCCTGGCCTGGTCCAGCCCCTGGGTTCTGGATTCTTGCTCAGTCTTGAGGGAGAGGATCTTGGGGAGGAACCCACATGGAAGAGGTCATCTCAGGCCCCATCAGGAAGTCTCAAGAGTGGTTCCCCAGCTCTCCTGTGAGCCCCAACATTGGGAGTTGCTCCACATAAGCCCTGCCTTGGAGGTGATGGCTTCAAAACCTTTTCTTGCCAACCAGTCCCCATCCCACCACTGAAACTCAGAATGTGACAACACTAGCCCTGCTGGCTCCATTCCAAGTTCCATTTGATAGGGGGATCAGGGAATTGGAGGAAGCAGGAGGGAAGACACCCCCTCCTCTGATGGGGATAACATGGCTCACCCCTCAGGAACCCTATCTGCATTCAGGTGGAGGGGACATAACCCAGCCTAACAGAGGTGGCCCAGATCAGGGCCCTTTTGGGAAGGCTGCCTGGAGGTGGTGAGCTGGACACAGGGACAGCCGCTGGATGCACGGAGGCCCAGAGTGGCTGCAGAGTGGGGAGGAGCAGCAGCTGGGATCATTGATCTGAGCAGAGGCCAGACCATGCAGGGGTATGTGTTCTCCCTCCCTAGACTGCAGGCCTACCACCCATTAACCTCGTCAGCAGAAAAATTGCCCATCTTGTCAAATTCCCATTTAAAATGCAAACTCGATTTGACAGAGTAAACGGAGCGGAGGTGGGAGCGGATAATCCAGTGGAGGCTCATTATCGAGGCCCAATGAGAGGGCTCTGCTGGGATGGCCTAACGGACCTGCCATGATGAACCTCTCAGCCTCTTAGCATCCCACCATCCGTTCAATACCCTGACTCATGTGCCCTACTGCCCAACACCTCACAGAGTCTGGGGACCCCAGCTGCCTACCACCACTTCTGGGAAGGTGCATCTGAGGGCGCTGGACGCAGGACAGAGCTGGGAGCCAGGCCCTGCTTCTATGCCTGCCTACTCAGTGGCCTGGGGCAGTGACAACAGCAACCATTCCCCCAGAGATCCCACTGGATCACAGTGTATCTGTTCTCCTACAAGGCCCACACTGTAGTGGTCCTGTGAGTTGGCACGATTAGCTTACTTATAAATGAGAAACTTGGGGGTCAGGGAGGTTGCCTGGCTAGAAAGAGGCAGGCAGAGTGGGGGCTTGAACCCCAATCCATCAGACTCCACCAGTCACACTTGTGGCCACTGCACTACTCTGCCTTCCTGGATTGTAAATGATTGTCCTTCTTGCTCTGCCTCTGTGGTTTCAGTGTTGTCACTAGCTATATGGGTCTAGAAAAAGTGACTTCCCTTTGAACCTCGTTTATCTCATCTGTAAAAAATGGGTGAACAACAGCTGCCCAGGTCAAGGGTTAGTGTAAGGAGAATTTTAGTAAGTATTTGGTTTAATGAATACTAATAACTGCCCCCACAATATCTGCAGACAACTTAGCCTGAGGGGTGGGGGTAGGAAGGGGTGGGTCTGAAGGGGAGAGAAAGATGACAGATTTTCCCAGCAAGCAGCTCACTAACAGACGATAGGCCCTTTCTGGCTTTTGGGACCTGGACACCTCTAGAAGGGCACCTTCCCCTGCCTTCTCAGCTCCATGTCTGGACCCCTCTAATAGGGAAGAAGCCCATGGCCACTCTCAGGGCCTGGAGTGGGGCTGATGAGTCTCCCAACTCTGGGAGGGGGTGTCTGGGCAGGTAAAGGTCCCCCCTACCAGGCCACGCCTTCCTGTCCCGTACCGCAGCCAGGCTCTTGCTGCTTGTTCTTAGTAGTTGGAATAATAGACAATTACGAGGCTCTGGAGGGCAGCTGCCGATAGGTAATGGGCTGTTGCCCCACCTTACCTTTCCCGGGGTGCCCCTCCAGCTCTGCTCCCTCACAGGTGCATGTGGAGCCCCTACCAAGGCTCAGGCGGCACCTGTCCCTGCTGCCATACAGGGTGATGTGCTGCTTGGCCACCTGGGAGCCAGTGCTGGGTGTTCTCTGTGGGTCCCACTGCCTGTTGCTGACATCACAGCAAGAGCCTCACCCCAGCCTCTGCCTGCCTCAGAGGACAGCTTGCCAGACAAGAGGCAGGGAGTGCCACCCACTCCTTTGCCCTTCCTCCTCTGCAGCCCACCCCAACCAGGCTTCACAGGCACCAAACCAGCTGCTCTGAATTCTACCACTTTCCCACCACGACTCCTCCGCATCCCCAGGGGACAGCTGCATCTCTCAGCTGGCATTCAAGACTCTACACAATCCTGGCCTCAGTTTGCCTTCTGGTTTCTCTCTTGGCATAGTCTCCTGAGCTCCACTCTGTCTGCCTTTGCCAAGCTGTGGGTTACCCTTGTATCCTTGCCTAGCACCTCCTCAAGACTCAGCATTGACCTGAGGGGTGGGGAGCCTCTTCCTCATCAGCCCCGTCTGCCCCCATCCTCACCTGGCTGTAGCTGGGAGCTGGTGGGGATCCCTCTGAGACCCTGGTCTCTGGCTGGGGGTGGGGTGAGCCACAGGGGAGGAAAGGCTGTGGGTGGGTGGTGCTCTCAGCCTCCCTCCAGTTGTCTGGCAAGCCATCCTCTGAGGCTGGCCTAATTCCCTTCAGAGCCCGGCTCCCATCTTCAGGGTGGGGCTTAGGGAGCTGAGAGCCCAACGCTAATGCCTAAGAAAGTCGTGGGTGGATTAGAAATCGAGGGGATTAGGGCCAGAGCTGGTGGCTGATGCAGGAGCGGAGCCCCTCCTTCTGAGGAAGAGGAGGCTAATCCTGCTTAGCGCCTGAGGAGCTGTCGTGCTGAGGGGGGCCTCTTCCCAACCACCCGGGCTGCCCAGACCCAATGGGAGCAGCATGAACACCCAACCACTCCCTCTGTCCTTCAAACTTTTTGTCTCGTGTCCCTCCAAACCATCCTGCTCCGCCTTGTCCCCCGCAGAACCCCAGGCCTCCACGCAACCTCAAAACTCCTCATCCTGCTGTGCCCGCCAAAACTGCCCCGTCTAGCCATGTCCACCAACCTTTATTACCACCTACATCTCCAAGCCATCGCTAGGGCGCATTCATCCCAGAAAGTCTGGGTAGATGCTGTGGTGCTGCCCACCTTGCCCTTGAGAGCCGGGACTTTCCTGCAGTGCTGGGAGTGCTGGCTGCTGAGGGCTCACGGTTGAGTTCCTTCCTGGGGAAGTGTCCTGAGCTGCCTCACTCAAAGTGGGGGCAGTCCACAGGTTACTGGTCAGTGTGGGAGTCTGGCCTCCCCACTTCAATCTGGGACAACTCTGAAAGGCAATCCCAGCAGCAGAATAGGATGTGAGAGTGACTGAAGCCACTGTTGCAACTGCAGCCCAGTTCAACCAGTTTAACCTCTCCCTCTGGCCAGTGTGGTGTCCCCACTGCATCCCCAGGACATTGTTCCCCAGAGCATTTCCAAAGACCCCACTGCACGCTCCTTTCCCGATCTCTGCAAGAAATCTCACCTTTCACTTTCTTAAATCCCAGGCTTGAAGATGGAAGATTAGATTGCTCAGGGAAGGGCTTGGATTAGGAGCTCCTGACCTGGTTGTCAGGTGAGGACCAGCAGTCCCTTCCCTGGGGATTAATCCTCCTGGAGGGTCCTTTAGTTTCAGTGATGCAGGTAGCAGCCCCACAGGGAGGGAGGTCCTGCCCTGGAGAGCCAGTCTGGGATCCTGGCCTGAAGAGGGAGGCAGATTCTGTCTGGGGAGCTGATTAAGGAATGAGAGAGAACCCTGTCCTGAGAGCTTCATCTGAGAGTGGAAACAAATTGTGTCCCCCTTCCAACTCCCCATGAGTCTGGCCTGAGGGGAGAGGCAGAAGTCTGACTTGGGAACTTGCTCTGAGCAGGGAGGAAGGACTCTGTACTGAGAGCTGAGTCTGAGGGTGCAGGCTGGCCTCTAGACCAAGAGAAAAGGCTGGCGCCAACCCAAACTGCCTGCTCTACTGGGTCCCTGGCCCCACCATCAGCCGGGTCTTTGCTTGTCAGCCTTGGCTGGCAAGTGTGATGCCTGCATGTGGGGGGAATGGGTCTCTGTGTTAATAACGGGAGGCCATTGGAGAATAATAGGAAGGACACCTACTAACTGGGTCCTTAGCGCCATCAGGCTTGAAGCTCTGTGGGAATGGAGACCCTCCTGCATGCAGGGCCTCTGAAAAATGCTGGTCCCAGGGTAACTTGAGAGCAGGGGCAGGAAGGGGATGGATTGACCTTTGAGAGTTAGTTTGGGATGTGGGGTCAGTGGACGGGGACCACTCCCACTCTGTTCCCTACCTTTGATAGACAAATGTTAATGACATTACCAGCGATTGACTAGAAACGAATAAATAATTCAGTCTGGCCTGAAAATGGGAGAAAAGTACTTAAATGTTATTGACAAGCCAGTCCCTGGTCTCATTACCCATGCAGACTCAGGCCTCCACATCGACCATGTCCCCGGATTCCTCTAAACCCCACTCTGGGCAGCCTCAGGCTTCCCTCCTACCAACCTGGCCCAAGTTGAGTGTGCAGAGGGTTACCTGAGACCAGGTGGAAGGCAGAGGCTAGTGGCTCAGCCCAGAGGAGCCCTGCTGCCCAAAGGACAGCAGTCCCCCAAGTTCTTCCCCTTTTCCCAGATGCTGGCAGCAGTGTCTCTTCCCAGGCAGGGTGGTCCTGGGAAGTCCCTCTGCAGCCCCACTCCAGGCACATGTGCATAGGGGCACAGGCGTGCACTCACAGGGACACACAGAGCCAACCCTGCAGCTGCGGCATCCTCTTCCAGGACACAAGAAGAGGGATGACCCCCAGGGCGGCTGTCAGTCACTGTGCTCTCGGGGAATACAAACTCATTAAACGTTTCCCTGCCTTGTCCCAGGGGCCCTAGTCCCCGAGTCAGGCCTGAGGAGAAGGAGGAGGAGGAGGAGGAAACAAATGTGCAGCTGATCCTTTAAAAGCACATCCTGTATTTCTGACCCTGGAGAAGAGACAAGGGGATTACTGAGGGTGAGGATTACCCCTGGAAGGCCCTGTTTGTGGGTTCCTAGGGAACTGGCATTTCTAGCCCCTATCACACACACAGCTCCTCCAAGCAGCAACTCTACAAAACAAAACCTTTCATTTTCTTTAAGAGTTGCCTCTCTTCCTTAGCTGCCTGGGCCTGACACCCCTCAGGGTGCCTCCTCTGGTGTCAACAATTGGAAGCCAACCACACCTGCTGGTCAGAGATGGGGGAGCCTCAGAGACCCTTTAGCCCAAGTGATGGGACCCAAACAAGGACTCAGTGGAGGGGAATTTGGGAGGGCAGGCTGTGGCCTCGGGCCTGGGGCACTGCATGATTCTCCAGTAGATATGAAGGGGTCCACTCCAGCCCAGCCCAGGAAGCCATTCTAAAAGGTACCCTATCTCTTTGCAAATCAAATAACCTGCTCTCTGGGTGTGGGCAGAGGCCCTGGAAGCCCCCAGTGCCTATCATGATAGCCAGACCTATCTCCTCACTCCTTTTGGAGACCAGACCCCTCACCTTGCCGTCTGTAGGGCTTGGGCTGTGGTTGCTAGTACCTGCCTCCCTCCTGGTCTCCTTCCTGCTGTCTGCCAGAACTCTGCCCCTAGCAGGGCTTGACCTCAGAATATCCCTGGACCAGCCCCTCCCTTTCACTGCCCCTGCCCCACAGAAGGTGAAGGGCTCCTCAGCTCTCCATGCACAGCAACCTCCCCCACTCTGCCACTGGAGTGGGCTGAAAACTCTGTTGTCCTGCTCATCGTCCAGAAGGCCCTTCTTGCTCCACGTTTCCTCCCTCTGTTGTATCCCATGGGGAGTCATTTATCCAATCGACTGGCTCTCCTCAGTGCAAACATTCACAGGAGCATTAACAAGCCTAAAACCCAATTAGCCTTCAATTACTCAGGCCTTAGTCAGATTTTCTGTGGTGGGGACAGGGGTGAGGAATGTGTTTGGACACTGCCTGGGCAGTACTCCCGCCCTTTGGCCACCCCCCCACCCATGCAACAGCACTCCTGTCGCAGCCAGCGTGCTCTCCTCTGTGCTCCCTCCTGCCCTACACCACCTTTTCTTACTCTTCTCTCCTGACCCCTTTCCTATACCTCTCTAAAAACAATCATTGTTCTTAAATGTACATACCCAATACCTAAGGTTTGCAAAAACTTGTAAAAACATAATGCAAAAGAAAAGAAAATGAAAAGTTAAATCCCGTTCTACCTCCTGCACTGTAAATCCTGCTGTCAGTAATTGGGGGTTCTCCTTCCTTCCCTATGTTTGATTCTATACATTTACACCCTCCCCCAACAGAGTTTTAAGTGTTTTCTAAACATCTTCAAATTTGGACCATACTAGTCATATAACTATTCATACCTACTCTTTTTTTTTTTTTTTTTTGTTTTGAGACACAGTCTCCCTCCGTCACCCAGGCTGGAGGTGCAGTGGCGGGATCCTGGCTCACTGTAGCCTCCATCTCCAGGGTTCAAGCAATTCTCCTGCCTCAGCCTCCCGAGTAGCTGGGATTATAGGCATGCCTGCCATACCTGGCTAATTTCTGTATTTTTTGGTAGAGACAGGGTTTCACCATGTTGGCCAGGCTGGTCTCAAACTCCTGACCTCTAATGATCCACCCGCCTTGGCCTCCCAAAGTGCTGGGATTACAAGCGTGAGCCACTGTGCCTGGCCCATATTTACTCTTTTCACCAACCAGTGACATCTTATTTAGTTTGTACTTCTCTTTTGCCTCATCTGCTTTCCCTCTGCACCTCTCCTGCATCTTTATACAGCTCTTCCTTTTTGGACACACAGCATTCCATGGTTTGGACACATTCTAATGTATTTAATCAGCCCCTTCTTGATGGACATTTAGTTGTTTCTAATGTTTGGCAATGACAAGCATCATGGCAGGGACCCTCTGTACTTACATTGCTGTGCAGAGGTCAGAGTTTCTGTGGGGCAGATTCCTAGAAGTGGAATTATTTGGCTACAGGGGATGCATATTTAAAATTTTGATAATTATTGCCAAATAATTAATCAATAATTGCCCTTTAACTCCAGAACCTCCAAGATTGTGCCAATTTGAACTCCCAAGAGTCTCCATTTCACCCTGCTTTCATCAGTATTGGGTATTACCTTTTTAAAAATAATTGCCAGCCAGGTGCAATGGCCACACCTGTCATCCCAGCACTTTGGGAGGCCGAGGTGGGTGGATCGCTTGAGCCCAGGAGTTCAAGACCAGCCTGGGCAACATGGTGAAACTCCCATCTGTACAAAAAATATAAAAATTAGTCAGGTGTGATGGCTCACACCTGTAGTACCAGCTGCTTGGGAGGCGGAGGTGGGAGGGTGGGAAGATGGCTTGAGCCATGATTGTGTCACTGCACTCCAGCCTGGGCAATGAAGCAAGATGCTGTCTCAACTAAAAAAAAAAAAAAAAAAAAAAAAAGATTATTTTATTTTCATCTCATTTGATTTGTGCTTCTTTTTCCTCTTCTCCTTTCCATCTTCACCTCTCCTTTACTTCCGTGCCTCACCCCTTCCTCAATTCCCTCCCACCTACCTTGCTCCTGTCTCTCCTTCAGGCCCCCTCTTTCCTCACCTCCTTTGTCCCTTCCACACCTTCTTCCCCACATCTTTTCATCCTTTCGTTCCCCCTCCTCTTCTCCCTCCTCCCCTGGGTACTGCAGTCCTGGGGGGAGGGCAGCCAGAGAAGCTATTAGCTCTGCCCCCCTAATACTCTGAGTCCCACTCGCCTCTTAACACCTCCCTGAGCCTGGGCCTCTAAGCCCCATCTCACTCTCGTCTCCCTCTAATCACTAAGGCTTATTTCTGATTTTCTGAAGTGACAAGGAGCTGGGTTTGGGGGGAGGGCAGGCTGTCAGCCAGCGTCTCCCAGGATTGAGGGAGGGAAGGATGCAGGGAGGGAGGCCTGGCTGGTGGGATGGAGTGGTGAAGACTCCAGCAAGGCCCTCCTCACTCTGAGCAGGGAGGCCAAGTTCTCCAGCCCCTTCCACTGTGGCTTATAGTGCAGATACTTCCAACCTTAGGGTGTTCTTTAAGGCTAGATAGATTCTATTTTCTCTGGTTTCCTCTGTGAAAAGGAAAGTGACTTTCTCCCCTTCACTCAAGGGAGCTTCTGTGGACAGAGCCTCTAATGCCCTTCTCCCTCCCTTGCCACCACCCTGCTAGAAGAATCCTGCCCTCATCTCTCCCTGCCCCACCCCTTTCATCCTGCAAGTGGGAAAAGCCTCCAGGCTGCAAAGCCTGTGTCTTCTGCTTCCCACCTTATAGAAATCCGGGTCTCCCCTCCCCTGTCCCAAATCCATCCCGCCAAAAGCTCAGTGAATTGGCATAAATTTAATTAAGGACAGGAGCAAATCTCTTGTCGTTTTAAAGACATTTAAGATTTAAAATATGTGCTGAGAGTAGAGGTCTCAAGAGAGGTGGGACGAGGGGGCCAGAACTAATTCCGGGGAGGTACAGTTGGGCCTCTGTTCTAGCCCTGCTGGGTGACCCTGGGTGCTCCCCCTGGTGTCACTGAGCCTTGGTTTCCTCATCAGCCCCCTAAAAGTGCTGCAAGGCCCAGCAGGAGTACCTTGCTCTAGCCTGGAAGTGTTCTTGCTGTGCTAATTTAATTATGTGGCCTAACTGGGCCCAGGCTGGGGAGGTAGTTAATGGCAGCTGCAGAGACAGTGAGTAATCAAGAATTAATTAAGCGTTTCTGGGGATTCCCAAGTCTGGGCTAGGGATTCCTGGGAGCCTGGCTATGGCTGGGCAGGGAGTGGAGACCCTCTAGCTCCCTACTGCCCTGTTCCTGCCTCCTCAGGAGTTGGGGAAACAGTAGGCCCTAGGTGCAGGAAGGCTCTGAGTAAAGAGCTGTCAATCCATTAAGGCAACCTCTGATCAATGGTTATGGAACCACACAGTGGGGGCCGGGAACAGTGGCTCCTGCCTGTAACCCAAGCACTTTGGAGGCTGAGGTGGGAGGATTGCTTGAGCTCAGTAGTTGAAGACCAGCCTGAGCAACATGATGAGACCTAGTTTCTACAAAAAATGAAAAGCAAAAAATTAGCTGGGCATGGTGGCAGCCACCTGTAGTCCCAGCTACTCAGGAGGCTGAGCGGGAAGGATTGCTTGAGCCTGGGTGGTTGAAGCTGCAGTGAGTTGTGATCACACCATTACTGCACTCCAGCCTGGGTGACAGAATGAGACCCTGTCTCAAAAAAAAAAAAAGAAAGACCCTTACCAGGGCCAGCAGTGGGGCGGGCTATGTGGGACCGAGCAGGTGCCTGGGCCTGTGGGTCTGGGACACTTCTGTGTCAGGCTGGGATCTGTCCAGGCTGGACGGGTGAAAAAGGAAATGTGGCGTTTCAGCCTCTGGGCTTTGGAGTCAGGCAGCAGAGTTTCAGTCTCTGCTTTACTATTTTGCTAATGGTGTGCCCTTGGCTGAGGGCTCCCCCCAAAATGCTTTACCCTCTGCCCCAATGCTTGTCCTCCAGACATTCCCAAAGCGGGTTCGTTCATGGCCTGCAGGCTTCAGCCAAAACGCACTCCTTAAGAAGCCTCCTTTGACCGCTCAGTCTCATTTACCTCCCCTTCCCCCACAGTCACTACCGCATCACCTTGCCTTATTTTCTGTTCATTTATTTCTTGCTTCCTGTGCATCGCCTGCCTCCTTCACTAGTCAAGTTCCACGGAGGCAGAGACGGGGTCGCTGTGGCTCACAGGGGTATCTGCCGAACCCCAAACAGCGCTGGGCACATAGAAGGCGCTGGGAGAAGGAAGAGGCCTCTCTGAACCTCTTCCCTCACCTGGAAAATGGGTCTAATCTCATACCCTGCAGGATCCCCAGAGGTTGTTGTGAGGGGGATTCGCAGAGGGGACCCGGGGAGCTACGTGGTCACCGCCTCGTCACTTGCGCATTTCATGCTCGGGCCTCCCAGGCCGGGCAACGCGGCCGCGGGGATGCAGCCCCGGGTCACGCCCGCCAGGCCCCCGCCCCGCCAGCCACGGGCCCCGCTCCTTCCCAGGCGCCCCCGCGCTGCCGGCTCTTTGAAGTCCCAATCCGGCAAATAGAGTCAATCAATTATGAAGGGAACAATCTGGCGGCCCCTCGGGGAGCGGCGGCCGAGCGATCCCGGGGGATTAGGCCGCAAATCGCGCTGAGCCTCCCTAAGTGACAGCGAGAGAATCGCGCGCGGCGGCGACGGCGGCGGCGGGAGCGGGAGGGAGCGCGGCCGCTAACCCGATTATGCAGATCCGCGGGGGGCGCGGATTAGGCCTCGGGGGCGGCTTCGCCCTAAGCGGCTCGCGGATTTGGGAAAAGTTTACTCGGGCGGAGGGGGCGGAGACTCCCCCGAGCGGGCGGCCCGGGCTTCTCCCAGCCGGGTGAATGGAGGACCCGCCAGCAGAGGCAGCCGCGAAAGGGTGGGGCGGGCGCGCGGGCCGAGCCACAGCCACAGCCACAGCCACACTTGGCAGGCGCGCACACTCACACGCACACTCGGGCCACAACAGCCGAGTCTGCACCAGCCCACGTGCGCACGCGCGCTGCCCACGATCACCCTCCCAGGCCGCAGGACACTCGCGAACGCGCGAGGCCGCGCCAGCACACAGAGCCAGGCTCACGCCAGCTCACATGCGCACGCAGCACTGCCTCGGGGTCACGCGAGCATCCACGCATTCACAGACACACAATTTGGTGTTCAGACGCCTGCCTCCTTGTGGTTCCAGCAGAATCTCTCAGTGAATGAGGTGTCCCTGCCAGCCTATGTAGCCGTGGGACTAACTGGTGCACAGCCCTGCACCTGAGCTCTCCCACGGACCTCCCGCTGCTCCTCTTCTTGAAGGACCTTGACAAGAGTGTGTTAGTGTCTGTGAGTGTGTATGTGTTTGAGTGTGGCCCATCTCTGGAGTCTGGGCCCAGTCTTGGCTTCTGCGACTGGGGCCTTCTCAGGGTAAGTGGAAGGAACTGAGGCAGGACGCTGGGATGAGAAACAGGCCGAGTCCTCTTGGTGACTCTGGCTAGGGGATCCTCTCTGCAGGGCTGGGGGTCCAAGACATTCCTTACCAGGCCTCTCTGAGCCTGCTGCTTCCCTGAGGTGCTGTCAGGGAGGAGGGTGGGGAGAGAGACAGTGGCTTCCTTTTACTCATCCAGGAAAAGGATACAGAACCGAGCTCCAAGCCCATCCAACGCAGGATGCAGGAAAGGCTCAGGCTCGTTTCTTTTGTAAAACGCCCATTGTGTGTGATCAGTGTGTGTCCATGGTCCACACATGTGTTCATGCTCAGTGTATGTCCATAGTAATATGGATGTTTTTATACAACATGTGTTTGTGGTCAGTGGAATGTGTATCTCTAGCCTCACAACCCTCACACAAACATCACATCACACACAATGGCTGTGGACACACACTGATCACAGACAGGCACTCATCATGGACACAGACAGTGGCAATGGACACACTGTTCTCTCTGTCTCTCCCTCTGTCTCTCTCTCATACACACAACACACACACACACACACACACACACACACACACACACCCTCCTGATAGAGGCCAATCCTTTGCATGGACAGATGGTGGACACTGAATTGTTGCCAGAGTGGCATGGGGGCCCTGGGTGTGGTGGCTCACACCTATAATCTCAGCACTTTGGGAGGCTGATCAGGTGGATTGCTTGAAGCCAGGAATTCAAGATCAGCCTGGGCAACACAGTGTGACCCTGTCTCTATAAAAAAAAAATTTTATAAAAACCCAGAGTGGCAGAGGGTAATTGCTGTGGCATGGAGGGCACCCCGCCCCATGCCCTAGGCAGTGATAGAGTGACCCTGTGGCTGACTGGATCAATGAGGAAAGGGAGGTCAGGGTCAATAAGTCTTTAGCAATCAGGGCGCCAGCTTTGCCTCCAGCCCCTATGCTGCATGTATGTATACGCCTGTGTGTCCATCACACCCACCACGGTTGCAACACACACAGAGGGTGTGTGTGTGTGATCCCCAGAATCTGGGATCCACTTTGAGATGGCCTGGGCTGACCCCTGGGATCCCGATCATGGTGGGATGGAGTACTCTGTGGCAGGGTGAAGATGTGCTCTGGGTATTTTAGGCAGCTGGGGTCAGTGGGAGTGATGGGGGAATGGGACATGTTCCCCTCCCTGTGCAGCCATAGATAAGCCCTGGCTCTGTCTGGGCCTGGTTCTCTCACTGGATTTTCCTGCTCTAGCCATTCTGGTTCTGAGTCCCTGGGAGGTGAAGCCTGAAGAGTCAGACCCTTGAGAAGAAATCCCACTAAACCCTCTTCTCGGGGGCATCCCTGACCCACTGGGTAGGACCCGCCAGGCAGCCTCACCCCCCATTAAGGTGTCTAGCCCCTATGGGGCAATCAGGCCCGATTTCATGCTTAGGAAGGCTTCCACTGGTCAACAATGGGGCAGATCTGATTAGGCGGCTGCAGAGAGTGCTTGGTCACAATTAATCAGCAGCCAGGCTGCAGGCAGAGGCCCGCCCAGGCAGAAGCCCCCAGCCAGAGGTGCACAAGTCAGGGATGCTCCTAGGCTTATGGGGCTCCAGGGAGTGACGATGGGAAACAGCAGGCCTGCACATAGCCAGGGATCCTCCAGGTGGGGTGGGCCATGGCCTCCTTCCCCAGAGCCTTGCCCCGTTCAGATCCTGCTGCACCTCTTAGAGGATGTGTATCCTTGGGCAAGGTACTTAGGCTCTCTCTGCTTCATACATCATCTTTAAAAAAAAAAGGAAGAAAACAATACTTTCCTCATAGGATCTATAAAAGAAAATGTAAAGCAGGTAGCAGAGTGGCTGGCACAGAGTAGGTGCTTAAGCTGTGGGAACTTCTATTATTGTTACTATTGTTTTTAGTTCAGAACAGGCAGAATGCAGAAAGAATCCAACAGCCAATGAGCTCTTGACAGCCCCTGCTGCAAAGGAGGCCCGCTGGGTAGAAGGGAGAGCTTTGGGATCCACTGCAATTCCCCATTCAGGCACATCACCTAGGAGAGCACAGAGGGGATGGGGAGCCAGTCTGGGGCAGCCTGCCCTGTGGAGAGGGAAGCCTGAGCTCCCTTCCCTCCCTCCAGTCCCTGAATATGTGTATGGGGGTGGGTGGGAAGAGGAGAGGCTGAATCTGAAGTGGCTCAGTGGCTCAGTTGTTTCAGGCCAGAAGCCATTACCTTCCTGGAGAGAGAAGCCCACAGCCCATCTGAGGCTGGGGCAGGGGCAAGCAGGGGTACAGATCAGAGTGAGACTCGGGGCCTGCCCTGGGGCCTCCTTGCCTTCCCTGTTCCCCTTGTCTGTCCAGGTGAAGAGGCAAAGTCCCTGCTCTTCTCCAGTTTGGGCCTGATTGGCACTGGCCCTGGGGGTGAGGTGTGAAGGGGACCAAGGGAAGAGAGGGGTCCCTGCTCGAAGTGCTTCTGTAACTTATTGTGCCTACTGTGTGCTAGGGCCCAGGGATCTTCTGTTTGTACCCTTGACACAGCTGGAAACCAGCAGGGACCTTTTCAAGAGAGTCATCCAATTATCTAGGCTGGGGGTGTGACTGGACAGTGGGAATGGGAAGATTTCCATATGAGGGATGCTGGAGCGTGGACTGGAGGGACGGTGGAGGGTGCTTGAGACTCTGCCTGCTGGCTTTGCATAGTAAACGTGCTGTCTTATGAAGACTGCTTGCCTATTTAGGGTAGCTCAGGACTGCTGGTGATTGAGGGGAGGGGTAGTGCTGCCTAAATCACCTGGACACCACCTCTGGGGTCAAGCTCAGGGGAAGCACTGGCCTATCAAAGTCCAGGCCCAGAAGCCACTTGAGCTCAAGATGGCAGTCTGTTGGATCATCCCCAAGGTGGTTAAAGGGAGGCAGGGATGGGCTGAGCTCCTGGGCGTGGGCTGTGTGCATGTTCTTACCCAGGAGTGGGACTGTAGGTTTTATTTTATTATTCTTATTTATTTATTTATTTATTTAATATTTTTAGAGACGGGGGTCTCGCTATGTTGTCCATGCTGGAGTGCAGTGGCTATTCACAGGCGCCATCCCACTACTGATCAGCACAGGAGTTTTGACCTGCTCCGTTTCCGACCTGGGCCGGTCACCCCTCGGTTACCCCTCCTTAGGCAACCTGGTGGTCCCCCTGCTCCCAGGAGGTCACCATATTGATGCTGAACTTAGGGCGGATACCCAATCAGCATATCGCACTACATACAGTCCAGAACTCCTGCGCTCAAGACATCCTCCCACCTCAGCCTCCTGAGTAGCTGGTACTACTGGCACCTGCCACTGCGCTCAGTGGGACTGTAGGTTTGTGTGCAGCCCACGTGCACAGCATTGGAAAGGGTTTCTGTTGCCTCTTGAGAAAACACTTCCCCCATCTCTGCTGGGTGCTTGGACGCTCGGAGTGCCATGGCTGTCACTGAGTCCTTTTCTACCTCATGCCTTCCTGGCTTCTATCCCCTTTGCCTCTCTGCTCTTGGCAATTTTATGTCCCTGTTTCTAGCTCTCGGTGTCTCATCAAGGGCCTGTGAATCTGTGTCCCTGTCTCTGTCCCTGTCTGACTGTATCTCTGTCTGTCTCTGAATCTTGGTGTCTCTCCGTCTGTATTCCTCGGCAAGCCTCTGTGTGACTCGATGTGGTCTCTATGCTCAGGTTCTTTTTTTTGTTTGTTTGAGACAGAGTCTTGCTCTGTCACTCAGGCTGGAGTGCAGTGGCATAATCTCGGCTCACTGCAACCTTTGCTTCCTGGGTTTAAGTGATTCTCGTGCCTCAGCCTCCCGAGTAACTAGGATTACAGGCATGTGTCATCATGCTTGACTGATTTTTTTTCTATTTTTAGTAGAGATGGGGTTACATCATGTTGACCAGGCTGGTTTTGAACTCCTGGCCTCAAGCAATCCACCCGCCTAAGCCTTCCAAAGTGCTGGGATTACAGGCATATGGCACTGCACCTGGCCTATGCTCAGGCTTTAAGGCTACTGCAGGTCAGGAGCTGAATGGAGAGCAGAGGCTAGGAGACAGGGTGTCCTGGATGCCTAGAGTCCCCTTTGAGGGGCCTTATTCTACAGAATCTGGACTTGGACTCAGCCTAGGTCAGGCCACGAACACTCTGAAGGTTCCAAGAGCCTCCTGCTTTATACTGTCTTTCAAGGGAAAAGCCTTGCCTCCATTCAGACAGGCAGCCAATTTCTCTGCAATTTCCCCCTTTCTCCATTTTTTTTTTTTTCAAAATGAGAAGGAAGTCAAACTCAAGTTCAAATTCTAGACTTGCTAATAATAAGCTCTGTGATACTGAGTAAGGTATTTGATTTCTCTCAGCCATGAACACCTCCTCATCTATAAATGGGGATGGGAACAGTCCTTATCTCTGTGAATTGTGGTGAAATAAAATGTGTAAAACACTTAGCACAGAGCCTGACTCAAGAACTGGAAGCCATATTTATTGTATTTCCGTGATTTTGTGTTTGCAGAGCCCAATACACACATAGGCCCACAGGAAACTTATTGAATAAATGCAGAGTTCTCTGTGGTTCATTTCCTTATTTCCCTTCTAGCTCCCTTTCCTTCCATGTTTCTCTATCCCTACGTTTTGGAAAGAATGGGTCAGGAGAACTTCTTGAGCACCCGTATGTACCCAGCCTTGAGCCTGGTTCTGCAAATGGTGACAGGCTCTATAAACAATAATGAGATCTACGTGTGGGGTTTGGCTCTGCAAATAGCATCTTTGTAAAGTCTAGGGTTCTGACAATGGTAACATGTTCTGCAAATTATCACTGGGTCTGTGACACTGACAGACTCAGAAATCAGTGATGGGATGTGCTCTGCAGATGGTAGTAGGCTCTGCAAATAATGATGAGCTTTGCATCTGATTTCAGGCTCTGCAAACAATAGCAGACTGCAAACTTTAAGGCTCTGCAAACAATGATGAACCTTATAAATAGGGAGAGACTCTGCGAAGGGTAATGGGCTTTGCCAATAGTGATGGCAAGCTGTGATAGGCTCTGAAAAAACTGAATAACCATTCTTAAAGGACAGGCGATCCCTCCTGTGGGTCCCTAAAGAATAAAGTTCTGTCTCAGTACCATGGACAGCAAGGCCCCCCCCTACTCTGCCACATACACCCAACTCCACCTGCAATTCCACTCCCTTACAGGCCTAACTAAAGCACCTCTGTCCACTTATTCATTGGCGTTGGGTATGTGTTGTGTGGTGGAGGATGTAACTGAGAAGTGGGACAAGGAGAAGAACAAGCTATGTTCCCACTATCAAGGCTTTCAGTTGGTTGAGAAGACAGACTTCTAAGTAGACAAATGGAAGGATTGTGTCTGTGTTGACAAATCTGTTCTCAGCCTAGCTATTTGCGAGGTAGAAGGTGTCTTTCCACATCAGAGGCTCTCAGAATGCTAAAAGGGTGTTTAAACCACATTGGGCCTCCTGGGGGAACCGAGAAAGTCAGCTTTGCAAAGCACGTCTTGCAGGCTCCAGCCGACCTTAAATTCTAGCTGGCACCTGAATAGCTTTGTAGCAATTTAAATTTCTCTGCCTGTCCTTTCCAGGTCTGGCCACATTAGCAGGTCTGTATCACAGGGCACATGCATACCTCTCAGAGCACAGGGCCTAGGGAGGGCAAAATGCGAATCTGTTTTAGATAGGCTGTGAGTAAGGCGCTGAGGGTCTGATGGTTGAGAGTGGGATGGGGATGACGACATCATCGACGTGGAGATCGTTGGATAGCCATGGGGGGCGGGTGGCGCTAGCATGCTGATGGAGGTGGGGGAAGAGCTGGGATGTTGATAATGATGGAGGTGATGGGAAATGATGGATATCATCAAAATACCGTGGGCAAAGTAGGCCCTAATGGGAGATCGGTTGACTTCTGGTTCTGCCATTAGCTGTGTGACCCCAGTCAACTTATTTAACTTTTCTGTACCTCAGTTTCCTCTCTCATAAAATAGGGATACTAATAATGCCTACCTCATGGAGTTCTTGTGAGGATTAAATGAGTTAATAAAATACGTACAATACTTAGACTAGTGCTGGGCCCATAGTAAATACTATGTAAGTGATAGCTGCCGTTACCTTTTTTTTTTAGATGGAGTCTCACTCTGTCGCCCAGGCTGGAATGCAGTGGCGTGATCTTGGCTCACTGCAACCTCGCCTCCTGAGTTCAAGTGATTTTCCTGCCACAGCCTCTCGAGTAGCTGGGACTACAGGTGCACATCACTATGCCTGGCTAATTTTTGTATTTTTAGTAGAGACAGGGTTTCATGTTGGCCAGCCATATTGGCCAGGCTGGTCTCGAACTGCTGACCTCAGGTAATCCACCCACCTCAGCCTCCCACAGTGCTGGGATTACGGGCATGAGCCATGGAGTCTGGCGTGCTATTACTGTTAAGGAGGGCAATGGAAGTGGTGATGATGAAGGTGGGGGTGGTGGCAATGAAGTTGATAATAGTGAGAATAGGGAGAATAATAATGAGACTAAGGCTTATTGAATACTATGCGCCCTGCACTAAGTACTTTATATGTAATAACTTGTTTAATCATGTCAGCCCTCTGAGGGGGCTAATATTACCCTCATTTAAAGACTATGAACCTTAGACACAGAGGGTAAAATATGTGATCAAAGTCGACACAGCTAGTAAATGGAGGAACTCCAGAGCCTCTGCTCATAACCGTTGCTAAGTGGGGAAGTGATGGAGTTGGCGATAGCAGTGGTGAGTTCCGTGTCCTTGTGGAAGCAGGGCTGGGGGTGGAGACCACGGTTGAGGTGGCCTGGGCAGCAGTGGCTGTGGTGATGACAGGAGGACCGGAACTGGCGACGAAGGAGGTAAAGGTGAGGGGCCTGCAGGGCAGTGAAGGCCGGCTACAAGAACACCCACTGCCCAGCTCCCAGCAGGAACTTGCAGCTGCTGCTATGAGGCTCTGCTCAGAGAGCAGGGAGGACAGCAAGGACCTCACTTTCTGTCAGCAGCTGGGGGTTGTAAGTCGCAGACAGTGAAGTTGAATGGAAACAGGCAGACTGGCGGGCAGTGCGCGGTAGAGGGGTGGGCAGCGTTTCCCATGGGCTCTCCACCTTTTCCCTGCGATTTGGCATTCTCTGACCCCATAACTACCAAGTCTGCATGCTCCACGCCAGGGCCTGATCTGCACTGCTGGGGCAGACAGCAGCAGAGGTAAGCCGCCCGCCCCATCTGAGAACCTCCCCGCCTCGCCGGCCCAGTGCCGACTCTGGCCTGCCTCTCGCTCGCTGCTGCGCTGAGGGGAAGCCTTAATAGAGAATCCGCCTCTGTGCCGCCGCCCCCGCCCGCCAGCCCGTCCCTATTATCAACACCATCAACGGCGGCAAATGACACTCTCGGAATCTTGACTCCAATCTGATGCCTGGTCCCCGGAGCCGCGGAGAGGCGCAGGCCGGCCAGGCTGGGGGGCTGGGGAGGGTATGTGCAGTAATAGGATGTGGCCGAGGACGGTCTATTAGCAGCGGCGCAACCGCTGATGAGTCTCCTCCCCAGCCCCTTGGCGTCCCCATCCCCGCTCAGCCAGGCACAGCATGAGGCCTGGGGGCTGCTGGGGTGGGGAGCAGGAAGGAGGGCAGCTGCGGGGGTGGGGCTAGGCTAAGCCGTCTTTAAGTCGAGACACCAGGCTCCCTTGGGGGGACATAGGGGTGGGAGGGGGAAACTGAAGAAATGAGGCTACTCAGACACTTTCTTCTGACCATGTGTCTGGGGAGGAAGAGGAGTCAGGGAGCAAGTGGTCTGTCTGAAGGTGGGCGATTTCTCCCGTTGCTCCATAGGAGCAGCCTGGGGCTCCAGGTCTAAGTAGCCCCAGGAGGATTGCATCCAGCCTCCCTTCCCCAGCCTCACCGGGAACTCTCTTGGGCAGGGGAAGCTCAGCACCTCCCTGGGCTGCCTGTCGCATTGCTAAGTGCCCCCTCATTTGGAGACCTGATTGGTCTTTCAGGACTTAGTTTAGACTGAGACCCCTCTGAGGCCCTCACCCCACAACCAAGGGTTTGGAGCCATGTCTGCTCACCTGGGCCCTCACCCCTCCTCCTGGCCACAGGTCTTCTTGTTGATGTATAATGTGTGTGTGTGGAAAGGTTATAAGAGGTTGGGGGAAGGTGTCGGGACCCACTACAGGGCCCTGGAGAGGCAGGGGAGATGGTGGAAGGACCTCTGGGTGTGTGTGGGACACCTGGGTTCCAACCCAGTTCATCTGGCGACCATAGGTGAGTACTCACACGGCTCACCCTAGACTGACTCTCCGAAACACCCTCTCAAAAAAGGCCTGCCAGGCATGGTGCTTGACGCCTGTAATCTTAGCACTTTGGGAGGCCGAGGTGGGTGGATCCCTTGAGGCCAGGTGTTCGGGACTAGCCTGGACAACATGGTGAAACCCCATCTCTACTAAAAATACAAAAATTAGCTGGGCATGGTGGTAGACGCCTGTAATCCCAGCTACTCAGGAGGCTGAGGCAGGAGAATCACTTGAACCTGGGAGGTGGAGGTTGTAGTGAGCTGAGATCACACCACTGCACTCCAGCCTAGGCGACAGAGCGAGAGTTCATCCCAAAAACAACAACAACAACAAAAAACAAAAAAACAAAAATAAAGGCCCTGGCTGAGAAAAGGGGATGATGAAGTCAGGTTTTCTCCCTCAAGGGCCTGGGTGGCTCAATGCTTTGGGGAGTAAAAGTTATGAATTTGGGGCTAGACAGTCTCTAGGCAAGGTCTAATTAATACTCCCTCCACCCCTACACACACAGCACCCTGTGGATGGAAGAAAATGAGGCAGAGTAGAAAGTGGGCTTGTGGCCAGGCACAGGGGCTCATACTTAGAATCCCAACACCTTGGGAGGCCAAGGCAGGCAGATCGCTTTAGCCTAGGAGTTCGAGACCGGCCTGGGCAACATGGTAAAACCCCATCTCTACTAAAAATACAAAAAAAAAAATTGACCAGTAGCTGGGACTATAGGTGGTGCACACCTGTCATCCCAGCTACTTGGGTGGCTGAGGTGGGAGAATTGCTTGAGCCGGGAAAGGGTAAGTGGGTGGGGGTTGAGGCTGCCAGTGAGCTGTGATTGATTGCACCACTGCACTCCAGCCTGGGCAATAGAGTAAGACCCTGTCTTAAAAAAAAAAAAAAAAAAGAAGAGTGGCCAGGTGCAGTGGCTCATGCCTATAATCCCAGCAGTTTGGAAGGCCGAGGCGGGTGGATCACTAGGTCAGGAGTTCAAGACCCGCCTGGCCAGCATGGTGAAACCCCATCTCTACTAAAAATACAAAAATTAGCCAGGTGTGGTGGTGGGCATCTGTAATCCCAGACTCAGGAGCCTGAGGCAGAGAATTGCTTGAGCCCAGGAGGTGGAGGTTGCAGTGAGCCAATATCATGCCACTGTACTCCAGCCTGGGCAACAGACCAAGACTCCATCTCACACACACAAAAAAAAAAGAAAGAAAGAAATAGGGCTCTTGGGCCTGACTGTGTGTGCTGGGATGCACCATAGAGGGGCTGGAAGGCAGGGTTCTGTCCTGTCCTGTCCTAAAGGGTGCCTGGCAGGCTAGAAGCCTGGGCACTTAGGCCAGCTGGACAGAGCTCCCTTCTGGGCTTCACAACAAGACAGAAAGGCTGGGCCTGCCTGAGAGAGGACCCTTGGGACAGGCCAGAGAGGGAGGGAGAGGAGCCAAGCCTGGCTCACAAACCTCCCCTGACCCCTGCCAGGTCTAGGCCTCTGACCACAGCACCGAACTCAATCTGTTCTGCCTACTGCCCCCACCATGTCTCCTAGACCAGAGGCCACAGATGTCCAAGCTGTTTGCCTCTGCTGAGTGGCCACCCTCAGTGCCCCCAGCAGGGGCCTGGCTATTAGTCACAAGGCTGGCAGTCCTCAGGACTGGACATGCAGAGCTGGATGTGGACCACTGGATGGCAGGCAGCAGGGGGCACTGACTGCTATGCATAGGCTGCCTTGGAGGCCTCCATACGGCTTCCCTGCCCCCTTTTCTCTCCTCTAGCCCACCTGTGCCCTCGCCTTTGCCCATATCTCCATTTCCCCATCACCTGTGTCTACTTCACCCGCCCTGTCCCTATGCCCTTCTCACCCGTGGGCCTCTGATCTGTCCCCTTTCTCTTCCTCCATCAGATCCCTCTCCCCTGCCCCTCCTTGGGGCCACTTTGCCCCAGACCGACTTCTCCTGTTTCCTGTGTTAGTCTCTTCACACCTTAGGGGTGGAAAAGTCAAGATTCAGCCTTTGAAACTCCATCTTCCTAACCTCGCTGCCCCTACCTCAGCCTGGCCCTCTCTTTTTCGACGCAGCTGCCAGTGGGGGAATTGGAACCTCAAAGCAGAATGGGTTTTTTGCCCAACCACAGGCATGTGGAGGTGAGAGGAGAAGACCTTGTGTGGTTGTGGGAGTACAAAAGGATCCTGGGAGGGGCACCCTGGGGAGAGGGTGCAGTTCTGAGAGCTAGACAGCAGGGGGCGGCTGATCCTTGGTGACGTCCGGTTTGTTCCTATACTTCAACCCCCCAGCTGGAATTACCCAAAGGGGTAAGTGTTGAGTACATTGTGGGTGGAACCCTAGGACCCTCAGTAGGGGCAAGCTTTGTCCCAATCTGAAGTTGGCCCTGGATTGTTAGCTTTTTAAAGAAACTCTTGTCTGTTACCCCCAAAAACTTCTCTATTTGAAATCCTGCAAGGGATGAATCCGCTTGGGGTTTAGACCCTTGGAGGAGAGGAAGGGGAAAAAGGCATTTTGGTTCTCCTGGGGAGCGCTACCTCTGCTGTCCTCAATCCTCAGGGAGGCTGGCACCTTGCCTCTTAAATGTTCCTATTCTGGATTAGAGAAGGAGTCAGAGTCTCCCTCCCAGCCCCCGAAGAGTGCCCCTCTCCCATCTACAGGCAGCATCCTCGATCCACTGAACTCTCATACCCACACCAGCTCCGGAACGGAGCAAGCCCAAGGCGTTTGCTACAGACCTCCTGTCCCGTGCTAGTTGGCACAGAGGAGGGAGAAGAGGCTGGGAGCAGTGGGCCCTCACTATGTGACAGTGTGACAGCAGGTGCATTCAGTGTGTGCACAGGTATGTGTGTGTGAAAGAGAGACACCATGGTCTGCTCTGTTCTCTTAATTAATCCTGACACGAGTGTTCCAGTGCTCCACCCACCCCACCTTTCAGGAAGGAGCTGAGCCTGGGCGTGAGGTCACAGCAACTGTGTGTGACACTGATGCCAACTAGGTGGAGCAGCCCTCTGGGGCCCGTGCCACCACCCTCTTTGTCCTCAGTGCCTGAAAACTCACCATTAAACTTTGTATCCTCAGGAAGGAAGGCACTGCCTCAGATTTGAATAATATAATTATTAGATTACATTAATAATGTGATGTGCAGCATGAGAGCCCAATGTCCTGGAGAGGACCCAGGCACCTGGACACAGGGCAGCAAGGGAGAATTTCTGAAGAAGACTAGACTTGATGGCGAGGGACCTTTCAGATATCCCTGTGACTGCAGGTGGGAGAGACAGCCTGGTGCAGTCATTTCAGGGCCCATAAACACCTTTCTGGGCCTCCCACGGTGCTGGGAACTGGAACTGAGATCCTGAGCGTAACACACCACCCCTCCCAAACAGGCCATGGGAGGTTGGTAAATATCGTAATCAGATTAGTGGAGTGGAGACAGCAGAAGCTATGGTGGGAAAATGCTCTGGGCTGGCCTGGCCCCCACCCCTCTCCTGGGAATCCACCCTCTTGCCCTGCCCACCTCCTCCTCTGTGGGCCCCAAGGCCATCCTGGCTCCTCAGTGGCCCCTGCCAGCCTGGTGACCTGCCTGGCACCTGGCCCTCTCTGAGTCCGGTGGAGGTTTTTGCATCCTGGGTCTCCTCAGCTTAGGAAAGCAACAGGGCAGTAGAAAGCCCAGGCCTATTAATATCCTCTTCCCCAAAAAAACTAGCCCTTTGGGCTGCTTTTCTCAAACCATGGAGGCCAGCAGAGACGCCTGCCCGTTCCTCTGCCCATGATGCTGCTCACCTGTGAGACTGGAATGAAGCATCAGTTCAAGGTGGTCATGGGCGGAGACAGTGTCTGGTGCATGATGCAGGTTTAATCAGGGTTGAGTCAGAATCACTTCCCTCCTCCGTCTTCTCGTGGCCAAGCTGAGTACAGGTCTGGACCCCTGGGGTACTGGGAAGCCTGGTCAGGTGGAATGGCATAGGGCAGAGTGAGCCAGGGGGAGACCACGGAAGGGCAGGGGTGTCTGCCCAGCCCAGGAGGGGAAAGGCTGGGAGAACAGGGCTGGCATTCTGTGGAGCCTGGCGTGGGAAACTGGGGGAGAAAAGCCGAAGGGCTGTGAGTTGGAGAGTTAAGGATTATGGGGTGAGAATCAGGAGAGGTGGGGATTGGGTGGCTGAGGGGCTGGGAGTCTGGGGTACTAAGGTGTGGGATGACATTGGGAGGGGCTGAGGATTTTGGATATTGGGGAGCTTAGGGGCTGAGAGTTAAGAACTGGGGTGCTGGGGGAACTAGTGCCTGAGGAGACGAGGGTAAGGTGTTTGGAGGCTAAGGAACTAGAGGGCCAGTGGAGCTGACACGGGAGAAAGGAAGTGGGGAGACATGCTCACAGACAGAGACGGGTGGCCATGGGTGGATGGGAGGATGTGGCCAACAGTCCCAGGCCAGGCTCCCTCAGCTTCTGTGGCCGTGCTGGGGCCATGGGGGCAGGCAGCGGGCCTTTCCTTGTCGGGCTGTCAGAGCGGGTTAGGCTCGGGGAATTGGTTCTCTGGATCATCTCCCGGGAGCCAGCCCCTCCTGGCAGCTTTGTTTGGCAAAAGCGCAGGGATTAGCAGGGCTGCCCCCACACCACCTCCCGGCTGCTAGCTCCTGGCGCTTTCATCCCTGAAGGTCGCTAAAGCCGAAGTGCTTTGAGATTAGGCCCCACAAAGGGGCCCCTTGTGCTTCAGCCAAGCCTTAGGGGCAGGGAGGGGAGGGGATCCCAAGAGCTCAGTGCCGGCAGCCCCTGAGATAAATCCTTCTCTCTGTCCCTGTTGCATCCCGAAGGGTCCCCCAGGCCAAAGGCCAAAGACTCCTCTGACCCCTCTAGCCCCAGCTCAGAGGCTGTGTCCCCAGTGGAACCTGGTAAGGGAGCATCCCAGGCCCAGCCAGCCCAGCCCAGCACATCAGCATCCACCTGTGGTCATTTCAGGATGGAAGTGGACGAGGGAGTAGAGTAAGGAGGGCTGCGGGGCTCAGGGCGGCAGTCAGAGTGGGTCTAGATCACAGAGAAGGAGCATCAGTCTGCACTGCCCACTGAGCAGATGGGTGACCAACCAGAACTCAGGAGAAGAAGGGGCTTGTCCCGGGTCACACCAAGTTGCTGGCTGAGCTGAGGCAGGAATGCAGTGAGCTCCCCCTTTTCACCAGGCATTTGAACCCAAGCTAGAGGTCAGCAGGTGTTCTTGATGGGGAAGAGGCAGTTTTGTGCTTTCTGCATAGAAGAGAATGATGTTTCACATGTTTGCATTTCATGGGCCAGCAAAATATGTTTTAAATATGAGTTCCAGAATAAAATTGCCAGCTATTAATTTTGCCTTATAAGGGCACAGAGGGAAAACTACTAACTGCTGTCAGCATCATTTTATAAAAAAGAGGATATTTTAGCATCAAAAAAGTAGAAAAGACATAATCCTAGAATAGAGAGGATAGACCTTCAAATTGAATAGCTGTAGCTTTATGAAAAATTTCCTATGAAAACCTTATTTTTCTTATTTATTGGTATTTGGATGAAAATGTCTTGGGAATCCTAGACCAAGCAACCCTGGAAGGGGTCCCTGCCCCAAGGGGCTAAGGCTCCTGGGCCCTATGCACACAGGTCTCCTAGGTTAGAGCGCTGCCTACTCCTGTGTGTCAGGGGTGGAGGGGGTAGTTATTTCAGGTCTAGTGCTGGGAAGACTGAGAAAGGGGCTCCTGAGACGGGGTTGCTGCTCCAGGGGCTCTGCTGAGAGGACAGCCTTGGCCTTGGCCCTCTCATTGCCAAGGAGACTTACGGAGAGGAGGGGGAGGGAGCAACCCTGACTGTGGGTCGATAGCGGAAAATTTATCCCTGTCCTCTTGCTCGTAAAATGTTTGTGGCCAACATATTGCACAACATTCCCAGAGAGGCCACAAAAGGTAGTGCTGGGCTGGCAGGGTCAAATGAAGCTCACGGAGCCCAGCCCCTCTGTTTAGCCCCCTGGCTGGGTTAGGCTGTGGAGCTGGTCATAGGGAGGGGCCCAGAGAAACGGGGGAGGTGGTGATGGGTATATGGGATTAGCCTGAAGAACATCAAAGGTGCTCAAGAAATCCCTTGTGAGAAAGTGTTCACAGGTGGGGTGTTGCCAATGACGGTGAAGAACTGATAGTATTAGCTGACACTTACGTGGCATTTCTGTGTTAACTGGTAACTCGTTGAGCACAATCCTTTAAACAACCCTAGTGGGTGAGCGTGATTATTTCCCCCATTTTCCAGATAAGAACACTGAGGCACAGAGGTCGACTTGCCCAAGGTCACAGCTAGTAAGTAGCAGAGCCTGGTGAGGGAGCATCCCTCCCTCATCCCCCTGAATTTGAACCCAGGCAGTCTGGCTCCAGAGTCCATGCATTCAAACCATGCATGCTATAATGCTGTACTGTGTTTCTAAGCAAGGGATACTTCTGAGTTCCCACCATCCCTAGGCCATATCCTTCCAGCTTCAAGATAGCTCCATAGTTTTCCTGGGATTTGTAGGAATCAAGAGTTGCTCATCATCTTGCAGATACTGGGTAAAATGTAAATGTCTCCTTGCCTAGTTGTGATTGTTTAAAAAAGTGTGTCCACAAATTCTTTGATACTTCTTCCTTTAAGAGTTGGAGCTTAATTCTCTTCTTGAATATGGGACGGACTTGGTGACTTGTTTATAATGAATAGAATATGACAAAGTGACAAGATGTCACTTTTGAGATTAGCTTATAAAAGACTACAGCTTTTGTCCCCCCACCCCACTCTCTTTCTCACTCTCTCTCTCTCT
The DNA here is from genome assembly GCF_009761245.1 of Sapajus apella. Classification (NCBI taxonomy): domain Eukaryota; kingdom Metazoa; phylum Chordata; class Mammalia; order Primates; family Cebidae; genus Sapajus; species Sapajus apella. The sequence continues at coordinate 18,530,648 of NW_022437002.1, forward strand.
CTCTCTCTCTCTCTGTCTGTCTCTTTCTCTCTCTGATCCATCCCAGCCACCATATAAAGAAGTCCAAGCTATCCTCCTAGAGGCCACATGGAAGAGAACTGAGGTACCCTACCTGACAGCCAGCACCAACTGCCAGCCATGTGAGTGGGCTTTCCTAGAATAGGATTCTCTAGCTCCAGTCAATCAAGACTTAAGATGATATAGCCCTGGACAGTGCAGCTGACTACAGCCTCATGAGAATCCCAGAGCCAGACCACCCAGCTAAGCTGTTCCTGGATTCCTGACCATCAGAAACTATGATACAATAAATATTTGTTGCAAGCCACTAAGTTTGGGGGTAATTTGTTATGCAGCAATGGATAACTGATACACCTCACCCGTCTCACTATTGGGAATCTCATCATTAGAGCTTCACTCTGTGGGTGGGTTAAGTCACAATCTCCCCCATGACTCTCCCAACCTGAGGTAAATAACAACTGGGGTAATGCAGATTTGCTGAATCAGATAATGGCTAGAGAACACCCCCAATCCAGTTATAGGATGCTATGCTGAGAGTGGCATGTGGCCGCTTAATCATTCTTAGTTTTTTTTTTTTTTTTTTTGAGACAGAGTCTCACTGTGTAACCCAGGCTGGGGTAGTGTGGTGGTGTGATCTTGGCTCACTACAACCACTGCCTCCCAGGTTCAAGCAATTCTCCTGCCTCAGCCTCCCAAGTAGCTAGAACTACAGGTATGCACCAGCATGCCCAGCTAATTTTTGTATTTTTAGTAGAGACGGGATTTCACCATGCTGGCCAGACTGGTCTCAAACTCCTGACTTTGTGATCCTTGGCCTCCCAAAGTGCTGGGATTACAGGCATGAACCACTGTGCCTGGCTATCATTCTTAATTCTTAATTTTAATCATTCTTAACTCACCCAGGGCTGGGCCAGGTGGCACAAGCAGGTGTGCAAGCAGCTTCGACGGAGTCATAATGTCACAGCTTTTCTATATGTCTGGTTCCTTCCCAGGAAAATCATCCCTTGCTTTAGCTGACAGTGAGAGGCGCAGGGCTGTCTTGGGGATGAGGAATCGAGGAGAGCTGGGCTCTGGCCACAGTAGGACCCAGACTCCACAGATCCCATCTTTTGGGCCCTCTCCATTCTCTGCTTGTAGTGGCCACAGACACATTTGTGGGACCTCTCAGCATCTTCCAACCTCCTTTCAGAGTCCCCACCCCTGGCGGGCCACTGACCCAGCATCAGAAGTTAGCACGATGTGACTGTGCACATCTTGGTGTCACGGTGTGTATGTGTGCGTGTGTGTGGACATGGAGTGGGAGGTATCTGCGTGTAGTGTGTGCCGGGGGTCTTCATGTAGCATGCATTTGTCTGCAGGTACATTTGATTTGTGGGTTTCTGGGTGGGAAGGAGTATGTATGCAGCTATATTTCTATGTGTGCCTGGAAGAGTGTATACATGTATGAGAATATGTGTATTTGCATGATGGCTTTATCAGGGTGGCAACCCTGTGCACTTTGTGTTTGTGTCTGTGTTTGCTGCATTCGAGATGTGTATCTGTGTGTCTGGGTTTCCATGGCCAGCCACCAGCCTAAGGTGTGCCTGAGCTGTAGTCCTCAAAGGGTTAAGGGAAACAGGCGCCACCATAACTCTTAATCATAGCTTTGCAAGCTTAGCCAGTGCCCCTGTTGAAAAATGTTTCAAAAAGCAAAATAAATGATCTTTTAGTTACAGAAGTATTGATTTTGCCCACATCTAGTAATAAAGAGCAAGTCACCTGTAGCTAAAACTCTTGTAAAATATATTTTATACTCTAATAGTCTGCAGATAGAGTCACCCGCTGAGCACAGATGACAAATCTCCCCAGCGCGGCCTGCGCCCCCCATATTTCACGTCAGGGACGCGGTGGTGGTGCAGGCAGCGGCAGAGCTGGGCCTCCCCTCCGGTGAAGACATGGCCTGGTTGGCCGGAAAAGAAAAAAAGCCAGATTCCTGGCACATGGTCCATTCCCCTGCCTCTACCCTGAGCCCTCACCACCATCCTGGGTCGTGGTAGGTTAAGACCAACTGCCCTGAAGATAGAGCTGGCCTTCTCTGTCCAGACCCCTCAGGAGCTCCCCCAAGGCTCTCAGAGGGCCATGCCTCTCCCAGCACTCTGTGGGGGCTGACCGTTTGGGAATGCTGAGGCTAGATTTGAGAGAAGAGTGAACAAGGAGGTGGGGGCTCTTTCCCAGTTTGAAGGCCAGTTACCCCAGATGTACACAGACATGTTCACACATGTGCCACACTCAGGCCTCTCCCAAGCCTCCTTGTACACACGAGAGACACACTTAGTCCTCAATGCACGCATATACAAGGCAATCCCTTGGCACATATGTTGGGGGACAAACTTGACACCCCCGCCACATGTGAATGACACTCGGCTTTACGCAGACACACACTTGAGTGTTCCCCAAGTGAACGGGTGCACGCCCAGTCCCTTCTCACAGACCTGCATAGTACATCTAAAACACCAGGCCACATCCTCTCTACCTGGAGAAGTCCTTCAAAAAATCGACTTCTGTCTGAGACCATCAAACAGTCACTCTGTTTTTGGGGATGAGAATGTGTACCATACTCATATGAGATATACAGATCCAGGCCAGGCACAGTGGCTTATGCCTGTAATCCCAGAACTTTGGGAGGCTGAGGCGGGTGGATCACTTGAGATCAGGAGTTTGAGACCGGCTTGGCCAACATGGTGAAACCCTGTCTCTACTAAAAATACAAAAATAAATTAGCTGGATGTGGTGGCAGACACCTGTAATCCCAGCTATTCGGGAGGCTGAGGCCGGAGAATGGTTTGAGCCCGGGAGGTGGAGGTTGCAGTGAGCTGAGATCCTGCCACTGCACTCCAGCCTGGGTGCCAGAGCAAGGCTCCAGCTCAAAAAAAAAAAAAAAAAAAAAAAAAATGGAGGGAGAGATACAGATCCAGCCAAAAGCCCTCTTACACATCTGCCTCTCCAGGTGGGAGGGGCATTGCTTAGCGGGAATGCCTTGGTCACTTGGTCTCCTTTTCTTCCCAGAGCAGGTGCAGCCAGAGAGGAAGCCCAGGCCGGTGCCTTCCTGCAGGCAGCCTGCCTACAGGGTTGGGGGGCTGGAACTATGCTCAGGAGCACCTGAGCCATAGCCCCCTAGCTGGCACTGGTTAAGTGGGGTTGAAGGCCACCTTACCTGCCCCTCACAGTACAGTTACTTGAGGGCAAGAGTGGTCAGAATAAACTTAGCATGCTCAAAGGCACTGCAGGAGAGGCACGAACTCCACAGCTGCAAATAAGTAGGGGTTTCCAATCTCTGCTGGGAGTGGTGGGTGGGAGAAGGGTAGAGAGGGCAGAAATGGGGAGGCCCGCTGGGTGTAAGGAAGTTCTCGAGGTGAGGAGGGGATGAGTCAGGTAGCATTGGGGAAAGGCTGGGGGTATTGGGGGAAAGGCTGGGAGCACGTGGGATATTTGAAGAACTAGGGTTGGAGGGAGGGAGTGGAGCAGGCAGCAGCTCGAGCGAGGGAAGGGAGGGACGTGCAGGCAACTAACAGGGTGTGTGTGTTTGTGTGTGTGTGTGTGTGTGTGTGTGCGTGTGTGCGTGTGTGCGTGTGTGTGTGTGTGTGTGTATGGTGGGGGGCGGGTTACTTTTGGGTGGTCGGAGAGAGTCAGGAACACGCGGGGGTATCTCTGAGCGGCGAGTGGCAATAGCCGTCGGAGGGCGGGGACAGAACGGTAGCTGCCCTGCCTGGGATGGGGGTGGGGGTGGGGACGGGGACGGCTCTTTAAGCGCCGGCCGCGCTAATAACCTGTCCAGGAGATGGCTCGTGGCAAATTGCTTTGTTAGTCTTGTCAGCGCGGCCGGGGCCGCCGTCAGCTCGCGCCATGGATCAAGATGATGAATCGCCGCGGACGGCGCAGATGCGGGCGGCCAGCGGCCGGGCCCCCGGGTAGGGGTGGGAGGTGGAGGGGGCCACGGGGGGCCGGGCCGCTGCCATTAACTCCCGAATTAGCTCTAAGCCGCCCACCACCCAGCCACTGCCCCGGGGAGCGCCAACCGTGGGGGCGGGAGCGGGCCCAGGAGACCCGCGTCCCGCACCCGAACCTGGATCCAGCCTCCTCTGGACGCAAACAGCAGTGGCTGCTCCGGAGGGGCGGGGAGGGTCCCGGCCTCCAGTTTCGGGCTCGAGCCTTCTCCCCGCAGCCCCGTGTTCCGGCTCTTTGAGGACGTCTCCTGCCCGCGGGGAGGTGCTGGGAGGGCGGCCCCATGGGGCATTAGCTGACCCCACCCACCCGGCCCCAAAACCTCGCTGTGAGCTGCTTGGGACACTCCGAGTTTTACGGGGGTGGAGGCGGGAATGGAGAGAGAAACAGAGAGAGAGGGACAGACAGGGTTGGGGTGGGTAGGGTGGTTGGGTTGGGCGTCGCTGCTCTAAACTGAGCTCAGAGACTCGCGATGGTGGGGCTGGGGCCTGACCTGGGACTTCAAGGGGACCTAGGCCCCTAAAGTGGCTCTGGGCAGACAGCGGAGGCCCTGTGTTCTTTGAGTTTCCAGGCCAGTCGGGAACCTGTGAGCACCTAGTTTTCCCAAGTTCCTAAATAAACCCACCCCTTCCCCACTTCCCCATTAGTCCAATTTAGAAACCTCTCTTCCAAAACACACACACACACACACAAACACATACCCAGGAGTTTACAAAATCACATAATCCACATAAGCACAGTCTACATTCACAAGTAAATGTGTACACGTATATATTACACACAAATATCGGAGTATATACTTATATGTATTCATATACTCATAGCACAGGAAAATGAATTCTAACAATATAAAAGCACATCCAGAAATGCACCACTGACTGCAGCCCAGGGAAGTGTATTGGGGGCAGGTCCCCAGTTCCTCAGGGGACGCCTTTCTCTTAAGCCCTTTGAAGGTGTCAGCCACATCCCTGGGCAGGCGGGTGGGGCGGCCCCAGGAGGAAGGCCCTGAACCATTTCTGCTTCTTAATTCCTGTCTAGATGGTGGCACTTTCAAAATGGTTTTGTGAAATCACTAAAACCCACCCACATTGTGGCACATCAAGCTTCCCTGCGCGGGCCTCCCTAAAGGATGTGTTCACTTTCCCTGTCCTGTCCTGTTTTCCTCCGGACTTTCCATCCCAGCAAGGGAGCTTGCTAGGGATTTTTGTTTTTCCCCCAGCTTTGTCCCCACACCCAGGAATCTACAACCAGCCCTGAGCACAGCCCTTGGCTGCAATGTCTGTGAAATGTGTGGGGATAGGAAGTGAGTGAGGGACTGCAGCTCTCTCTGTCCATGATGTGTGTCCCTGTGAAAGTGGATCTGGCCTGTTAGTGTGGGCTTCTCCAGGTATCCGGGGATCTGAGTTTGTGGAAGACTGGCTGTATTACGAGGCTCAGAGCATACTGCCCACCCAGCCGCACACCACCTCAGACCTCTGGGATGGGGACAGCTGGCACAGGTGGGAGCCTCGGTAGCCTGGGATAGGAGGCAAGCAAGGGTTTCCCAGCTGGACTTAGAATCTATGTGGTAGATGACTTCCTTCCAGAGCGAGTGCCTGGCTGAGCCGCATGCCCCACTGCCTCAGTAGTCCTCAGCCAACCAACAGTGCTTGTGCGGTTCTCAAGCCGCCTTCCCCCAGCTCCGGCAGGTCTGGTGCACTCAGGCCAGGCTGAGTTGAGGTCATCATTCCTCCAGCCTGCCCTCCAGCTCCTGTGCTGTCTGAGGTGGGGACCTAGGGAGGAGGTAAGTTGGAGTTGAGTCCCTGGGCAAAGAAAGATGATGCCCCCTCCTACTGGAAGGGGAGACCCAGTTGGGAATAGGGGCAGAGGGGACAAGGCCTACCTGAGCAAGCCTTCCTTGCTCCACCATTAGGGATGGCAGGGAGGGATTTTGGTGCCCCCTCTTTTGTTTCTCCATATGTGACCCTTCCACATGTGCACCCTTGCCCCTGTCTGTGTGTGTGACTGAATGATGGTATGTGTGTGCAGGGGATTGCAGTTTTCTCCAGAATCATCTGTGTGCCTGATTATGTGTGGAGGTCAGCCAGGTGGGGGCGCAGTGTCCTTCCCACCATCTCCCTGGCTGCTGTGGAGCGCTACTGGCAGTCCCAATCATCTAAGCCAAAGAGGCAGCCTTGGTTGCCCTGCCCTTCCCTCCCCTCCTCTCAACTCCCTCTCAAACAGGGCCAGGATCCCTGAAGAGAAATTAAAAGGTTATTTAAAGCCCCCGCCTCCGCCTTTCTTGTCCCTTTAAATCGAGCCTAAACGGTTTTGCTTTGGCAGAAGAAATCTTTTCTGGAGCTTTGGGGTGGGGGTGGGGGATCCTGGTGGGAGAGAAGGGTCTAAGCGGCCTAATCCTCTTACCGCCCCCTCCTCTCCCCTCCTCTCTCTTCTGAGGCCCACTGCTCCCCCCACCCCCCCTCAGTCATCAAGCCCCTAACTCTGACTGAAGATTGACCCCAAACCTCAAATCTGACTGTGGCCCCTTCTGCCCCACCCAGGCCAAAATTCCTGATGCCCTCAACCCAGGCTGGGGCCCTAAAATCTACTGGCAGTATTGGCTAGCCAGCATCAGCTCCTCTCAGTGCCTGATCCACTAAGCAAGCAGCCCAGCTCCCAGGAGCTAGACCGGAGAGCTTCACTTATAGACCAGGGGGACTGCCAGAACCAGGGTCCTGCTGCTTAGGTCCCAAGATTGAGTGGCCACCCTGTGTGCAGCCACCTGGATTTGCAACTACGTTTGAGCTGAAAATTGCACAAGGACTTGCTACACACACACAAAGGACTCAACACCATAGGAAACCCCACAGCTGCACTTGGATTCGTGGTCATGGGAGCACCAGTCACAAGGGCACACTCAACATGTGAGTCACAGTTGCAGCCACTGAGGCCAAAGGCTGGTTGCACAGGGTCCCTTCCCCACCCACCCCACCGCCTCCACACACTTGGCCAAGACCTCTCCAGCCATCTCCACACAGCCACATCTACAGAGCCTCCCAGAGCCTCTATACAGCAACTTGTCACCCCTGCATCCACTGGCAGTGTGGGCGTAGCATACACCTGCCTCCTGGCACACAGCTTAGACACACACCTTTTGGGAAGCCGAGCCTCTGCCTGGTTGAGAGCCGGCCCCAGAACGTCCTCTTCCTGTGAGCGAGTTCCCGCCTGGAGGAAGCAGAGCGCTGGTAAGAGCAGGACAACCTCGGGCCCAGGATTTTCCCAATGTGAGCCGGTCTCGGAGTGTGTGTGTCCCCCCAGTTCCGGCGACAGGTGCCTGTGCTGCGTGTGAAGCCGTGAATTCAAGCCCGCAGCCTCTCGGCCCAGAGGCCGACATCCAGCTGCCAGACAGGTGAGCGGCTGCTAGGAGCGCCAACCAGCGCACCCGCGGGGTGTGTGGGCGGCGAGTTCAGAGTGCGGGCTGTGGCGCTGCGTGGTGGCGCGGGGGTGGCAGTGTTGCAGGTGGTGTGGAACTGATGGGGAGGGGTGTGTGTGCGTGCCTATGTATGCGCGCAGCTCCAGACCAACCTTGAAGGGGCAGTGAGGCCGAAAGTCCGTCGGGGCGTCCCCAGGCCACCTCTACAGACCCCAGGTGCTAAGCATCGGGTTGGGACAGGGGAGAGAGAGGTTTCTCAAGACCTTTCAACACCCCAGGGATCGGCCTGCGGCTTCCGCGGACCCAAGAGAGGCAGAGATCCCAGGACCGGGAGCCAGAGATCGAGGAGCAGAGATTCGGGAGAGGTGACGGACGCGGGCCCGGCGCTCAGATCCACCGACTGTCGGGCCCGGGCCACCTTGGCCTGGAGCTGCGGCACCAGCGGGGCGGGGCGGGGAGGGAGCGACGCGTGATTGGCAGCCACCAGGGCCATTAGGAAGCGTCTGGGCCCGCGCCGGGCGCCCGGGAAACGCAGTTTAAAACTCCAGCCCCTGCCCTGGCGCGCGTAGATGGCAGCGGCGGCGGCGGCGGCAGCGCGGGCCGGGTTGACCAGGTACGAGCGGGCGGGGCTGGCGGGCCCAGCCGGGAAGGGCGCGGGACTGTAGCTGCGGGGAGGACGCGGGCCGTGAGACCCCGGGGACAGCCTTCCCTCTTGGTGTCCTGTAGTCCCGGACCCACTGGGCAGATCAGAAAGTTTGCAGGGAGGCAGGGACTTGGGGACAGACAGAAGGCGCAGGGACAGAAGAAGCGGAGGGACTCCAGAAAGACGGAGAGTCGGAGACAGAGAGACCCATGGTGAGACAGAGGAAGCGATACCCGGGGCTGAAAACGGAGGGAGAAAGTGAGCAATCTAGGAAAACAGAAAGAGCGCAGAACTCAAAATTCCGAGGCAGAGAGAGCCAAGGGCGAGCCTTGGGCAGAGACGCGCCGAGGCGGAGATGCAGGCCTTGGCCCGCGGAGACGCAGGCATCCGCGGAGAACGCCTCGGATCCGTCATGGTTTTGCCTCATTTGGAAGATATTACTTCGCCCCTGAAAAAAAAAATACAAAAGAGGTTTGGATATTAAGCGGAGACAAATCCTTCTTAGTTTGGAAGGGGGCGGCATGGAGAGGGAGGTGGCCGGCGTAATGCTGAGCAGATGTGGCCCGGGGAGTCGCGAAGCCTGGGGTGGAGGCTGGGGAGGGGGCGCGGCCGGCGGCCCAGTTCCCAGCCCGCAAAGCGCAGAGGCCGCCCACACCTCCCCAGCTTCCTGGTCCACGCAAACCCCGCAGTGCCCCGGGCATTGCCCGGGATCTGGCTCTGGTCTCGCCTGCGCGGATCCTGTTCAAACTCAGCTGCCACCAAGTGCGCCTTTTTTTTCTTGATTGCGATTCTGCACAAATTTTCCAATTGAGGTCGGTTCGGCGCTCAGCCAGCCTCTGCTCTCGTAGACGTGGTCTCGGGCTAGGGTCCTCTAGGTGGGTGTTTGGGGCGCAGTGGCCCTGGTTCCCTGGAATTCGTTTTACCTCCCGAGGCCTCAGCCGGCGTGGATCAGGTGAGCGCCGGTGGGGAACGGCAGGCTGGGGGCAGTCACCGGAGCGGCTCTCGGGGCGCTTCTAGGGGAGCGGTCAAAGCGTTGGGGAGATGGCCAGAGTCTTTCCTCTCTGGGCTTCCCACACCGGATGGCCTGGCCGTAACTCGGTCGTGGACGACAACAGGCCAGGGGCCCTGACAGACTATGCAGGGTTCCAGGCACCACCGGCTGAACTTTCTGACGATCACAAATTCCCGGAACCTGCGCAGAGGCTTCGGTGGCACTGGTAGTGCACTTAAGAAGCTTGAGAGAAACCTCCTTTTCCCCAAATTCACACCAAATCTGGGGTCCCGACTTTTCCTGGATTCCAGCCACACTCAGTTTGGGAGGCAGTGGGCTCCTTAGGCTTGTGATTTGGGGCAGGAAGGAGTCCCAGAATGGGGAAACAAGGCGGATGAGCTCCGAGGCCTTTTCACCCTCTTTCCAAGCATGCAATTCCCCAAAGCGGAGAACCCTCGGAGCCTGGGGCACCTCCGCTACTTCAAACCCAGGCCCCAGAAAGTCTTTTTCGTTTGACAAAAGTTCTCCGAGGCCGCGGCAGGGTGGGCCGTTGCTGGTTTTCTAAGAGCAGCTCCGGTTTGAGGACATTGGGGAAAGAGGAGGGCTTTATTGACTCGATGGGCCTCGGAGGAAGGGGCTGTCGGCACCGCAGGGGTTGTGTGCTCCACATCCGAGGAAATTGTGCAAGTTCCCAGCTGGCTGTGGCGATGCAGGACGACCAGAGTCCTTTCCTCTCTCTAGTGCCGGGGCTCCTTTGCGCTGCAGGCGGGTCAGCTCTGTCTGATCCCTTTCTAGGAAGTTTTGTGGCCTGTTAGTTTTAGGTGGGCGTAGTGGGGGTCGTTTTCAATTTTTCGGGGATTTGTGTTTCACTTACCTTCATCCCTTGTCCTCCCCTCAAGCGGAAAGGCACTCTGGCCTAAGGACCAATGAATTTAGTTCCTACCTCCCCTTTCTGCAAACCAGCTGTGTTTATGTATATGTCTAGATGTTCAAAAAAAATTGAATTTGCTGCCTAGTGAGAGCAAATTATCTGGATAATTGGCTCAAAGCTCTCTCCTCTATGGCTGGGGTAGACGCACTCTTGGGAAAAGAAGCAGGGCATTGCTACTCAGGAGGGGGGTAAACACCATACCCCACCCCTGCAGACCTTGGGGGCACCAACTCCTGCAAGAAGGTGGGAATTTGGCAGCCCAGACCCTGAACGGAATGCAGAACAGAAGGGCAGAGGTACAGAGGAGTGGAAACCCGCCCCAGGCGAAAGGCTATGATGAAAGGCAAGGACTCGCGCCTCTGGAAGGTCTCTGCCGGATAGCGGGCTTATGGGTCAGCTTCACGGGCATCGGGTGAGTGTCTGCAGGATCCCTGCACCCCTGTCCTGGCCACTTTCACATGCACAATCCTATGTGTTTGGGAAATATGAGCTGCTTCTCCATTCTTAAACATAACTTTCACTTGACACACCGCGGGCACACACCCATGCACACACTGCTGATTTTGAGCAGGAAATAAAGTTTCCATCCCCTCCTGGGCCTGGGCGCTCTGGGAGCATACAGCCTGGAATGAGGAGTCCACCATAGCCCTTAGTGTCAGCCTCCCGGAGGCCAGGGGCCTTCTGAGGAGCAACCCATCTGGTGTGACTGGAGCATAGGGACATTGCCGGTGGTTTTTGAGGGAAGGGGAGAACCAGATCCAGAGGCGCAGTCCCCCCTGTGTCTGAATGAATGCTGTGTGTGCACACATATTTGCCAGCTGTCTAAATTGGCGGTCGTACACAGACACACATATAGAGGCTGACAGGCACACAGAACGGGACTCCTGGGTTAGAGTCACCCGGGCTATGGGTATCACACTCAGACTCTTTGAGAAGTCACACAAGAAGATGCACAGGCAGATCCACTAAACCACACAAAACCCCTCTGAGAGACACAGTTCCATACTCACAGGCTAACCTCACACAGACAGACATGCCAACAAACGCAGATACCCCCTAGGGCAACAGTCCCAAGCGTCAAGGCCCTGCTTTGCGCAGAAGCCCCACGCAGCCTCAGGCAGGGTGCGTCTACATTTTTGCTTGGCCTCTGCCCTCCCTATTCCCACCACTCTCTCCGGGCCTTGAAGCTTAGTCTCCTGGCCGGTCCTAAGTCCTTGAGGAGCCAGTCTTCACCTCCCCCACCCCTGCCTTCCCATTTCGCCCTCAATTCCACCCCTTCCCCACAGACTCGCTCGGCCGCCCCGCGGTGCCCATGTAAATGACAGCAATAAATATCTAATCAAGGCCCCGGGCGACGCCACTGCTGCCCGCCAAAGCCCATTACCGAATGAGTGTGGCGGGGGAGCTGGGGTGGGTGGGTAAGCTTCAGGCGGGGCATGTGTTCTGGTCTGCACATTCATCCTGTATTGAGTACCTCTTCTGTCTGCCCTTGAGTGAGTCTCAGTTTCCCCTTCTGTGAGAAGGGCACAGAGCCGGGCTGTCCCTTATCAGATTCAGTGGCCTCTCTATTTAGTCACTTGTCTGTTCTTCCGAGCTTATTTGACTCGGCCCCAGTGTTGCCTGATGGGTGGACCTCCCAGTTTGCACAGACCACAGATCCCAGTTTGCACAGACCAGAGCTCTGGTGGCTCTGGCCCCAGCTGTTGTTCGGACTTTAGCCAGGTTTTCACCGGCAAAAGGGAATTCCCTGGATAGGAGAGCGGCAGGAGGGAGCACATTTCCCCGAACGGTGTCACTCCTTCCCGCCAGTCTACTGCCACTGTGGACATTACTTCAATGTGCCCGAGGCCAGTGGAGCCGACTGGATTTCACAGCCCCCTCCACCATCCACGGCTCTATCTTCAGGGTGTGTTTGCATCCCCGATGCGCTGTACATCTGTCAGTGTGCAGAGCTGTCAGTGTGCCGAGCAGGAACCGTGCTTTCTGTGCCCGAAGAACAGAGCCTCCTCCGAGTTCCTCCAGCCATTTGGAGGCCCTAACTTGGGCTTGGAACAGCTCTTCTCCACAGGGGACTCTGAAGTCCGTTTCCCAGCCCCTGCTTGGATCTAGATGGCCAAGAGCAGACCAGGTCATCCCTGAGGGACTTCAGGCCAGGGCTAACCCAGCAGGCAGGGCCACCACTTCTGCACCATGGAGAGGCCAGGAACATCCTGAGGTCCTAACATATGCCCTGCTGCATCTTAGCTCTGTCCAAGTCTCCTTGATCTCCAGTGCGCTAGCTGTATCTCTGCCAGAAAGGAAGCAGAGAATCAAGCAATTACCCAGACAACTCTACTCTCAAGACTTGCAGTCAGGTCCTTCGGCCTCCTCCACCACCTGCCTGCTCTCAAGTGCTGAAGCTGGACCAGATTTGAGAAAAAGCAACAAAAAAAGTGGCTTCTCCCATCCTCTTTTCCTTCCCTGGCTGCATTTTGCCACCTTAAAAAAAAAAAAATTACCTCCAGCCGCCTGATTTCTCTGCACCCTCAACATTAAGGACCTCGGGAAGCTGGAGGACTGTAGGCAGAGGGGCCTCCCTCAGTCTCGGCCCATTAGCCTGCAGGGGGCTAATTACTCCAATTAGCGGTTGATTTATAATTAATGACTCGGACCAAGGGATAATTGGATGTTAATGGATAACAGTTTGTGTAGGAACTAAGAGCCCCCGACTCCTTCAAAGGGCCGATGGCCAGTGGTCGGCCCTGAGACCCACCGGGACCCTGGAGCTCTCCAGGTGGGTTCTTCTTGTAATCACTGGGTCCTCATTCCTGAGCCAAGAGGGGAGGTGAGAATCTCCTTTGAGAAATTTATGAGCTCTGTGTGCCCCTTATGACGTCCAGCACCCCTTCTAACCTGACCCTTGCAAAGCCACGTACTTCTAAGTCCACCTGCCTGCCACGCATGGCTCCAACTCCAGGCTCAGTTTGGGAGCCCTCAGCGGAGACGAAAGGAGGATGAGCAGATTCTTTGACCTCTACAGCTCATCCTCTTCCCATAAGGATCAAGCAATGTGGGGTTAACGGTGGTGACGTGAGGGTCAAGATGTCTATGTCCCTGGCAGGGGGAGGGAACATGGCCAAGGTGAGGGCAGTGGCCAGTGCTCATGTAGGATAGGGTTAGAGCTTAGTCTGTGACAAGGTCAGGGCCACAGCTGTGGCCGAAGGTGGCTTGGCTTCTGATGAGGACACTGGATTTTCCCTGCTGGGGCAGGGCAGAGCAGGCAGGGTGAGGAGGAAACTTTGGACCTTGGCTCACTCATTTCTGGGCTCTGCTGGCCTTCTCTCATCTCCCAGAGCTGGTCATGTGCCCATCTGCAATTCCCCTAGAATCTGAGCCCCTTGAGCTGGAATTCATGACACTACTCCCAAAGTCCATCGCTCAACAAGCAGTGGCTCCATCTTTCTTGGTGGAATGAATGTCTGAATGGTGAAAGGCAAGGACTCGGGCCTCCGGGTTCTTGCTCTGGGAACTGAGTACTGAGTACTAGCTGGGGAACCAAACCCTGCCCCCAGTCAAGGGTAAGAGCTCTAGTGGGCACTGAGTTCACATTTTAGAGTTAGACTCCCGGGATTCCATCCTGGCTAAGCTGCTTAGCTGGGTAGCTTTGGACAAGTGACTTTACCTCTCTGGGTCTCAGCTTCCTTAGCAGTCAAATGGGGATTATGAGGTTGTTTTGAAGATTAAATGAGATGCTGCCAGTCAGGTCTCTATGAGGATAGCTGGTAATAATAGTTATTTATTATAAAACTTGGCAAAAGGTAGGCAAACAGGCAACTACAGTTTGGTAAGGATAGGAATTTAAAGAAGTCACCAGACCCAGTCAGTGACTTCTGGACCCAACCAGTGATAAAACTTGATGATTATAGCAAATTATCCAATCTTTCTCACCTTCCATTTCTGAATCAGTAAGATGGGGGTGGCAGGAGAGGCTCCCTGGAGAAAGGGGTGCCCAAGCTTAGTGTGAGAAGTCTGGAGTTCTCCAGGTCATGCTGGTGGAGAGACAACATTCCCGGAGTGGGAGGCAGCCACCTGGTAGCTTTGGAGGGCCCTGGCTCACTGGTGGGGGGAGGGTAGGAAGGAAGAAGGAGGAAGGAAGGGGAGATGACAAATTTGGATATGCCTTTTAAGAAATATGGCTTTGAAGGTATCTGGTAGAACTGGTCTGAGAGATGGGTCTGTTTGTTTCAAAGGAGGCCTGGCCCACCCCACCCTCTGGTGGGGATCCCTGGCTGGGAAGAATCTGGCCCCTGGCAGGAGGAGGAAGAGGCTGATCCCTGGCTTTCTGCACCTTTGAGTACCTGAGACTGACAGGAGATTTGGGGAGCGTGGAAGGTTCAGCGTGACCCATGAATGATCTGGGGCTCTTGGAGGAGCCCCTGTAGAATAAGCAGCATCTGAGAGTAATAGCTGGGGTTGTCCTCATGTCAAGTTTGCTCCCAAACCGTATGCCTGCAGGGTCCTTGGTCAGGGTAGGACCGGGATCTTCATAGCCCTTACATCCTATGTTCCCACTGCAGATTCCTGGCAACCTGGAACTAAGGACAAATGTGGAAACAGGGGTACTTCCCCATTCCCAAGCAGGCCAGCCAAGGGGACTCACCTTCCTTGAGTATCAACTCCTCATCTGCAATGTGGAGATAATCATAGTGCTTCCCCCATAGACTTGGGGTAAGACATTAATGAGGTGCTGACGCTGAGTATCTGGCATGTGCCAGGGACAGAGCTTCCCTTAAAATCTTGGCTGCAAAGGCTCAGAGTTGGAAGGCTTCTAGGTCATCTTGCTCAGCCTGCCCCACAACACCCACACACTCGTGCACACACACATGCATACACATGAACGAGTCCCTCCTCTTCCGCCTCCCTCACATGTGGCTGGCCAGCCCTGGGTTACACACTTTTCATGACAAGGTCTCTTTCATGAGCTCAGAGATGGTAGGACCCTAGCTAAGGTCACAGGGCAGCCTGGAGTTGGGGCAGAAGCCCAGGCCTGCTGCTCCTGGGTTCATGTATTCATGATCTTCTACCTGAGAGAGTAAAAGTCCTTTTGGACTCCAAGCTGCGAAGCAGGAGGGACAGTTGCAGCAGCCTCTCTCCTCAGAGGGTCACTGGAGAACTTCCAGAGATAAAGGCAGCAGCATTTCTCAGGGAAGAAAGTCCATGGCAACAGGCTACTCTCCATCCCTCCCTCTGCCATTGACACTCAGGGCTAGTCTCACCAGGGCCTATCTCTTGGTCACACTGTGAAAATAAATACCAGGTAGCTCTTCAGAGACTCAGAGACCTGGGTTCCCATCCCGCCTCCACCACTTACTAGCTGTGAAACCTTGGGCAGGAGACGTTGTCTCCCTGAGTCTCAGTTTTCTCATTCATATACTGGGGATAATTATACCTACCTGGAAGGGTTGTGTGGAAGTTTATTAGGTGATACACCTGGAATGAGTGAAACAAGTCTTGGCTCGCGGTAGATGGCCAAAGAGAGGTGGCTGGTGGTGATGTCAATGAGATGACGTGCCTCACCGTGCCTGGAATAGACAGCGGGGTGAGACTCTCAGAGAATGTTGGTTTCTTCCTCTTCTGCTTCTCTTTCTTTTCCTCTAAATAAAGTTGTTTTGCCATGTTTCCACTGTGAATGGGAATGAGAAGTAACTGAGGGAGAATTAAAAGTTCAGAGAAGGAAAGGGAGAGGCAAAGAGTGGCGGCGTTGGCCTGCGGGGTGGCTGAGCCGAGTGTGACCCAAGGAAGGGTCCACTTTCCTTTTAATCAAAGACGTCTTGCATGCATTTTCATGGTACTGCTGCCGTTAATTTATAAAAAATGCCCTCTAATAAAATTCTGCTTGATTCTTCGATTGGCTGGGCATTAGGCCGCAGCCAGCAGCGACGCGGGGACATAACGGATGCATTTGCAGATTTGGAAAATTAAAGCCATCTATATGGCGCCTGTGGCGGGAGATCCGCCGATCTGCTTGCTTAATGAAATATAAAGATTCTTTTAACCAATGTAAGCACAATTCGACAGCTTGTGAAACGCGGCCGCGCCATGATGGATGGCTCTCCTGGCTCGCCAGGAATTGCGGGGCGGCACCTTTTAAATATATAATTGATTCTGTTTGGAGTGTGCAGTGGGCTGAGCCCACGCAGGGCCCAGTCTGGGGCCAGGAGTGTGGGGCCTCTGTTTAGAGGCTCCTGCAGGCCTTGTAGGTTCCAGCCTGGGGGGCCTCCCTATAGGGGCCACCAGGATTCAGAACTGGATGTGGAAGGGGCTCCTGTGGCTGGGCCTGGCTGAGGACCACTGTACTGCAGGTCCTGGCTGCCCCTACTGCTGGGAAACGGCCCACTAGGCAGGAGTCGCCCCCACGAGGCCTACAGTCCTGGGACAGAGGAGGTTATGGGCTGGGACTCCGGGTCTCCCTTTCCTCCCGTGGACCATCCTGGGCTGTGTTGGTCCTGTCTCCCTCACAATCCCTTGGTCTAAAATTCCTTCCCACTCATTCGAAGTTACTATTTCCTAAGCACCAACTGTGTACCAGGCTCTGTGCCAGGTGTTGCAGAAACAATGGCTAAGACAAATTATTTATTTGCTGTGTTGATTTATCTCCTTGCTTTTTTTTCTCTCTTTGTATTTTTCTCTTGTCCTCTCTCACATCCTGTTCAGGGGTGGAAGAGCCACAGTGCACTGACCTAGCAGCAGGGGATGGGGGCCACATGACTTTCCAGGGTACCAGTTAGTGTACATTTACCTGGTCACACACTCAGAGATACATTGTTTGTACACATGGGCTCACAGGCATGCACACCCACTGAGACACATAAAATAGCCAGATACACACATAAACAAGAGACAGGCACATACAGTCACGTGGCGGATCCCAGTTGGGTTGTGTACACACATGGCCACACATGGACACTGGGGTGAGCCACAGACCTGTGGCTGTGTGGGACTGCATGTGAGCAGCTTGGTTGGTAAGTAGCATCCACCGACAAGGGTCCCTCTGTGGCCTCAGAGAAGAGCAGGGGCCTTGAGATCCAGCTGTAGTGAGGCAGAGGAGTATGAGGCTGGAGGGAGAAAAGCTTAGCAGGGAAGATTTGGGCTTACATATGGCTTCATTTCACAGCACACACACATGCACACAATGTGCACACGAGCATGCATGCCAGAGGGAATGTGTTTTTTCTTTTCTTTTTTTTTTTTGAGACCACGTCTCGTTCTGTCCCCCAGACTGGAGTGCCGTGGTGCGATCTCAGCTCACTGCAACCTCCGCCTCCCAGGTTCAAGCAATTCTCCTAACTCAGCCTCCTAAGTAGTTGGGACTACAGGCATGCACCACCATGCTTGGCTAATTTTTGAATTTTTAGCAGAGATGGGGTTTCACCATATTGGTCAGGCTGGTCTCAAACTCCTGACCTCGTGATGTGCCCGCCTCGATCTCCCAAAGTGCTGAGATTACAGGCATGAGCCACCTCAGCCAGCAGAATATGCTTTTTCTTGCTGTCCTCCTATTGTCTTGGACCAATTAAGAGATGATAGAAATCAGAGAATGGGGCCAGGTGCGGTGGCTCACGCCTGTAATCTCAGGAGAATCGTTTGAACCCGGGAGGCGGAGATTGCGCCATTGCATTCCAGCCTGGGCAACAGAGCAAGACTCTGTCTCAAAAAAAAAAAAAAAAGAAAGAAAAGAAAAGAAAAAAGAAATCAGGGAATGGAATATGCTGGGGTAAGATCCTGTGTGACTGGGGCTAGGAAACACTAGCTAGTGGGAAGAACTTCACTGTTGACACCTGTTCCACCACTTTCTAACTGTATGGCCTTTAGCAAATTATCCAATCTTTCTCACCTTCCATTTCTGAATCTGGAAGATGGGGATAACATTTTCTACCTCCTACAGTGTTGGGAGAATTGATGGAGACGTCTGATGTAACAGAGGCATTTAATACACAGTTGTGATCATTAATTCATCATCTAATCCTTATTTCCTAGCCCTGCTTCTGCATTAGGCCCTGTGATCTGGGGGTGGGGTGGGTGTCCCGAAATGCATGAGATAATTTCTGCCCTCACGGAGCTCAGTCTGGTCTAGTCAGGGGGGTAGAAGTGTCATCACAGCACTGTGCTGCAGGCACTAGAATGAAGAAAATCCACCGAAGGTGTTGAGTGTGGTGTCCGGCACAGTGTGTTCAGGACATGATAGCTAGTATTGTTGTTGTCACCGTTGCAGTCATCGTCATTTCTATGATCGGTGCATACAGATCTTATCTGAGCCTTGAGCGGGGAGAGATTCCCTGTGAGAGGAGAGCAGGGGAAGGCCCCGTTTCTGAAGAGGGATCAGTTCAGCTAGGCCTTATGGAGAGGGAAGAGTTTGTCGGGGGAAGGGAAAGAAGAGAGATGGTGAATCAGGTAGAGAGCCCAGCAAGAGTAAAGGCATGGAGATGAAAAGGAGTGGCAGGTAGTCTGGTAGTGCTTGGTGATGGGGAGGGGGAAGGCATCAGACCAGGCTGGGAAGATCTCAGAGACCCTCAGAGGGCCACGGGGATGGGGCAACTGTGGGGCCCAGAGAGGCATCTCTCTGGCTTCAGTTAATAAAGCTGCGTTGTGCATCAAAAACTGTGAGATCAGCAATAATTAAGTCAATTAAAATGTCACTTACCACATCAACAGCAGTGAATTTTAAAGCAACAAAGCCCCTGAGTTTGGTGGGGGAGAGGCATTCCAATAGCAGGAGTTGGAATGGATGAAATGACTTCTAAACTCCGTTCCCCCTTCCTCACCTGGAGCTTCTGACACACTCTGGAGCCTGGTTTCATCCTCATATCCAGCAAAAGACGTGGATACCTCCTCCCAGCCCCTACCCCCACCAAAAAAGAAAGAAAGAAATAATATAAATGTGAAAATCACCTGTAATCCCATCTGCTATCTCCCAGAGATAACCTCTGTTAACATTTAAGGGTATCACCTTCCAGACTTTTTTCTATGCATATTTATACATGCATTACAAAAATGGGATCACATCATGCGTATTGTTTTGTTGCCTATTTTTCCCACTCAACAGTATCTTGTGAACATCAGCACATACAGATACACATCGTTTTAAATTGCAGTGCCGTATTCCACTGTGGGCCTACCTGTCCCCTCACTTGCTAAACTAATCCTCTCTCGATGGATAGTTAGGTTTTCAATTGTTTGCCATCGCAGGCAGTGCTGTGATAAATATTCCCATCATATCTCTGCATACTTGAAGGGTACATTTCTAGAAATGGAATTGTTGGGTCAAAGACGATGTACTCTCTAAAGGCTTTTGATGTAAGGAGTAAATAGCTCTTCTGCCGTCAAGGTAGGAGAAGGACCATTTCCCACTCCTCTAGATAACCCTGTGTAATAATTTTTCTTTATATTTGCTAATCTGATTGGTAAATAATGATCTTATTATTTTTGTTTTTGAGACACAGTTTCACTGTTGCCCAGGCTGTAGTGCAGTAGTGTGATCTCGGCTCATCGCAACCCCTGCCTCCCGGATTCAAGTGATTTTTCTGCCTCAGCCTTCCGAATAGCTGGGATTACAGGCATGGGCCACCACACCTGGCTAATTTTTGTATTTATTAGTAGAGGTGGTGTTTCACCATGCTGGCCAGGCTGGTCTCAAACTCCTAACCTCAAATGATCTGCCCACCTCAGCCACCCAAAGTGCTGGGATTACAGGCCTAAGTCACAGCGCCCAGCCTTTTTCTTTCTTTGTTTATAAATAAGGCTGAGCTTTTTGTCATGTCGGTTGGCTATTTGTATTTCTTTATTAATGAGTTGTTTCTTCATTTACTTAGCCTATCTTTCACTAAGGTAACCATCTTTTTATTTATTTATTTAGAGATGTGGTCTTGCTATGTTGCCCAGGCTGAATTCAAACTCCTGGGCTCAAGTGATCCCCCCACTTTATCATCCTGAATGGCTGGGTCTACAGGTGTGTGCCAGTGCACCCATCTTTATTTTTTTATTCCCAAATAAGAGTTCTTTGTATATTATGGATATTCCCTTTTATTTGATTTGTGTTATTTATTTTTTATGAATTCCTCTATGGCATATACAGTATATAACAGATATTTTTCCAAATTTGTTGTTTGCCTTTTAGCTTTGTTTATGGATATATTCTGTTATATTGAGGGGTAAATTCTTCATCTCACCATGTCTATCACTCTTTTCTCTTTATTTATTTATTTATTTTTGAGACAGAGTTTCATTCTTGTTGCCCAGGCTGTAGTGCAATGGCGAGATCTTGGCTCACCGCAACCTCCATCTCCTGGGTTCAGGCAATTCTCCTGCCTCAGCCTCCTGAGTAGCTGGGACTACAGGCACTACTACCACACCTGGCTGATTTTTGTATTTTTAGTAGAGATGGGGTTTCACTATGTTGGCCAGGCTGGTCTCAAACTCCTGACCTTATGATCCACCTGCCTCGGCCTCCCAAAGTGCTGGGATTACAGGTGTGAGCCACCGCGCCCGGTCGTCTATCACTCTTTTCTCTTAGCTTTCTGCCTTGAGGTTATGGTTCTGGTGTGTGGAGAAGGCTTCTGTAAGTGAATGCTGTTGGAGGAAGCTAGTGTGTTAGTGCTGACTCAGAATCTGTAAATCTAGCCCTCAGCTCCAGACTCCCACATCCAACAGCCAATTCAACATGCTTACCCGGAAGTTGAATTCATGTCAGTCACTCTTGCCATGTCCCTCCAAACCTTGATTTCCATTCTCTCCCTCCCCAGATCTGCTTCTCCAACTCAGTGCTCTTCATTCAGGAAAGGACCCATCTTCACTCAGCTGCTCAGGATGGAAACTTGAGTTATCCTATTTTTTTTTTTTTTTGGCCTCTTTTTCTCACATCTTATAACTAAGCTATCAGCAATCATGCTGATTCTACCTTCAAACTACCAGAATCTGACCATTTTTTGTCACCTCCTCCACTCTAGTGAAGGCAGCATGGTCACCAGCCTGGACTTCTGCGGTGTCCTAGTGGCCTGCTCTCTCTGCTTTTCTTCTTGCAACTCTGCAGTTTATTCTCTGTATAGCAGCCAAATTGAGCTTTTAAAAATAAATCATAGGCCAGGTGTGGTGGCTCACGCCTGTAATCCCAGCACTTTGGGAGGCCAAGGCAGGAGGATTGCTTGAGCCCAGGAATTTGAGACCAACCTGGGCAACATAGTGAGACCATGTCTCTATAGAAAAATTTAAAAAGCTATCCTGGCATGATGGTGCACGCCTGTAGTCCCAGCATACCCGGGAGGCTGAGGTAGGAGGATTGCTTGAGTACCAGAGATTGAGGCTATGGAGAGCCAAGTTTGTACCACTGCACTTCAGCCTGGGAGATACAGCAAGACCTTGTCTCAGAAAAAAAACAGAACAAAGCAAAAAACCCAGATCATATTATGTTACTCCCCTCAAGACCCTCCAGGGGCATCCCATCACACTCAGGATAAAATCCAGATGGGATTTCCATTGAGCCATAGGATTACAATGGGCGGTGGAGCCCTCTGGCTAGTGGCCCCTCTCTCTCCAACCTCACCTCCTTCGCCTGCTCCCTCTCTCTGTGCTCCATCCACCCTTGTTTTCTTGCTGCTCTACAGTCACAGCCTGTCCATGCCCCAAGGCCTCTGTCCTTGCTGTTCCTTCTGCCTAGAAAGTCTCCCTGAGAGCTCCACGTGCCTTGCTTCAAGTTTCTGCTCAAATGTCAGAGAACCCTTTCCTGACTACATGTTCCACAACAATTTCTCCTTTCCCTCTTGTCATCCTCCTCCCCTGCCTTATTTTTCTTCAGAGACTGTATTCCTGTCTGACATTAGTATGTATATTTTTATTCATTGTTATACATCCCCCCACATCTAGGAATGTAAATTCCATGAAGCTAGGGACTTTGCTACTTAGTAAGTGGGTGCTTAATAAATATATGTTGGATGAATATGTGTAATATAGAAATGGATGTGTGAGCCCTCACATGGTAAAACATAAAATAGAAAACATACACTCTATATGTTGGAGTGTAATGTTTGTGTGTAGATGTCTCTGCTGCATGAATAGATATCTGTGAGCATGTCTGTGCGTGGAATGGTGGGGAAATAACATTTTGTGTCTGTGAATAGGCCAGCTCTATGAATGCCTTGCCAAGAATGTCTGCCTACGTGTATTTGTGCATGAAACGTGCGTGTGCTTGCCTGCAGCTGTGCGTGATTCTGTATAGCCCACATCTATTTCAGTGAGGAGCTGAGATACCTGCATATGTCTTCCTTTTATCAAATGGACCTACCATTGCCCCAGCCTTTTCTTTTCACCTCCCACACTTGGGAAATAAGAAACACTGTTGTGTTTTGGGGAGATTCCAGATGTGGAATCAGTTCCAAAAATGACATTTCACACTGCTGCAGGGTGGGTGAGGGTCCGGATGGGACCTTGGCAGCCTCCTGCTGACGGTGGAGCTGTCTCAGAAGGATGGACGTCTTCCCTGAGGAATGGAAGATTTCCTTGGGACAGTTGGCCATGAAAGAATAAGACTGCAGGAATGTGGAGTGGGGCAGACCCTGGACTGGCTGTGTGGCCTCAGCTTGACGCTGTTCTTTCTCTAAGCCTCAGTAGACTCAGCTGCAAGTGGGGCTCATCATTCTTGGTTGGCTTGCTTCTTGGAGATACGGTGAGAATAATGGGAGGTAATGGCAGTGAGCATACGACAGTCATAACAACGGTATTCTTACGTTTGTGCAGGACATTAGGGTTTATCACATTTCAAAGCAAATGCCTCAGTGGAGAATCTAGCTCTGGGCTTGGCTCCAAGTGGCCCTCAATGGGTATTGGTTGAATAAGTAATAAGTGTGTGAGTGAATCAATGAAGGTAAAAATGAGTAAGTGCCCGAATAATTGAATGAAGAGATGATTGCATAAAGCAGCAAATGAATTTGTAAATCACAACGACTAATACTTTTGAGTACTGTATATAATATGATCCAGTCCTTTGTAAAAGCTTCTGTTAATCCTTGCAGTAACCCTATGAGACAGGTACTGATATTAACCCCATGTTGCAGATAGAGAAACTGTGGGTCAGAGAAGTGAAGTGACATGCCCAGAGCCACAAATCTCCTGAGTGGTGGAGTTGAGGTTTTAGCCTGTCCTGAGGTTCTAGCCCAGAGCCCTAAACCCACACTGGCCCTGCTGAGTGAATCAATGAATGAGTGGGTGAATGAAGGAGTGAATGCAAGAGCCCTCACCTGGTAAGCCATGGACAAGACAGCCTCCTTTCTGATAGAGAGAGCTTCTGCCCCATCAGAAGGTGGGCATCAGCCGGGCGGGGTGGTTCATGTCTGTAATCCCAGCACTTTGGGAGGATGAGGTGGGCGAACCACCTGAGGTTGGGAGTTCGAGACCAGCCTGACCAACATGGAGAAACCCGTCTTTACTAAAAATACAATAATTAGCTGGGCATAGTAGTACATGCCTGTAACCCCAGCTACTCGGGAGGCTGAGGCACGAGAATGGCTTAAACCTGGGAGGCGGAGGTTACGGTGAGCTGAGATCGTGCCATTGCACTCCAGATTGGGCAACAAAAGCAAAAACTCCATCTCAAAAAAGATAAAGAAGAAAAGAAGGTGGGCATCCAGGCTGGACTGGGGGTGGGTCCCCCTGAGGGCAGAGTCTGAAAGCCCTGCCTCATGTCTCTTTCCCTCTTCCATCTGTAGGCAGATGCCGCCATGCAGCACTACGGGGTGAATGGCTACTCGCTGCATGCCATGAACTCACTGAGTGCCATGTACAACCTGCACCAGCAGGCAGCCCAGCAGGCCCAGCATGCCCCTGACTACCGGCCTTCGGTGCATGCGCTTACATTGGCTGAGCGCCTGGCTGGTAAGGGCCCTGGGGACTGGACCACGGAGATGGGACTGTGGGGATTGGGGGTGGAGGTTCTGGAAGGCAAACAGGAGAGGGAGCACTGGACAAGCTTCTTCCAGGCAGCTCCAAAAGACTCAGGTCACTTACCACACAGAGAGATGTCAATTCAAAGCTATGTGTGTATATCCAGAGCGTCTTTTGTTTGCCAACACTGTCCAAGGCTCTGGAGCTGCCCTATGCCTTCAAATTCTCATAACAAGCCCATGAGGGAGGCATGCATTAGCCTTATCTCACAGATGAAGAAATGGGGTAGGAGGGCCCAGAGTATTCCGGCTGGGAAGTAGCTGGAAGAGGCCCGGAGTGCTCAGGCAAGGAGAGTTCAGGCACAGGGAATTGTAAATAATGGCTTCTGTGTTTTGACACCAACTGTGGGTTAGGCACTGTGGGGGTCTCTCTTTCTGTGTGTATCAAATGATCCAATCCCCATGTAGAGAGGTATTTCCATTTTATGAACAAGGAAATGGAGGCTCAGAGAGGCTAAATCTGGGCTGGGTGGGGTTGGAAAATAACATGGCTAAAAATATGAGCTTTGGAGTCCCAGACTTGGTCAGCTCGGGGCTTTCCCATTCAGCTCTCTTCTCTGAGCCTCAGTTTCTCTTTTTATAAAAAGGAGACAACGGCCATGCCTATCCCCTAGGGTGGTTGGGAGGTGATCTGTGATAACATATTCAAAGTATTCAGCAGAGACTTGAGCAGCTGGTAAACCCACATGGGCCCAGCCCTGTGCCAGGCAGGCCTCAGATAACTTCAGGGAACTCCTAGGGAGAACAGGTGCCCATGACCCATAAGAGGGCACAACAGGAGGATGTCCAGGGTCAAATGCTGGGGCCGCTCAGAGCAACAGGATCAGCTGGGGTAGTCAGGGAGAGCTTTCTGAAGGCCATAGGGGCAGGAACCAGGCCTCAAAAAGGCATGGCAAGGAGTAGGGGGCCAACATGAGGAAAGGCACAGAATGGGAAGGGATCTGAAGATTCCACATGGGTAGCGGCACTGGCCTGGCAAGGAGAGCATGGCCAGTCTCACTCCTTTAGACTCCGCCAGGCCTCTGGGCAGAACTCAGTGGGTAAAAGTTTCCCTGGAGCAATGTGGAGGCATGAGTTTCTAGTGTGGGGATGTTGGATACAGTCCTGTGCCCAACCTGGTGGTGACATCAGCTCCTGACAGTATTCCAGGACCCGAGGACCAGAGCACAGAGAGGAGTCAGGGACAGGGGCTCATGTCCGCCGGTGGGGGCAGAGGAACTGGGGTGTTCAGCCCACCCCCAGCTAATTCTTAAAAAGGAAGAACATGAACTCCAGGTGAGCCTTTGTATGGAAGCCTTGCCTTCTAGCAGAGGCTCTGCCCAAGGTTTAAAGAGTCTGGCTTCAGAAAATAAAATAAAAAGAAAGAACAAAAAAAGAAAAGAAAACAAAAAACAAAAGAATCTGGCTTCCCTGTGACACCTACCCTGACTCCACCCCTGTAGTCCCTGGAGCCAGCAGTAGGATGCTGAGCTGTTGCTCCTCCCGCAACCAGAGTAGGGCTGACAGAGCAGTCCCCATGCCTTCGCCTGCCCCAGGATGACCGACAAGAGCTCAGGGCTGAGTCAGGCCCAGGATTAAGGTCAGTCTGTGAGGGGTTCAGAGATTCTTTTTTAAGCTGGAGAAGTATCTCAAAGTCTGGGGCTTCCTGGATACCAAGTTGCCTCTTCCTATTTTTTTTTTAGATGGAGTTTCCCTCTTGTTGCCCAGGCTGGAGTGCAATGGTGCCATCTCGGCTCACTGCAACCTCTGCCACCCGGGTTCAAGTGACTGTCCCGCCTCAGCCTCCTGACTAGCTGGGATTACAGGCATGTGCCACCACACCTGGCTAATTATTGTATTTTTAGTAGAGACGGGGTTTCACCATGTTGGCCAGGCTGGTCTCAAACTCCTGACCTCAGGGGATCTACCGGCCTCCCAAAGTGCTGGGATTGCAGGTGTGAGCCTCCACACCTGATCTTTTTTTTTTTGAGATGGAGTTTTGCTCTGTCGCCCAGGCCGGATGGAGTGCAGTGGTGTGATCTCAGCTCACTGCAACCTCTACCTCCTGAGTTCAAGGGATTCTCCTGCCTCAGCATCCCTAGTAGCTGAGATTACAGGTGCCTGCCACCACACCCAGCTAATCTTTTGTATTTTTAGTAGAGATGGGGTTTTGCCATGTTGGCTGGGCTGGTCTCGAACTCCTGACCTCAGGTGAGCCACCTGCCTTGGCCTCCTAAAGTGCTGGGGTTACAGCCGTGATCTGGCCTGTGCCTGGCTGCCTCTTCCTATTTAGGGTGTTGTGGATGACTTCCCATTCCCTGGAGCGCAGGGGAAGGACTCTGGCAGCCCAATGCAGAGGCTGAGATGACTCAAGTTCCCTTCAGCACAGACAGGGCAGGATCCAATTATGACATGATTGGAGGCAGTGAGGACAGAGGTTACTGTCTATTCTCCAGGGGCTATTCAAGCAAAAGGGCTGAAGGCTAGACCCCAGGATGGAGGCTAGACCCCAGCCCCAGGCAGGTACCTATCCTGGGTGTTATCATATTACCAGACATGTAGATGGTACCATGGAATCAACAGTCCATAGTCCTGTCTCCCCTCCAAGCCTGCAGTGGTTAGAACCTGGTCTCTTTGTCCTTCTGTCCTTGGGGAGGCAGCCACAGGATAAAGACGGAGTACAACAAGCCTTACCTGAGACCTGAGCCCTGCTGCCCCCACCCTCCCCTCTTCGTTCTTCCCCCAGCCAGGCTCTCTGTTCATGAAACAGAAGAGCAGGAGCCTCAGGCCCTGCCATCAGAGACTCTAGGCCAGCCGGGATGAGGTGGTTTACGTGTACAGAACAGAGGATGGAGTGCCAGTGAATTCCATTTGCTTAGTCAGTCCTCCCTTAACTAGACGTTGAGATGGGTACCAGCCCAGCCTGGCTTCTCATGGGCCGAGACCAGTACTCTAATGCTAAAGATGTCTTAGTATTCAGAATCTAAGGGCTGTAGGGTCTTAGGACTCTTGTGATATAGACTTACAGATTATTAGCGTCATGGAGTCTCAAAATATACTCACAGTATCCATCTTAGGGCAATACCCACTTACCCACCCCCAATGCCGAATAACAAAGACCCCCCCCACCCCAATCGTATGCCTGACAGCCATTTGTGGAGTTGAGTTAGACCTCTGTGGTACTGATGCTGCATAATGGGGTGGAGAGAACTTGAAAGCTCACAGCCACATGGAGATGGGTGATTTCTAAGGGCAAGGGACTAGGGCCAGCTCTGGCAGCAGCCTGGGTATCCACAGTGGGTCAGAGCAGGATAAGATTCAAAACTATTTCCCGTAATTAAATGGGCCCCCTCTCCTTGCCCTCCAACGGCTGTACATTTCAAGACATCATCTTGGAGGCCCGTTATGGTTCCCAGCACCGCAAACAACGTCGCAGCCGCACGGCATTCACGGCTCAGCAGCTGGAGGCCCTGGAAAAGACCTTCCAGAAGACTCACTACCCAGATGTGGTGATGCGTGAGAGGCTGGCCATGTGCACCAACCTGCCCGAAGCCCGGGTGCAGGTAGGGACCAACTCTCCTGACTAGGCCTTGCAGACAAACACCAGCCCATCAGTCTGGCCTTGTCCAGGAGCCAGCATGTCACCCCTGTGCCAAGGTGCAACTGATCTCTCCATCAAAGCCTTCGGTGATAGGAGGGCAGTTTGGGAAGGGACAGAAGGTGTGTGTTCCCTAGAGGGGTGGGGGCAATGTGATCATGTACCTCTTCTCCCAGAGCACCCTGCTCCACGCCAACTCCACTTCTTTCTTGCCCACCTCGGACTGCTCCTTTCCTGTCTCCAGGTGTGGTTCAAGAACCGCCGGGCCAAGTTCCGGAAGAAGCAGCGCAGCCTGCAGAAGGAACAGCTCCAGAAGCAGAAGGAGGCTGAGGGCTCCCACGGGGAAGGCAAGACCGAGGCCCCCACTCCAGATACCCAGCTGGACACTGACCAGCCCCCACGTCTGCCTGGCGGTGACCCCCCTGCTGAGCTTCACCTGAGTCTGTCTGAGCAGTCGGCCAGTGAATCAGCTCCCGAGGATCAGCCGGACCGTGAGGAGGATCCTCGGGCAGGGGCTGAGGACCTCAAAGCTGAGAAGAGCCCTGGGGCTGAGAGCAAGGGGCTGGGCTGCAAGAGGGGCAGCCCCAAGGCAGGTGAGGTCTGAGGGGTGCCATGGGAGAGCTGGGGCCTGGGGGACCTGAGCGTGTGAAGCGGGTCAGAGGTAGGGAGGGAGTAATCAACTGCCCCTCAGGGTCATGGCCCATCAGAATGGACTGGCCACAGCAGGCTTGGGCCAGGTCTTCACCCTTTAGTTGCTGAGTTGTGGGAAGGTCCAGGGGGTTCTGAGGGATGGGCTGAGTAGCAGGGGAAGGATACTGCCAGAGCTCAGGGCAAAAATTATTTATCAACCATTTGGAAGTATTCCAGTTTCTTTTTCTGAGGCAGAGTCTCGCTCTGTTGCTCAGGCTGGAGTGCAGTGGCGCCATATTGGCTCCCTGCAACCTCCACCTCCTTGGCTCAAGCGAATCTCCTGCCTCAGCCTCCAGAGTAGCTGGGACTACAGGTGTGTGCCACCACGCCTGGATAATTTTTGTATTTTTAGTAGAGACGGGGTTTCACTGTGTTAGCCAGGATGGTCTCAAACTCCTGACCTCAGGTGATCTGCCCGCCTCGGCCTCCCAAAGTGCTGGCATTACAGGCATGAGCCACCACACCCAGCCAGTATTCCAATATTTTAACAACCAGTTGGATGTCTTGGTGCATACTGGGCAAATACTGCATTGGCATCAGAGATTTCCACATGCAGCAGAGACTCTGAGCACATTTCTGAAGAAACAGAGCTCTGGCATGAGGCATATCTCAGACACAAACCCTAAGCCCAGCAGGGAGGGGACTGGGCTGTGAGCTGAAGGTTGGAGGGAGGGAATGGGAGCACTGGGCAGGGGAGCGGCAGGGGAGGTTACAGCCCTTGAAAAGAAAAAGAGACAGACATGGGGGCCTTGGCAGGGCCCCCGGGGCTTTCCCAGGAAGCCTGGGTCCCTTTCTCCTAGGATTCTGAGCCTTGTTTCAGGGGATGCCCTGGCTGGGATGGGATGGATGTGGTTTCAGCCGAAGCCTGTCTTGTCTGTAGCGCCGAGGGGGTGAGAAGGCTGAGCGTACTTCACCTGGCAGACAAATGCTCTTGTCCTGAGTGCTTTGTTCTTGGGTTCTCTGCTTGCAGATTCCCCAGGCAGCCTGACCCTCCCTCCTGCGGCCCCAGGGGGTGGCCTCCTGGGACCCTCCCACTCCTACTCCTCGTCCCCTCTGAGCCTCTTCCGTCTGCAGGAGCAATTCCGTCAGCACATGGCGGCCACCAATAACCTGGTGCACTACTCATCCTTCGAAGTGGGGGGTCCCGCCCCTGCTGCTGCCGCGGCGGCTGCTGCCGCTGTGCCCTACCTGGGTGTCAACATGGCCCCGCTGGGCTCACTGCACTGCCAGTCCTACTACCAGTCCCTGTCAGCAGCCGCTGCTGCCCACCAGGGTGTGTGGGGGTCCCCACTGCTGCCTGCACCCCCAGCGGGCCTGGCTCCTGCAACAGCTGCCCTGAACAGTAAAACCACAAGCATCGAGAACCTGCGGCTCCGGGCTAAGCAGCATGCAGCCTCCCTGGGACTCGACACACTGCCCAACTGACTGTCTGGCCTCCCAGGGGTCTTGGGTATCCCCTCCTCGCCCCGTGGTTATCCCCAGGTGGCTCTCAAGGAGTTAACTTCATGAGCCCAGGGATCCTAGGGCCTGGTGTCCTATTCCCTGCCCCACTTCCCCATACCCAGCCCGAAGTGAAGCCCACACCTACATACCCTCTGCATGGCCCTGCCTGGACCCCCTGGAGGCTGAATGGGGAGGAGGTGAGAGGCTGGGGTGCCCCAAGCTTTCCTCCGGGAAGTGAGAGGCTCTCCCTGGCTAGATCCCCATCTCAATAGTGCCTCCTCCCTTTCCTCCCTCCCCTTCTGCCACCCTAGTGAGTCTATGTGTGGAATGTGAGATATAAATATAAATATATAAAGCTATATTTTCAGGCACCTGCCTGCCCCAGGCCCCCTGCCCTGCCCCCATCTCTTCTTCCCTCCCACCCCTGCCCTGCAGCCTCTGTGGCTCACTCTAGCTATCCCTTCTCTTTCTGCTTCTCTCTCCTTCCTTCTTCCCTTGATCTCCCTCTTCCGGTCTCTGTCCAGGTCCCTGCCCTCATCTCCGCCCAACCTCTGTATTCTCCACCCTTGATCTTTCTCCCTGTTTCTCCCCGTGCCCTTAGTTTCTTCCTTTAGTGCTGGCTGTGTTGGTGTTGTCAATTCTTAAGCTATGTTTTGTTCAGGGTTATGGCTGGTTTTGGGTTTTAGTAATTTTGCTACTTCTCGTTCCACTCCTCTTCCCTCCCTTCTGCCCTGCCTGCCTGTCTCCTCCCTGCATCCACACCCTCTCTAGGCAGCTGTTCTTTCCCATGCCCAATAGAAGCAACAAGCCCCTAGCTGGAGACCCTGGGGATCTGGAGCTGCAGGTGGGAGGTGGCACTGGCTCCTACTCCCACCCTCACCCAGGCTGGCATCTAGAAGGTGTCATGAATTACTTTCTCTTCTCTCTTCTCAGTGTTTAGGTCCTCATTCCCAAGATTGAGGAGGCAGTAGTCAGGCTGGGCAGGCAGTAGAATGGCCAGCATTCCTGCCTGTAAAACCTCCAAAGACAGAAGCCTAGTGTCAGTGTTCAGCCAGGACTCTAGAGCTAAATTTGGAGAGACTTCCCTAGTTGGAGTGTGGCAGCAGGGGAAGAGGTGCTCTCAGAGACACCAGGGCTGGTGCTCCTCTCCCATAAGCCCAGCCTCCACATCCAGCAGGTACTGTCCATAGCAGGTGTGTGGGTGACCAGGAATGAAGGTTGAACTCTGCTCCTGCGCACAGTGTATGCAAAGCATACAGCAACGCATAGGCTTAGGGTTCTGTGGGCTTCCTGCCCTAGAGCCAGTTATGGAGGTAAGGGCTTCTCTCCAACTAGTCACTGGCATGGAAAAGTGTGTTCCTGTTTATAGCCAGGAAACCCAGATCAGCAAACTCCCTTTCAAAGCTGTGTGACTGACCGGGGGCAGTGGCTCATGCCTATAATCCCAGCACTTTGGGAGACCGAGGCAGGCAGATCACCTGAAATCAGGAGTTCAAGACCAACCTGGCCAACGTGGTGATACCCCATCTCTACTAATAATATAAAAATTAGCCAGGTGTGGTGGCATGTGCCCATAATCCTAGCTACTCAGGAGGCTGAAGAGGGAGGATTGCTGGAACCAGGGAGGTGTAGGTTGCAGTGAGCCGAGATCATGCCACTGCACTCCAGCCTGGGCAACAACGTGAGAATCCATCTCAAAAAAAAAAAAAAAAAAAAAGTTGTGTGACCTTGGGCAAGCCTGTAGCCTCTCTGGGTCTGTTTCCCTGTCTGGGTTAGATGGCTGTAAGGTCCTAGCCAGCTCTACTTTCTGCATTCTGTGCACAACCTTGCAGGACCGAAGTTTTTAGTTCAATTGACAATGACAGAAGGTTCTCAAAAGCACAATGTATGAATTAGAAAATTACTGTAGCCTTGCTGTGGAGCAAGGAGTGTTGTATGTAAAAGCCTCTCTGTAGACACTGCCTTAGTTTCCCCATAAGTATAATGGATTCCCTCTAGTTCAGACAATCTGGATTTGATCCTGATTTTCTTGAGTTCCAGTGCCAGTCTCTGGGATCACCCCATTTTCATACCTTTGCATGATCTCAGGGGCTCTTGGCAGTGGGAAGGGTGGCTTGGACAAATTCTTGGTCATGCTCCCCAACTCTTGGCTCACCATTGAACACTCCAACCCCTGCTTAAAAACGATCTGAAAACCAGGGTAAAGATTCTTAAGGCTTGTCTCCTCACTCAGTGGGAAGAGAGGGGTTCTATTGGTTTCCTGGAGGATTGGTTTGTGAAGAAGTCAATGCCTATCACCCTTGAGGGGGTCAGCCTCGGCTGGGGCAGATGGAGAAGGCTTCGGACAGGAGAAAAGTGAGGGGGATGGTAGTCTGGTCCAGGAGAACCATTTGAAAAAAGCAGCAGAGATGAGACTCCACAGACCACAGGAAAGGGGTGGCTGGCTTCACCAGAGGTGGGGTTAAGGGGCCTGGAATCCAGGCTAAAGACCTCACCTACATGTGGCAAGTACCAAGACAGGCAGCTGAGGGTTTCTGAATCCTCAAGTGTCTTGCTGGGTCTGGAATCTGGAAGGGGAATCCACCAGCCATGGGAGCATCAGAGAAGAGACTGGCAGCGCTGTGGGAAGTTGGCAGATTCCAGGAGGGACAGAGGAGGTTTTTGGTTTGGGAGGGCTTCTGTGGCCAATGGCCCAGCCACTGTCCTCTGGGATTAGCTCCAGGAAGTTCTGTTTTGAAAAAAAAAAAATAATCATCTGGTAAGGTATGGGAAGATTCCTAGCTGCTTTTAGACTGACACTTTTTGTCAGTTCCTGGGTATGAGTGATTGTCACTGGGCCTTGGAATCCAACAGCCCTGGATATCACCACCTCCTCCAGGAAGCCTCCCCTGACCTCCTAAGGGGCAATGTTCTGTCATGGCGGGAGGCAGGCCCACTCAGGAGCAGCCCAGCTTCCCTCAGATGTTTGTTAACACTTGTCGCATTCAATTGACCCAAATCTGCAAACCCAGAGAAGGCAGGAAAGGTCCATGTGGTCCTGCCCTTGGAGGGCTCTCAAGTTTAGGGCACCAGCCTTGGGTATGAAAGCGGCTGGAGAGCAAGAGCAGAGCACGCTCGTGTCTCACGCACACTGGTAAGCGGCACCATGCATCTCCTCCGAGCACACTTGTAAGCAGCACTGAGCGTCCCTTCTGGTGGGCAGAGGGTACAGGCCCACCACACCTCATGCTGGAGCCCCTCCCAGGCCTGCGGGGCCAACCTGGGCCTGAGACCAGAGGCTCAAGCTCTGACTGTCCCTTCGCAGAATGCGGAATGCCTCAAGCCTGGCCCCTCCCTCCTATCGGAGTCTCCCTTTCCCTGCTTGCTCACTCCCCCAGAGCATGGTCCAGGGACCTGGGTCCCCACCCCAACTCCAAGGCTGGTGGGCTGTACAGACTGCTTTCCAAACCAGCTGTTTTGTGACCATTTGTGCTTAGAGCTTGTGCCAGCCCATGGCAAAAACACTGTGTACTGTATTTATTTATTCTGTTAGTTGAAAAAGCAAGACTTAATTCACCCGTGCCTGTACCCTCCCCTGCTCCCTATGTAGTACAGCATGACACTCTGTGTATCTGTCCTTCTGTCAGTCTTATTCCCTGTGATGTTGTGACCTGTTCTTTGTCTTACCTGGCAAATAAAAGAGAACCCAGCAGCCCAGACGTCAGTCCATTTCATTCCCAGAGATGCCTGCAGTAGGCTGAACAGGCAGGGTCTCCAGATCTGTTCACTGCCCCTCTGTTGACGTGGCCAGTGGGGAGGGAGGCCCGCCTACCTCGCTATTGGCATTGTCACTCTGACTGTGTAGTGTAGCTCTCTCTGTGGCCCTTACCACTCTGGTAAGGATGCCACACTGGAGTGGCTGCAGGAGAGCAGATAATGGGGGAGGGTTCCATCTTCTCTAGGCTGCTTGGACCTCACCCAAGCACAAGTGGCAGACTAGCGGGGACAGGAGACACCTGCCCGCCCGGGATAAGCAATGCCTGGGAGTTTTCAGGGGAGCCTGCAGGATGGGTCTGCAGGACAGAGAGAGGCAGGGGATTCTGTGGGAAACTGCAAGTAAGCCAGGGCCACAGGGGAGTGGTAAGAAGACACATTTGGATATACAGCCAGAGCTGTTCTCCAGGGCAGAGGGAGGCCTTCAGAGGGTATGAGCTCTGTCCTCAGACGTGAGCAAGCAGAGGATGAAGGGCTTTCTGCCACGGTGCACTGTGGTGTGTCTGTGTTATTGTAAGTCTATCTGCAGGTCTGAGAACCTGTGCTATGAATTCCTAAGTGTCTGTTTGCATCTGTGTGTGTATGAGCACATTCACGATGCTCAAGAGAGACGGCGTGAGATAGATGGCGAGACTGTACATACAGGCAATAAGTGCAGAAGAAATGCACAGCCAGGAAGTTCTTGCTGTGAAACCCTGCTCCCTCCGGCTGCATTTCAAGAAAAAGAAGATGAGATTTCTGCTCAGTCCGGGCTGCTTTGGCTCCACCTCCTTCCCCCGAGCTCCAGAGTGCCTGCACAGGGACGAGAGCCAGAAGGGGTGATGCTGACACCTGGCTGAGGTTTGGGGGAGGTGACAGTCTACCCTGCCTGCGGATTTCCTGGTAGGAGAACCCAGCAGTCCTGAATGTATGTAGGAGGCTGTCTGCTGGGCTTCCCAGGGGCGGGCCCTGACCTCCCCACTTCCCAGGTCCACCCCAGGAGACGCATTCCTCTCTCCTCTGTGGCCTAGGATCTGGGCGGGGAGCGTCTTGCTTTCACCTTGTCCCCTGCCTCCCTGGGAGGAGCTGAGAGATCAAATGTCTGCCTCAAATCTCCCACTCCTCCCCCAGCCTGAGCCATTGAGTGCCTCCTATGTACTTCAGCCCAATGGGACACACCTTCCCTGGCATAAAGGACACCCTGGTAACACTGCAGTTCAAATCACTCATGTACTCAGCATATACAGAGCACCTGCTGTATGCCTATCCCTGTGCTGGGAGCTGGGTGGAAAGCAATACAACACAGGGTGATATGGTATTCAAAAAATGGAGACCTTGGGCCGGGTGCTGTGGCTCACCCTGTAATCCCAGCACTTTGGGAGGCCAAGGTGGGCAGATCACCTGAGGTCAGGAGTTCAAGACCAGCCTCCAACACGGTGAAACCCTGTCTCTACTGGAAATTACAAAAATAGCCGGTCGTGGTGGTGTGTGCCTGTAATCCCAGTGACTCATCTGCTCTGGAGGCTGGAACTCGAGAATCACTTGAACCTGGGAGGTGGAGGTTGCAGTGAGCTATGGGGTTACTGCACTCCAGACTGGGTGACAGAGCAAGACTCTGTCTCAGAAAAAGAAAAAAAGAAAAGAATATTTGTGGGCACACAGAAGAGGACACTTAGCTCAGTCTAGGGAAATCAAAAAGGCCCCTTGGGAAGGAGACTTTTGACCTGACTCTCATGGATCCAGTGTTCACCAGGAAGTCAAAGAGAAGGGTTTACTGGGAGAGGCACAGCTCATAGAAAGCTGCAGGACTGAGCCAGCTCACCAAAGCCCTGAGCCCTGAAAGAGAAAGGGATCTGTCTGGGTGGGGCTTGAGGATGGTGGGCATGGTGCCAGTGGGTGAGGATGAGAAGGGAATCAAGGGCCTTGCACTCAGGCCCGAGGGCCAAGGCTGTGGGGGGCACTGGAAGCTGTTCCCAGTGAGGGGGTGGGGTGATCAGTGTGTGTTTTAGTTACCCTCACCTTTGCTGCATGGCAGTTCATGAGAAGGAGCTGGGGTAGGAGATCAGAGGAGGCCAGTGTCTGTCACTTCCTGGTAGAGTCGGATGGCATCCATCTGGACTGGGGGAGGGGTGGGGAGCAGGGGTCTGATTGATAAGAGATTTCAGAAAGAAAATCGTTGTAATTTTCAGCACGATGGGCAGGGTCAAGGGTACTTTCGAGTCTCTGGCCAGACAATAAGGTAGATGGAGACCCCCTACACTGTTGAATGGGGTGAGTGTCTGAAAATGGTCCTGAGCTCAGAGTATTCTTATTTGCTGCCTTTGAGGATCCTTCAGTTTATTCAAGGGAAGATGTAGGGTCTGTCTCTGCTGCTGACACAGACTTTCTCTGTGCCTGGGATCTTACACATAAGAAGTCACTTAATTCTTACCCAACTCCATGGGGTAGGTACTATTACTATCCTCATTCACAGATGGAAAACTGAGGCACAGAGGGGTTAAATAACTTGCCCAGGGCCACATAGCTAGTCATGGGCCAACCAAGGGCTGAACCTGGCTGGCCTCAGAATCCATGCTCTTAACCTTGATGGTGTCATAGGGAGATGGAATGAAGCCATGTCACTAAATGAGATTACACAGAGAGAAGTGGAGAATGGGACCTCAGGGAAATGCTGACCACGAAGAGAAGAGGAAGCTACTGATGGAGCCAGAAGGAGCTAAGCCTGGCTTGCTG
Organism: Sapajus apella; assembly: GCF_009761245.1. NCBI lineage: Eukaryota > Metazoa > Chordata > Mammalia > Primates > Cebidae > Sapajus > Sapajus apella. The sequence continues at coordinate 18,566,766 of NW_022437002.1, forward strand.
TTGACTGAGGGCAAATAACTGCCCCTCTCTGGCCTGCAGTCTCCTCTTCTGCTGAAAGGGAATCTTTAGCCAGGTCCAGCCTGCTTCCTGGGTGGCTCAGAGGAGGTAAAGAGGAGAAGGTACTGGGGAGGCTGAGAAGCTGAGCAGTTCTGGGCCCAGCGTGTTGTTGGTGCTCAGATAGCCCATGGTGGGGGAAATGGGAAGGGCCGGGGGGGGATCCCCAAAGCTTCTGTCCAAGTTCTCCCTTCTTGTTCTCTGTTTTTTTTGTTTTGTTTTTGAGATGAAGTTTTGCTCTGGTTGTCCAGGCTGGAGTGCAATGGCGTGACCTCGGCTCACTGCAACCTCTGCCTCCTGGGTTCAAGTGATTCTCCTGCCTCAGCCTCCCAAGTTGCTGAGTCTATAGGCGCCAACCACCACACCTGGCTAATTTTTTGTATTTTTAGTAGAGATGGAGTTTCACCATGTTGGCCAGGCTGGTCTCGAACTCTTGACCTGAGGTGACCCACCCGCCTTGGCCTCCCAAAGTGCTGGGATTACAGGCACCTGGCAATTCCCCCTTCTCTTAGGCCTAGGTCGAGGTGTTCTTGCAGTTCAGGGGTCTGGTTCCTTAGGAGCCCTCGAGGAAGGGGCCCCTGCTGAGAGGGTCTGGGGGATGGACCCCTTTAGGGCGGGGCACCTCCCTCATCTGTTTCCCACAGGGCTGCTCTGGGCTGGAGCCCTCCACCCCCATCACTCATTCTCCTTTAGCTTCTGGGAAAGCCGATTAAGAGGTGGCCTTCTGCCCGCCCCTCTGACAAGTGTGTCTGAACTTCCAACAAAGGCCCTCAGAGGGTTGCAGAGGGAGGGTTCGGCACTGGGAACCTGACACCATTGGCCCAGGATCACCCCGCAGCCTAGGAGGCAACTCTGTGGGGCTGCCCACCCTTGGCAGGCAGGAATGTCGCTCTGAGAGGGGACTGGGCCCCTCAAAAGCCTGGGGGCTAGGCTGGGGCAGCTGGAGAGGTCTTCACCTGGTAGCCCCTCACAATAGGGAAGGCAGCAGGGGCCAGCGCCCAGGAAGGCAGGTGGGAATAGGCATACATGCCCCCACACACTGACAGTCTCTCTCCCATTCTCCCACACAGTCACAGCACACGCGCACACACACCCTCTCACACCCACGGGACACACTGACTTCTCCGCTGTACCACACCATGCCAGGGCGACTGCCTCCTATCTCCCATGCCTGTGCATGCAGCCCCACTCCAAGCCCGCAGACACACAGCCATGCTCTGTTGCCTGATGCTTCACACACCACTCCACCCCGAGACATGCATTCTTCCTGGCTTGCTCACGCTCCAGACAGACCCCGTATGCTCAGTGGCACCAGCTCCCCTCTAAACACGGCCTCCCGAGCCACACTGCTGGCTTGGTGCCTACAGACTTGGCGGCAGCTGCCCTACGCTTGTGGAAGATGCCACCCAAATGTCCACATGAGAGTCAGACACTGGTGCCACGTGAACACCCATGTGCACCAACCCCCACATCCACCCCAAAGGGCTGCCCTGAGACCCCCTCCTCACAGTGTGCTCCCTCCTGCTGCCGCCTCATGGGAGTGTGATCCGTGCAGTCACACAGGGCCCTGGGCTAAGGAGGGCCTGTAACGTTCTGATGTCACCATCTTGAAGTCCTTACTTTTTAAGCAGGGGCCCTGCATTTTCATTTTGCCCTGCGCCCCAGGAAATATATAACTGGTGTCACCCCCACCCCATCTCTTTTTATTTATTTATTTGGGACACAGTTTTGCTCTTGTTGTCCAGGCTGGAGTGAAATGGCGTGATCTTGGCTCACTGCAACCTCCACCTCCCAGGTTCAAGCAATTCTTCTGCTTCAGACTCCCAAGTAGCTGGGATTACAGGCACCTGCCACCATGCCTGGCTAATTTTTTGTATTTTTAGTAGGGACGGAGTTTCACCATGTTGGCCAGGCTGGTCTCTAACTTCTGACCTCAGGTGATCTGCCTGCTTCGGCCTCCCAAAGTGCTGGGATGTCTTTCGGCTAACTCACTGGCCTTTCTGTGGCTTCAGAATCCCAAGGCCTTCCGAAAGCCCTTGGCTTCTCCCACCTGCCCAAGGACCTCCACTTCCTCTTCCAGCTGAGGTTTCCCTCTCCACCCCATTCCTCACCAGGCCACTGAGTGTGAGGGGCGGAGGAACGACCAAGAGCGTCCTATACTTCTACATGCCTCCTCCGAGTGTCACCTCGGGGCTCAGTATTCTCCTTGGTAAAGTGGAGTGAATGATAAAATGATCATGCCCGCTTCAGGGTTCTTTGTGAGGAATAAAAGATAACATCTGTAAAACACATAGCACAATGTTGGCATTTAGTAAATGCTCAATACTTGCTTGTTTCTGTTTGTCTTTATTTTTATTATTTGAGGTGAGGTCTCACTGTGTTGCCCCAGCTGGCCTCTAGCTCCTGAGCTCAAGTGATCCACCCACCTTGGCCTCCCAAAGCTGGGATCACAGGCATGAGCCGCCACGCCCAGCCAACACTTGCTTGTTATTATTGCTCTTATTACATAATGATAAGTGCCGCTAAACAAAAATAGACTCAGTCCTTGCCTCTATATGTAGTCTAGTGGATAAAACAGAGATTACTCAAATAATCACATATATATCCACGTAAAGGGGCAGGGGTGAATGAGAAGCGTACACGTCTCTGACCTGGAAGGGCTTATGGCTAGCAGGAGAAGCAATCTGCGGCTAGATGCAGGATCAATCTAGGGCAAGTCACAGCTCAATTAGAGGTCAGAGCTGGAGCTCAGAACGGGCATGGCGGGACTCAGCTCGGGGCAGGGTCAGCTCAGCCTGTGACTGGTGCCAAGTCAGTCACAGTTTCATTTCTAACACTGAGTCGCTGTGGACCACTGAATAAGCTGCTAGGCTTCTGGGAAGCTCTGTTTCATCATCTGTAAAATGGGGAGACCTCTGTCTACCCTGAGGGCTTGAGAGAAATGAGTGAGCTAATAATGGAAGTGAAGGATTAGGCTTCTGTTGCCACCACTAATGACTCCAAGCCTGGCCTCATGGAGCTCTCCTCCCCCAACTCCTTCCAGGCCAGGGAGGCTGTGTGGCCCTCACCCATGTCTCCCATCTCCCGCTGCAGGAAACTGCCACCTCAGCCCGGGATCCTTTCCAAGAAGAGGCTGGAGATTTCACAAAGCCCTTTGAACAACAAAGGCTGCAGCAGCGATATTTCCTCCTGGGGTTGATGGCCCCGTGGCTCCTTTATCTTGGCAGCCAGACTTGAAGAGCTGTTCTTGGAAAGAGCCCGTGTGGGCGTGTGTGGGTGCATGCGGTGTGAGCACGGGCATAAGCTGCTCTTTGTTGTTGGTCTCACCTGAGCAGGACGACAGACCCCCAGGCCTGGCCCTTCACAGGTCACCCTGCCCAGCCCCTGGCCTCTGCACAGCATGTGCTGGGCAGCCAGGAGGGAGGGGACACATTCTTTTTTACCTTAGGATTCTCCTGGAGAGAACTCCAGGACACAGGAGCCCCAGTGCTTCAGGAAGAATCCAGGTTCGCTGAGGTGGAAGCTCCATCACAGGGGAGAGGTGAAGGGGAGGCAAGGGCAGGTGCGCCTCGGCTGCCTGTCGCCGGCTCCTCAGCACACACAGCCCCTGTGGAGGCAGGGCCCAGGAGACGTCTGACAGGTTCACCTACTTCAGGTTTACCTCCTTCAGTCTGCCCTTGATAGGCCGCCTAGAAAGCCCCAACCTGCCTCTCCACCTGTGGGCTATTGGAAAAGCCTGTCTCTAGGCCTTAGTCCCTATTATTTTTTTAAAGACAGGGTCTCACTCTGTTTCCTAGGCTGAAATACAGTGGTGTGATCACGGTTCACTGCAGCCTCACTTTTCTGAGCTTAAGTGATCCTTCCCCCTCCACCTCCCAAGCAGCTGGGACTGCAGGTACACATCACCATGGCCAGCTAATTTTTGTATCTCTGACAGAGGCGAGGTTTCACCATGTTGCCCAGCCTGGCCTTGAACTCCTGAGCTCAAGTGATCAGGCGGCCTTGGACTCCCAGACTGCTGGGATTACAGATGTGAGCCACCATGCCCAGACCTCAGTCCCTATTTTTTTTTTTTTTTTTTTTTTGAGACAGTCTCGCTGTCGCCCAGGCTGGAGTGCAGTGGTGCGATCTTTGCACACCGCAACCTCCACCTCCCAGGTTCAAGCAATTCTCCTGCCTGAGCCTCTAGAGTAGATGGGACTACAGGTGCACGCCACCATGCCCGGCTAATTTTTGTATTTTTAGTAGAGACAGGGTTTCACCATGTTAGTCAGGCTGGTCTTGAACTCCTGATCTCATGATCCACCCACCTCAGCCTCCCAAAGTGCTGGGATTACAGGCGTGAGCCACTATGCCCAGCCATACATTTTTTTTAAGTGGGGCTTTGGACAACTTCTGAGCCCTATTTAAGTACCCCACCCTGCCACCAGACTGGGTGGAAGCCCCGGATACATAGAAGAATGACTGAAAAAGCAGTCTTTCGGTCTGCCTTGTCACCTCCCTCTCCCACATTCCAGCTACCAGCGGCTAGCTGAGCCCAGGAGGATGGACCAGGTGCGGGGGGGCGGGGTCGCCTGCTGAAGAGCCAGGCCTGTTGATGTCTGGTCATTTCTGCTTCAGGTTCTCGGGATAGACATCCTCAGGGGTCTCTAGTTCCGCCTCCATCTGGGGAGGAGTCACTGATACCCAGCCCCTACCCACAGTCCTGAAGGGGTGGGCAGCTCACTACCTTCCAGGGCAGCCTGTGCCCGGGCTGTCGGAAAGTTCTTCCTAATATTGTCTGAAATTTGCCACCCAGTAGTCTCCTTATCAGGCCTGGCTTGGCCTGGGAGCCACACAGAACATGTCTATTCACATTCCTCTGGGGTGTGTCACCCAACTGGCACACACTCACTGTGCCCTCTCCCCGAGTACCTCCGTTCTGCTGGTCCCTCCTCCTGAGGAGAGGCTTCACTCTTCCGAGCCCAACCACAAACTACCCGCTCCAGGAAGCCTTGCTAGATTATCGCAGGGGAGGGAGACGCCACTCCTTCTCTTGACCCCTCTGGCCACTATATAGTTCTCATCCACTGCCAGATGGAGCTCCCTGGGCAGAAGCTGGCATGGCACACAGCCTGGTACAGAGTTTGTGTTCAACCAGTACTGAACTTGTTAGACAAACTTGGAAGAGCACGTGAGGGACCAGCTCTGGGGAGGACTGCAGGGAACCTGGTTTCTGTCTGGGCCTGGCCATAGCTTTCCATGATGGGCTTGGGCAAGCCCTGGCTCTTTCTAGGCCTCTGTCTCTGTTTCCCATGCAGAGGTTGGACAGCTGGTCCATACAGCCACCTTTTTCAGACAGCCTTTGTTTCCAAGAGTCTTGCTGGTTTTTTTCTTCCATGTGATATCATCCTGTTTCCTCAACTGCTCCATCCAGAGCTGCTTCTTCCCATGCTGGGTCCTCCTGGCTGGGGGTGCAGATGGGGCTTAGAGGTCATCAGAGGGCAAAGGCACATCGGCCTGGGAAGTGGAATGAGAGGGTCTCCTGGGACGGCACTCAAGGACAGGTGGACCCTCTGTCCTCGCAGGGCTTCTCGCTTTTCCTGCCTGCCTCCCTCATGCCATCCTTAAGAGACAAAGCTGGGCCCAACGCAGCGACCATGCCGTAGGCTCCTCTCTCCTCCGGAGGACATGGCCCTGTCCCGGCACAGTGTTTAGCTCCCCCCTCCCCGTCCTCAGCATCAACGTCCAGAGTTCAGGGAGCACACCCCAGTCTTTGTGAGGTGGATGGGAAGTCTATGTTAGTTGAGTGAGCACCATTGTGTGCAAGATGCAGCCCTGACACTGGGAATACAGTGCTGAGCAGGGCAGCACCTAACGTCGAGGGGGAGACAGACAACAAACACAGAAGCAGCGGAATGCACCTTCAGCAGGCTGATGAAAGGTTGTGAAGACACTACAACAGGGCGTGACGTGGGGGCTCAATGCATGGCTGGAGGAGACAGATGGAATGACTAGACCAAGAGTGAGGCCAGGGATGACCAGGCAGGTCAGGATGACCTGACCAGGCCAGGATGACCAGTGCGACTGCCAGGTGGACAGATATGAGGAAAGAAGCTGGCCCAGGCCCAGAGGCAGGACTGAAGGCTCCTGGGGGGAGGGATGGCGTGGGGAGGCGAGATCTATTACGCTGATGACTCCTGGCCCTAATCCTGTGCCAGGCCCGGCGGGTGATGTGTGCGTAGGGGGAGGGGAGCGCCCCCGCTGGGGTGTAATTTCACGCTGAAAGGCCTGATGGGGCATCCCAGGGACTGATCCTTTCTGGATCAGAAAACTCACTTCCCTTTGTCGTATGCAAGGCGATTAGCGCCTTAACCCTTTGTGGGCTGGTCCTGGGCCAGCCCCACCCCATCGCACCTCCAGAGCCCTTTGCCTTCAATCCAGCCAACTCCTCCACCTGGTCTAGTCTGCAGAGAGAGAGAAGGTGTTGACTGAGGAAAGCCAGGAGCTGGATTCTCAACTTCTGTCTGTGTCCCTGTTCCATGGCATCTAGCCCTCCCAAGCCCGTGTGTCCCCAGAGAAGTGAGCTCACCACACCATCTTTTCAGGCTCCTCTTACAGCTCAGATCAAGTTCAGTCACCTTCAGCAAGTCTAGGGTCTAGTCTAATCCATTGCCTTGTTTGGGGAAACCCCAACTCATAGCATTCCCACGTATGCTTTGATGGGGAGTCCACTACCTGCTGGCGATACAGCCACTACCTTCCCCTCCCACTGACCTGTCATGGGGAATGAACGCTGACCCCAGGAGGCCAGGACCATGCCTCCAGTAACATCTCAGAGACATCCTTGGCCACTTTGTGTAATGGCAGCATTCCGGGACTGGGTAGGACATCACAGCGAGCCCCCTACCTCCCTCCCCTCTTTTGCTCATGTACTCTGATTCTGTTAAAGACTCACCAGGAAGTTGTCTCAGTTTCTTTGGCTCCAATGGGTTGTCCCTTTCCCTTGGGGAAGTCTTCCCCTCAGTCCTCCCAAGGCTAACTGCAATGCATCTCTGGGGCGGCTCCCACAGGTCCTCCTCTTGGGGGCTCCCCTAGGCTGGGGGAGAAGGCAGGGAACAGGTTGGGCCTCCCCTAAGCTCCCTGGGTCTCTAAAACCCCAGCCCCTATAAATGAAAGCCCCTAAATGTTATTTACACTTTGGAGTCTTAAAAACCATTAACAAAAGCCACTTAATTCAATTACCTTCCCGGCTGGCTCAGTTCTCAGCGCTGAGCGCCAGCTCCCCTTGCCGCACCCCCACCCCGCCTGTCCCCCCACCACTGTCATTGTGTCGGGCTAATGAGGTAAACTGAAGCGAGCCCTGTCCCCCCTGACAGGTTTATGAGAATTTAATAAAGCGTGGCCGGGACCAAATGAGTTGCCTCAGCCTCGGAGAGCTCATTGTCTTTGGCGTCAGCGTTTTTTGACTGGAGCTGCCCCCTCCCCCGCCCCAGCTCCTGCCCGGCTCGGCCTCCACTCCCGCCCTCGGAGCCTCCCTAGGTGAGCCTGGAGGCCAGTGGGCCCTGCAGCGGGAGGGCACCCAGGCTGAACCTCGGGGAGAGCAGAAATGGACTTGGCCAGTGTGTCCTGGGGAGGGACCGTGCTGTCCTTTGTCCTCACCTAGCACACCTTCACATGCTGCAGACTCCAGAACATGCTGGGCCCTGGGGACTTCCCACGCTCTGCCTTGTGCTCTTGGGTCTTGGCCGCTGTCAACCCAACGCCCTGCGGAAGCCACCTTGAGCCTGCCTGACTTTTTCTCCCTGGTTTAGAGTAAGCAGCCAAAGTGAGCTCCCAGAGGGAGGAGCTTCTCTTCCCACCAGGGCATGTGTTGGGGGCAAGGGGCCCTCAGTCATGGCCTGGTTCCACCCGTCGCACGGAATGTCGCCTCCTCATTTTCCCTGAAAGCTAACAAGGGGTGGAACAGAGACCTCAGAGCAGAAGGGAGTCAGAAGTGCGAATGAAGAGGCAGTCAGTCGGGAGCCTCCCCAGATGGACAGGCAGGCAGAGGAGCCTCCGCCCCCACAGTTGTGGGGGTACCTTGAGAAGGTACCCGGCTGCCCTTCTCTCCTCATGTCCTGGGCAGCCTAGAACTGGCCTTTCTCTGCCTGGCCTCTCAGCGGTCCAACGCAGAGGCGTTTCTGGACCATTTGGAGACCTAGAATTCCTTCTCTCCCCAACAAAAGTGTTTCCAGGAATTACTTCCTTCTGAGACTAAAGCTTGGCCTGACACAGGAGCCTCATCTGTAAGGCCCTTAACTCGTTGGGATGTTGGATGAGCAAGTCTTAGGGATCAAGGCTCAGTCTGTGACCACGATAAAGGCTCAGTAGTTGTCCAGTGTCAGGATTCAATGCATATGGATCAGGATCAGAATTCAGGTTGGCACCAGATTCAGGATCAGGCTCAGTGATCAGAGCCAGAGTTCAGTGTATGGACCAGGGTCAGGGCTGTGTGTTCCCAGGGTCAGGGCTCAGTTTATGGCCAGAATAAGGGCGAATGTGTGTCCATGATCAGTCTGTGTCCAAGTCAGGATTTACTATATGGTAATGGTCAGGGTTTAGTCTATGGGCTGGGGTCAGAGCTCAGCCTGGATCAAGGTCAGGGTTTGATGAATGAACAGGCAGGGTCAGAGCCAGGGTCAAGTTCAGTCTATGATTAAGGCCAGGACTCAGTATGTACTGGGGTGAGGGCTCAGTCTAAGATCAAGGTCATGGTTTAGTCTATAGGCAGACTCAGGACTTATCTGTGACCTTGATAAAGGCCAACTAAGTCTCTGTCCAGGATGCAGGCTCTTCCTGTAACAAGGTCAGGTTCCAGGGTTGGATGAGTCACTTAGTAAATCTGAGTTACTTAACTGCCCCCTTTCCCCAACTCCCTTGATCTCCCCATTTCTTTTTCTTTTTCAATTTTTTTTTTTTTTTGAGACAGAGTCTTGTTCTGTCACCTGGACTGGGGTGCAGTGGCGTGATCTCGGCTCACTGCAACCTTCGCCTTCGGGTTAAAGCAATTTTCTGCCTCTGAATCCCGAGTAGCTGGGATTACAGGTGCCCACCACCACGCCCAGCTAATTTTTGTATTTTCAGTAGAGACAGGGTTTTATCATCTTGGTCAGGCTGGTCTTGAACTCCTAACCTCGTGTTCCAACTGCTTCGGCCTCCCAAAGTGCTGGGATTACAGGCGTGAGCCACTGCGCCTGGCCATCTCCCCATTTCTTAGGGCCTTGGAGCTCAGAAGAGGAAAAGGCAAAATTGTGCAGTCTGGTTAGGCTGAGTGGTGTCTGTCTCCTGCTGTGTGCCCGGGGTGCCCTCTGGTGGCAGTCCCCAGCAGTGCCGATTTCCTCAGGCTTGGTCCCTTCATCTGGCTATCTCCTACTTTGGGGAGCCTGGGCCTCAGGCTCGACGCTGATCTAGTCATCCCTTCTTTCCCGTGCCACCCTGCCTCCCCACAGAGAAGTAGAAAACAGTGCAATTGGCTAGGGGAACAACTCCCATACACATGAGGAGATTTTCTCCCTTCCCTCCCAGAGTTAGGCATCTTAACAAACCCATATTACTGAGGACCTGGAATCAGCTGTGCAATGAGATCCACACCTTTTCCTTCTTCCTCCAGTCCACAGGCATTTGCTGAACACCTACCTTGTGCCAGGTGGGCACTGAGGGTACAGGAGTGAACAAGTCAGAAGTCCTGGCCCCTTGGTGCTCACATTCCGCTTCTCGCTAATCCCCCACTCCTAGTCCACAGCTCTCATCAGGAAGTCTCCCTCGCAGAAGGCTGAGCGGGATTCAGAAGTCAGCAACACAGGCTCCCTGCTTCCCCCTGGAGTCCGTGGTTAGATTATTTTAGGTTCTGGGCTCTCTGTCTTCATTCTCTCCTCGGAGCTTCACCACCATCCACGTGCCGACGGCTTCTGTCTCCATCCCAGCACCTCCTCTTTCCAGAACTCCAGGCTGTGGCTCCAGCTCCTGTGGGACAGTACCTCTGGGCTAACAGGTCTTATGCCTTACCACGGCATCGCTTTTATCCCAAAACTAGATCCTCCACCATGCACTCTGGTGCTTAAACCAAAACTTTAGAACTTCCTTAGGATTCTTTTCCTTCATGTCCCCAAAACTCCCCCAACAGCTGCAGAATATGTCCAGTCCGAGCAACCACCTTGGTCTCAGTGCCCGTATGTCTCACTGCTGGGACCTCCTAACCTGCCCTTGCTCTCCCTTTTGCCCCTTGCCACTCTGTTGCTTCCACACAGCAGGGGGAGCAGTCTTTACAATCATAAATCAGATCATGTCACTTCCCTGCTTAAAACCCTCCAGTGGATCCCATCTCACTGAGGATCAAATCCCATCTCCTCATGGGGGCTTACTAAGCCCTCCACGAGCTGAGCAATACTCCTCCCCACTCTCCAGCTTCATGTTCCACCTCTGTCTCAAAGCCCTTCTTTCTTGTTCTGACACACGGAGCCCAGTTCATTCTCACTTTCGGACTTTGCACCAGCCGTTTTCTGAGCTTGAAATGTTCCTGCTCTAGACCTTTGCATGGCTGACTCTTGCCATTCAGAGCTCCGCTTCAGTGTCACCTCTCAGAGAAGATCCCCCAAGCACCTGATAAGTCCCTCTATCACAACGTCCTACTATAATTTTCTGTGTAGTGCTGTTCACTAGCTAACCTTTTTGGTCTCATTTGCTCACTTATTTAATTCTTTATTGTCTGTCTCCTCCAAATAGAATGTGAGCTCCATGAGAGCTTGTTCATCTTTATATTCCCACATAGCCGGAACGTAGCAGGGCTCAGGAATTGTGAAATTAATTAGTAAAAAACAATTTTAAGGCTGGGCACATTGGCTCACACTTACAATCCCAGCACTTTGGGAGGCCCAGGTGGGAGGACTGCTTGAGCCCAGGGGTTGAAGATCAGCGTGGGCAACATAGTGAGACCCTGTCCCACAAAAAAATTAGCCAGGAATGGTGGGGTGCGCTGGTAGTCCCAGCTACTTGGGAGGTCGAGGTGGGAAGATCACCTGAGCCTGGGAGGTTGAGGCTGCAGTGAGCTGTGACTGCGCCACTGCACACCAGCCTCAGGAACAGAGCGAGATCCTGTCTCAAGATAATAATTTAAAAAAGGTTCTAAGTGGCTGCCCTCATGTCTTCTAGAGGGAGGAGAGTGCGGGGAACCTCATTTTCTGGCCCCTTAATGGGATCCCTTGTCCAGGCCAGCAGTAGTTTCCTTGGGGAGGCAGGGGTCACTCACCACCTGTAGCACCCTAGAGCTCCCGCAGGCCCTGGAAGGACCAGCTCTGTGTCCTCTACCACAGCCCCTGTGCTTCTGAGGACAGGCCTGGTGCCTCAGTTCTTAGACTTTTAGGGCTTAGGGTGGGAATGGGAGGTTTCACCCTCATTCCAGCGCCAGTCTGCAGCATCCCTGCAGGAGCTACTGGTCCCATCTCAAATTCCCCAAGGTCAGGGGGCTTGATGCTTCTGTGCTGTCAGAATCACATCCTTTCCTCAACAGAAGCCTGCCTCCCAGAGGACCCTTCAGGGCCTGGAGCCTGCCTGGGGGGGTCCTGCATAGGAGTGGGGACACAGCACACCCTCCAGCCTCACTGTGTGTAGGAGTGTGGGGCTGCCCTATGGCCTCACTGGCCATATTGCCCTAGAGGGGCCTGCCCCTGGCTGTCACCCAGGGAAGGGGTGTGAGGTGAGGAGTCCCCATCGTGGCTGACTGGAGCTGATGGGAAAGTGAGCCCTGGGGCACTGGATGTGGAAAATCTCTTCTGGTGTGCCTGTGAAGGAAGGGGGACACAGAAGAGATAAATGATGACCTTCAGCTGGGGGTATAAGCTGAGGGGACTCGGGGCAGCCAATGTCCACTCTACTCACACCATTGATCCATGTCCCACTGCCCTGAGTCCTTATCGTAGGTTCACACTTCCTCTGCACTAGCCAGGCTCGCAGAACAGGATCTGGAAGTCTTGTCCGGGAAGAGGAAAGAGAGTGTAATTCAAGGCATCTAACAGCAGGTGGGAGAGGGGTTTGGGCTGAGCCTGGCATTGCAGGGATAGAATCTTGAGGCAGGAGGAGAAGGGTAGTTCTGACCACACCCCAAGGCTGTGTCAGCGGTGGCCCCTCTCACCCACGGCTTTACCATGGCAGCAGGTGGCATCTGAAGCTGCAGACCAACACACCAGAAGAGACAGGACTGGAGCCTGGGGAGGTGGCCTTCCTTACACACATACAGGGTGGAGTTGGGGAGCTCAGAGAAGAGGTCATCCGCTCTAGGTACTGGATGCTTCAAAGGTTAAGGCCCATCGACATGAGCAAATTAATAGAGATGGCCTGCTCAGCACCTGCTCAGGTAGATTTGCTCTTCTCCAGGTCAGTGGGAGAGGGAGACAGTAGGAGAGGCGGAGATGGCACCAGAGGAAGGAAGAGCCCAGGGCTGGTGGGAAGTGTCCGAGTCATGACAGAGTAGTAGTAAAGCCTGTCTTGGGAGGAGAAAGGGAGGCTGGTGATGAAGCCAAGAGTGGATGAGCGGGGAGTCACAGCCCTGGGCGGGGGGTCAGCATGTCCCCCAGTCACTGCTTGCCAAGATCGCTGCATGGAGAGGAAGCGCTAGCCCAGAGTTGCAGTGTCTCCTCCTCAGTCCCCTGTACTCCCTTTTCTTTTTTGTAAGGCAGCCCCTATTCCTCTACCTGGCCCCCTTACCTGCCCCCTCACCTGGACGAACCACAGGCTGGGCCCAAACTATGCAAGTCCAGCTAGCCGAAGCACAGGGCCTGGGCTTTGCACACCCTGTGGAGCACTTCTGCATTTCTCCCCCCACCAGCCCTGCTCAGCGACCACGCCCTCAACCACTACTGCTGCCTTCACACCCCCCATGCATGTGTGATGTCAGATCATTACCCAAACACTCACTCCCTATCTCTTCCAAGGGCCAGGCAATCACACCCATAGTCACACTCCTATGTCCGTCCAGTCCCCCAATCTGACACATCTGTTCCCACAGACATTCACCAGCACAAAGTCTTATAGTCTTTTGCTCAGTCACACACTCCTCTCCCCTGGAGCCCACTTCAAGATCTCCAAGAGGGACTGGTACCAGGATGTGGAGGCACTCAGCCACAGGCTGGGAGGGCCCCAGAGCCCAGGGTGCTCAGCCAGAGGCCCCACAGCCACTCCCCCCTCCCCAGCCTGCACCGTCACAGACCACTGACTCCAAAGGCGCTTTATTGAGAGTGAGCCATGCAGTAAAGCATGGTGTGGCACTGCCATGGTGGGTGGGCCGGCATTGCTGGTAGTGAAGCTCACACTAGGACCTTCAGGGCTGCAGAAGTCCCCTCACCACTCATCTCTGTCAGGGCCCCAGCCTCAGCTACCCCCACTCCTAGTCAGACAGAAAGGGTGGGCAGTGCTCACCCCCACCCTACTTCTAGGGCCCATCGTGACTCAAGTCAGAGCCACAGCTTCTCAGCCAAATTGATCCCAAAGGTCATGTTGGGGTAGAAACAAGGAGGGTGGGGAGGGGCAGGAGAGGCGCTGGAAGACCTTCACAGTGTGTGTAAGGACAGAGACAGTCCAGGCTGACATTTGTCCCTTCTTCCTCCCACCTCCCTGGGGGAACTGGCATTGCTGGTGGTTAGCCCCTTCAGGGTAGGTGCTCCTTGGTTCACAGTGCCCAAATGCCAGGAGGAGGGGGCAGTGTTAGGGTTTGAGGGTCCAGGGGCCTACTTTCATCAAGCTGGGTGGTTAAGGTTTAGTAGAGACCAGAGGCTCCACCTAAGGGGCAAAAGCTCTGCTGCTCCCTTCTTTGGGGTGTGACCCTGTGATGATGGTGTCATCATCACATTCTACCCCCTAGAAGTTTGGGAGATGGGAAAGATGAGGTCACTGGTGCCCAGCACCAGACCTTTGTGAAAGAGAAAGGAAGGAAGGGAGGGAGGGAGGAAGGAAGGAAGGAAGGAAGGAAGGAAGGAAGGAAGGAAGGAAGGAAAGAAGGGAGGGAGGGAGGCAGGAAGGGAGAGAAGAGAGAGAAAGAGAGGAGAGACAGAGGAAGGAAGGAAGGAAGGAAGGAAGGAAGGAAGGAAGGAAGGA
>NW_022437002.1:18581025-18630016 GCF_009761245.1 Sapajus apella
AGAGAGAGACAGAGGAAGGAAGGAAGGAAGGAAGGAAGGAAGGAAGGAAGGAAGGAAGGAAGGAAGGAAGGAAGGAAGGAAGAAAAGAAAGCAGGAAGGGAGGGAGGAAGGAAGGAAGGAAGGAAAGGTTTTCTTTTTTCTTTTTTTTTCTTCCCCCACTAAATGGCACTGAACGAAGGAGAGTGAACCGGGACAGCAGAGTCACGGCGGGGCCCTGGTCCGCTAGGGGGCGGCCGGCTCTCGGGGCAGGTGGAGCTGGACCTCTTCTGAGCGCAGCGCGCAGAGGGCCGCGGGCGCCTGGGCCTCCAGGGCGAGAGGGCTGTGGCCGGGGCTGGAGCGGCCGGACGACGCGGCGGAGAAGGCAGGGCTGAGCTGCACGGCCGTGGTGTCCTGCGCTGTGCGCTCGCTGCTCTCCATCTCCAGCGCCACGGGCCCGCCGCGGCCGCCACCCTGGCCAGGGCCCGCCGCGGCCGCAGAGCGAGCGCGGGGCGCAGGACCCCGGCGGCTACACACGCAGCAGGCCGCGAAGAAAACGAGCGCCAGCGCCAGCAGCGCCGGCCCCACGACGAGCGGCGCGTTGTGCCGGGGAAGGAAGGAGGCGAAGGCGCCCGCCAGCGTCACGTTCACGCCCGCCAGCAGCGCGCACAGACCGCAGGCGCAGCACAGCGCCGGCGATGGCAGGCCCGGCCCCTGGCCCCGGGCGCGTTCCGCGGGTGCCGGGGCCGCTGGCCCCTCGCTTTTCTCAGCGGGTGGTATCGGCCTGCGCACGCCGGGCTCGCATCAAGCTCCCTCCGGCCGCCTGCCCTGAACAGCCCACCTGCCAGGGGCTGCCTCACGGTCGTCCTGTGGGCACACAGCGAGAGGGTGGGGTCAGCAGGGTATCTCGATCTGCAATCCTAGGCTCAGTCTGTAGCTACATTTAGTGCCTGGGTGGGCAGAGGTCACCTTGGCCAGCCCCCTGCCTCTGCCTCTGGGAAGCAACAACCCACCCTATATGAGAAGAGTCGGCTTTTGTTTCCCCATCTAGTTCCCGGGGTCCCTCGTGGCCAGCCTTGCCATCCTCCCTATTCCCTCACTTTCTTTGTCCTCCAAAAAGACGCTGCCCCCCAACCCCTCTACTCCAGGGAGCCTACCTGGACTCACTGAGTAGGAGAATGGCTGGAAAGTGCTCAGCACAGTGTCCGGTTCAGCTTAGGTGCTCATCACATGATAATCATCGTCTTCAGTAATACTAACTAGAAGGCAAATGGCAGCTCTTGGGATTTAGACAACTCACTCTCTCAAGTGGAAAAGACCCTGGAAATCATCTGACCTTGCCCCCCACCCCCAGCCCCTTATTCAGATGAAGAGACGGAAGCTCCCAGAGGTCTAGCAGTTTATCCAAGATCCAGAGCCAGGACCTGAATGACCTTGCCGATTGGCCTCAGCATCCGCACCCAGGCTCAGGTAGGCATAACAATGACATTAACTCTCCTGAACATCAGATGAAGTCCTGGAGTGAGTGGCCACGTGGGAGTGAGGAGCTCCCGATGGTTCAGACGGTCAGTGATGGGGTATAGTCCCCACATGGGCTGGGTTGGGCTGCAGCAGATCTATTATACCGGGGTCTTTCTAGACTGGGCACTCTGTGAAATTCCAATCCTACCTCCATTCCACTCCCCACTGTTCTACTGTCGAACCTGGATTCAAAAGCCTAATCGCTGGATGCTAGAATTCCTTTCTAGGATTCTCTGGAAGTCTCTGGTTCTGGCATCTATCACTGGATTCTAGAACTCTGGAAATGCAGAAACAAGAGTAATAAAATTAGAGTCTAGGGATTTATGACTTTGATTTGAGAATTCTGTTCTATAACGCATAAAATCATGGTTGTTACAAAGGCCCTCAAAGGATGAGATCTTAGCTAGTGAGCTATGTTAGAATTGTGGGGGAAAAAATGCCAGAAAACGGTCCTGGATGGGGATGAAAGGGAAGTAATCAGATGGTACTGCGGTGGGAAGGGAGCATGCAGGGTGAGGAACAGGGAGTGCCACCTGCACCGGGGGCCTGACTCTTCCTGCTTCCATTTCATCTCCTGTAACACGGGGCTACCAATAGAACCCACCTCATAGGGTGCAGTGATAACTAAATACTTAAGCTAAATCAAGTGCTTAGAACAGTGAGTATTTAACAAATGCTAACCATGCCCTTGTGGTGGTGGGTGACAGAAAAGGGAGTCATGAAGTCTCAAATCGGGGAGGCTGGTCATGTTAGGTTTGGAAACAGAAAAGTTGGGTTGTGTCTCAAGTGGAGGTACCTTTCTGAGTGTCCAAACCCTACACCCAGTGGGGTTGGAGAAAGCTTGATCACTGAGTGAAAATGAGGGGTAGTGTCAGATCCTTCACTCTCCACACAGGATGGTGTCACCCTGGCCCAAGCAGGTCAGAGGGCCTGAAAGGCCACCTCCAGGCCTGTCTAGAGCTGATGACTCCAGTGCTCCCTCTCCTGGCACCATGCTGAGAGATGGCAGCTTTACTGAGATTCCTGCCAGAATCACCTTGTTGCTATTCCAAGCTGGCAGGAAGTCAGAAATTCCTACGTCTGCATGAATATCTGCTCTCTAACCTGCTGTTGATGGTTCTGTCAGGCAGGGATGCAACCACTAAAGGGTACAGCAGTTTACAGTTTGCAGAGCACTTTTACATCCATGATATCACAATCTCTGCTACTGCTTGTTGCCTATTAATAGCCACACTTTGGCCAGGTGCAGTGGCTTACCCCTGTAATCCCAGCAGTTTGGGAGGCTGAGGTGGGCAGATTGCTTGAGCTTGGGATTTGAGACCAGCCTGGGCAACAAGCCAAAACCCTGTGTCTATTTTTTTTTAAGTATAAAAAGAACTAATTTTTTTTTTTTAATAGACACATGTTACAGCTGAGGAGACTGAGGCTCAGAGAGGGAAATAGATGGGGGTTCTGGTGGCTGGACCAAAAGAAAGACAGAAATGCTGAGACGAGAGTCAGAGAACAGATGAGCTTGCTCACACCCTACACAATCTTGCTTAATTTTAAAGAGAAGGATTTGATCCTCAGGAGGGGCTGTGAGATTCCCAGATCTTTCCCTTTCAAACCTCTCCCCCACCTCATTCGTCAACATCTGACATTATCTGACAAGGCAGGGGTTCCCTGCCTGTGGGGAGGGCTCAGTCTGAGCATGCCCTGATGGAGGGGAGGGAGTCCAGCTTACCTCACTTCACATCAGTCTCTTGGAAGCTGACATTGGCCTAGGGTCAGGGAGGCCCTGGGGGCTGGAGAGTCCAAGGGTCTTGCTTCTTTTACCATATGGGGAAGACTCTCCTTTGCCTTTGGGTTTTTGGCAGTTTTGCTGTGATGTGCCTAAGTGAGTTTTTCTTTGTATGTATCCTTCTTTGTAGATGCTTTCTTTGTATGTATCCTTCCTGGTGCTTCTACAATCTGTGGCTGCATCTTATCTCCCCCCAGGTCAGGAAAAACTTCAGCTCTTATCTTTTCCCCATTCTCTTTCTCCTCTCCTTCTGGGACCTTCATTGCACGTATGTTCAGCCATTTGTTATTGCCCCACATGTCTCTTTTACACTTTATTCTGTATTTTCTAGTCCTTTTCTTCCCTCCTTCTCTCCGTTTCAGTCTGGATATTTTTCTACTGAAATATTTTTCTACTATCCAGTTTACTAATCCTGTTTTCACATGTGTCTTCTCTGCTGCTAAATCCATCAATGGAGTTATTGATTTCATTTGTTATAACTTTTCAGTTCTAGAATTTCCACTAGATCCTTTTTCATAGATTCCAGTTTTCTATTGAAATATTTCCTCTCATCATCTGTTTTCTTCTGGAGTCCATGTCTGAAAACTCCAACATGTGGATCTCCAGTGGGCTTGTTTCTATTGTCTGTTTTATAGCTCTTGTCCATTTTATTGTTTTTGTTCATAGCTCCTGAAATGCCAGATAATTTTTTCTTGGATGTCCAACACTGTGTATAAAAAAATTATAGAGTTAGCATGAGGCTCTGAGTAATATTATCTTTCTCCAGAGGGGATTTGCTTTTGCTTCTGACAGGCACCTAAAGGAGGACAGGCCACTGATTGGAAACTTTATATCAGTCTTTCTGAGTCTAGTCTATCTCTGGTTAGCCTTTTTTTCCTACAGTGTTGCCCTTTGGTCTTCCCAATAAAAGTTGGAGGTGTTTAACAGGACCCTTCCCCTTTTTAGGCCCCAAATTCCAGTTTTGACTCCCCAGTCTCATGACCATGCCTCCTACAAGCTGGAAAATGCCTTTAGGGAAAAATTGAAACCAATATTACTTCTCTCCACAATCTTGGGCCTGTCAAGTCCTCACTGCCTTGGTAGCTCTCCCATGCCTTTAAACAGATTTCTTAAATGCTTACTAGCTTTTAAAGTTATCCTCAACACATAAATTGGTCTGATAGAAGCTAGTCTACTTTAGCCAGAAACAGAAGTCTAGATGATAATCTGAAGTTAGCACTTTTAGATCTATAACTAAGTTATGCTATGCTAAGCACTTGTAATAATATTTAATTTAATTTTTACAACATAAGATTAAGTATTACTATTACATCTCTATTTTACAGAGGAGGAAATTGAGACACAGAAAGATTAAGTAAACTCACCCCACACCACTCAATTGCAGTGGTAGTGCCAGGATTTGAAATCTGGTGCACTGATGCCAAAGCCTGAGCTGTCAACCCAGCACAGTGCTAGACTTGCTAAATGTTTGTTGAATGACTGAAGCACAGGCTCTTCTGAGGCCATGTAGATAAGCTCCTATAATTAGAACTTACACACTCAAATGTCAGCAGAGGAAGACAGGTTTTCTCTGGTTCAAAGAAGGTAAAACTCACTTTGCTTCTCCCTTGGTTTGGCAAACTAGGTTCAACAGAAAATAATTCCAGCCCAGGGGCTGAACTTCTAAATGATTCTTATCTGCTCCTGGGAGGCAGAGCCACTGTAAGACAAAAAGATCTCCACCCTAGGCACAAAAAGGACTAAGAACAAGTGGGTGTCGGGCTTATTCCTGAGGTGGCCTCCACCCTGGTTAATTGGGATCTACGGGTGTGCAGGGGTGAGGTGTTGAGGCTGCTCAGCAGTTGTAATTCAGTTTGGGCCACCATTTCATCTGGTGGACTGTGGGCTCCAGCTGCTGTTGCAGTGTTGGTCCTGCTTCGTTGTGGGTGTTCTGGCTAGCTCTGTTGTGGGGTGTCCTTGGCACTGTTCACTAAATCTTTCTGGTTTTCATTCTATTGAGCACATGTTAAGATTGTACTTTCTGGCTGATTTGTGATTAGGTGGCACTGTGTGACATTCTGGACACATGCCAATTCCAGGCTGGCCTATTGGATTATGGAAGGAGGACTCTCTGAGTTGATGCTATTATGGAAGGAGGACTCTCTGAGTTGACGCTATTGCTCTCCCTAGCCCTCCAAACCCCTTCTATTTCATTCCAAGCCCAGCCTTCAACCCCAGTGCCTGAGCAGGAGGGAAGGACATTGCTCTGACTCCTGAGTTGCTAAGACTGGAAGACCTTGACTTATTTAATGAGTACTCCAAGCTGCTGAGCCCATGGAGATCACCTAGTTCTACCCCTAAATCTATAGATGTGGGAAACTGAGGCTTGGGGTAAAAGAGGTCTGTGGCCAAGCCAGACCAGGCCCTTTTCCCACCCAGCCAGGGCTCTGAACACTGTCATTCAGCTGCCCATGACCCTGGCCAAGCAATTCACCCTCCCAGCTGCCCTGCCTTTGGCTGGGGAGGCCTCACGGTCTCTAAGTGGGACTTTGGGGCAGGGGCGGACACTGGTTAGGCAGCCTGGCAGAGCTGGGGTCCTTCTCTGAGCCTTAGCTGTCTGAATGTGAAGGAAGGGGTATAATGAGGTTATTGTCCCCAAACTGAGGTCCCTCAGCAATCAATCTGTTGCCCCACCCTCAATTACTTGAGGTTTGTAAAGGTGGAAATGAGAAACTGCTTAGAAATTACTGTCACTGTATAAAAGGTCTCATAAAATGGCACATTGACCTGTATATGGCTGTACCTGCTCACTGTATCAGATTCTTTGCTTTAGGCTGGGATTCTGTTATTTCCCCGGGAAGACAGGGTTTCTGGTTGAGGGGGAGGGGCACTCATATTGAGCAGCAACTCTGTGCTAAGCACTTTCCTTCCATTAGCACATTTAATCTTCACTGCAACCTGTGAGCGGTTGCAGTCCTGCCCCCAGTTGACAGGGAGGCCAGTGAGGCTCAAGGAGGTGAAGGGGACTTACTCCAGTTTACTCAGCGGCAATAGGGAAAGCTGGGATTCAAACCCTATTCTGTCAGATTGAAAAGCTTATGTTTCTGCCTTATTAGAATTGCTGTTTGCAGAAAGGTAGGGAGATGTTTGCTTATTTAAAACAATTTGGGCTCAAGGTGGGTGGTCCTCAGTAGGTGGGGGCAAGAGCTCCTGGAGAGGGAGACTCTGCTCGAGGTCCCTTCAGGTCAGCAGGTCAGCCTGCGTCCCCCTCTACCCCCAGCCCATGGTTCTGGGAAGTTCGTGTTGTACAAGAGCAGTTACTTGACTAGAGGTAGCTGCCAGGCCTCCTGGCTCCACATTCCTGGCCCAAAGGCCCAAGAGCCTCTGGGCATGGGGGCTTCAGTCCAGACATCAGCCACTGGCCCCAGCCCCCTGTCCTCCATGGGAGGCTGAGCCCCTCACTTACTCAGTTTGAACTCTTTACCACTAACTATGGACTCCTCTATTCCTTTTAGTCTTAGCCCTTCTATTCCCCCTCAGTCCCTGGAAATCTGGGCCAGCTCTCTCCTCAGCAACCCCCATCCTCAGAAACCTCCCACATCACTATTACACATTGCTGGCTGGGCTTATTCACTTCCTTGGGAGCTCTCAGCTTCTGCCAACTGAATTCTACCCAGAGACCAAAGAGCTACTATCACCCTCACCCTAGTCAATCCACGGGCCTGTCCCTACCATAGACCCATAGACAAATCCAAGTACATGCATACTCACACATGTGTGTACACACACACACACACACACACACACACACACAGAGTCTCCAAGCTGGAAACAAGATTTGAGGTGGCGTGGCTTTCCAGCTCCTGTGTCTGATTCCTGGCATCCATCATCTTCCTCCCTGAGCCCATATGCATACACAAACACACACTCACACACACACACATTACAGACACATACTCAGTGACTGGACATAAGAAATACAGAGATGTATTACACAGAGAGTTGCAGACACAGACCAACATGTGACACATTGTCAGTTGCCTGCCTATCTTGTGGAGATGAGCTGCTGCCCGGAATGAGGAGCTCTGGAGACTTCTCCTTGCCTGGAAGTGTGGTGGTGGAGGGAAGGTGCTTGGGAGCAGGAGCTCCTGGGAGAGGTGATGGGTGGATAGGAGTTCCATTCTGGCTGCTGTGATGGTGCCTCCCCATTCACTATGGGTCTCCATGCTTGCAACAGGCAAGCACTCACCATTCCCCTCATTGGGGCCCAGCTCTGCCATTGGTAAAGTGCGAGGTTGATCTAGATGGCCTTTGCAGGCCCTGGAAGCTCTGGCTTCCAGCACAGCTGAGGGGCCCCAGTGACACAAGACTTTGAAGGCTTCTTTGAGCAACCACAGGTCTGTGTTGGTTAGACCAAGCCTTTCTAACAATCCAGGCAAAGATGCTCCCTTCCGGTCCTTTCTGATGCCCTTGGACTTCCCCACCAGACTCCTCAGGCCACAGTCCCCAGCAGGGGTTATGTATGTGGCCAGACTGGGATCTCTAACCTCCATCTGGGCCTCTGCCTCTACCCTAAGCAACTCAGCTGCCAGGAGCCAGCCAGAGGAGTGGAGAGAGGGGACTCCAGACTGGCAGGAGTGGAACTGCCCTTCCTGTCTGTAGCCTTCCCTCCAAGCCTCTGAAACTAGCTCCACTTTCCTCTCCAGCCTGAGGGACTTCAGCATCTTTTGCCCAACCACCCAGCCCCTCTGCCCTCTTAGTTTCTTGACTCCTCATTTTCAATCCTCAATTCCTTTATTCCAGCTCATCTACACTTCCCCATACCCCATCGCCTTCAAGACCTTATCACCCTTGTCATTACCCTGTACCATCCACCTATGAGAAACCCAGACACCCTACTCTTGACTGTAACCCCACTGCTGCCTCCATACAAACACGTATAGCACAAACACTGTTCTAAGCCCTTTACGTATATTAATTCATTTAAGTGCCATGACAACAACTTAGGTAGCACTACTGCCGTCCCTAATTTGTGGATGGGGAAACAGAGGCCTGAGACATTAGAAGAATTGCCCAAGGTCACAGACATCATGATAATACATGGCAGAGCTGCGATTGAAACCTAGGCTGTGTGGCTCCTAAATCTGTGCCCTTCTTTTTAGTTCTTTTTTTTTTTTTTTGAGACGGAGTTTTGCTGTTGTTGCCCAGGCTGGAGTGCAATGGCGCGATCTCGGCTCACCACAACCTCCGCCTCCTGGGTTCAAGCAATTCTCCGGCCTCAGCCTCCTGAATAGCTGGGATTACAGGCATGCACCATCATGCCCAGCTAATTTTTGTATTTTTAGTAGAGACGGGGTTTCACCTTGTTGACCAGGATGGTCTCGATCTCTTGACCTCGTGATCCACCCGCCTCGGCCTCCCAAAGTGCTGGGATTACAGGCTTGAGCCACCGCGCCCGGCATCTGTGCCCTTCTTAACTCCACACTACCTCTGACTGTAACTAGTCTCTGATGTCATGTAATCCCTGGAACTCCACATTTTTCTCCACAGTCCTCTTGCTTCCCCTTCTCTCTGCTTCTATCCAAGAACCCACACTGACTTAGTTCCGTTACTCTCTTGCAGCTTAACCTGTCCCTTTGTTCTGCCAAAGCTGCCAGCAAAGCCTCAATTGCAACAGTCTGGCTTTCTGCCACCTCAAGTCTATGCCTGAACTGGTAAGCCTTGTAGGTGAAAAAACCACAGCTGGGCGGCATGGGCCCTTTGTACCTCCACATCCCAGAACGCATCACTCTGGTCCTTAAGGATCCCAGCAAACCTCCCACTTCCTAGTCTAAGCTCACCAACCCGCACCTCACACTGGATGCACCTAAGTAAGCCTCCTCCCTCTTGAAACAAAGCCCTCCTTCGGCAGGTCTCCGTTGGGCCGTGGACGCGTGTCTCTGTTCCACAGGATGGGGTTTGTTAAAGTTCTTAAGAATAAGGCCTACTTTAAGAGATACCAAGTGAAATTTAGAAGATGACGAGAGGGTAAAACTGATTACTATTGTCGGAAACACCTGGTGATACAGGATAAGAATAAAAACAACACACCCAAATACAGGATGATAGTTCGTGTAACAGAGATATCATTTGTCAGATTGCTTATGCCCGTATAGAGGGGGATATGATAGTCTGCGCGGCATACACGCACGAACCGCTAAAATATGGTGTGAAGGTTGGCCTGACAAATTCTGCTGCAGCGTATTGTACTGGCCTGCTGCTGGCCCGCAGGCTTCTCAATAGGTTTGGCAGGGACAAGATCTATGAAGGCCAAGTGGGGGTGACTGGTGATGAATACAATGTGGAAAGCATTGATGATCAGCCAGGTGCCTTTACCTGCTATTTGGATGCAGGCCTTTCCAGAACTACCACTGGCAATAAAGTTTTGCTGTGGATGGAGGCTTGTCTGTCCCTCATAGTACCAAGCGATTCCCTGGTTATGATTCTGAAAGCAAGGATTTAATGCAGAAGTACACCGGAAGCACATCATGGGCCAGAATGTTGCAGATTACATGCGCTACTTAATGGAAGAAGATGAAGATGCTTACAAGAAACAGTTCTCTCAATACATAAAGACCAGCATAACTCCAGACATGGAGGAGATGTATAAGAAAGCTCATGCTGCTATACGAGAGAATCCACTCTGAAAAGAAGCCCAAGAAAGAAGTTAAGAAGAAGAGGTGGAACTGCCCCAAAATTTCCCTTGCTCAAAAGAAAGATCAGGTAGCTCAAAAGAAGGCAAGCTTCCTCAGAGCTCAGGAGCGGGCTGCTGAGAGCTAAACCAAACAATTTTCTATCAGGATTTTTCTGATAAAAACAATAAACTTATGGACAGCAAAAATAAAAAAAAAACAAAAAACACAAACAAACAAACAAAAAAGCCCTCCTTCAGCCCCATCTGCCTCCAGCTAACTGTCCCTTTCTTGAAAGCACTGTCTCCAGTATATATTTCACCTCCTTGTTAAGAGCCAATCAACTCCAGTCTGGTTTCTGCCAAGACCTTTTTGCTGAATTCCATGAACACTGTTCAACCCTTAGCTAACTTGACCTCTCCAGAGCCTGGGACCTACTGAAGCCTCCCTCCTGGAAACATACTCTTCCCCTGGGATACAGTTCCCTCAATTTCACCTTCGCCCACAGAGCCCCAGACAGAAAATCTGGGCTTCATCCTGAGCTCCTCTCTCCCCAGGCTTCCCTCCACACATTTGCCATCTATCATCGAGCCCTGCAGACTCTCCCCTATAGGTGTCTCGGAATCCATCCCTTCCTCTCTAGTCTCACCACTGCCCCATCTCTCCTCCTGGGGTCCTAATGGCCGCTGCCCAGCCCTGCCCACCCCTGCCTTGATTTTGCTCTTGCGCGGCTGACCTCACCAGGTGTGTGAGTGTGCTGCTCTCTGGGCCTGAGCCATAAGCCTACTTTCTCTTCCCCTGGCTGACCCAGCTCTACCTTCAGAGTGCAGCTGGGATGCTGCTTCCTTCCTTCCTTCAGATTTCTGCAACTCTGCAAATCAGGGCTCCTAAACTCCTGATGCTCAGATTTTCTGGCTGGGGCTGTGGGCTCTGTGGATGAAGGTGAAATTGAGGGAACTGTATCCCAGGGAAAGAGTATGTTTCCAGGAGGGAGGCTTCAGTAGGTCCCAAGCTCTGGAGAGGTCAAGTTAGCTAAGGGTTGAACGGTGCTCATGGAATTCAGCAAAAAGGAGTCAGCTGGTGGCCTTGGTGAAAGCAGATTCTCAGGAGTCATGGTGCCATGACTCCTGTGTCCAGGTCTGCAGGCCCCAGCCATCTTCCCTGAGGGCCAAGATCATGTCCACCTTGTTTGTTGCAATATCCCCAATGTGGGTGCCTGCTTCTCCCCAGGTGCCCAGCGAATATTGATTAAATACATGGTAGCAGAGGCATTGGTCAGAGGGGCCTGTTTTCTGCCCTCCTGGTTTCCCTTGTCTCTTGGATATGAAGTTGTTCGGTGCTCTCTTCTCTCAGATCCCCTCCTCACTTTGGGCCTTGGGGAGGATGCGGAGTGCCTCACTTTCTCCTGTCTCCCCTTCTTCTGAGTCCCTCTCTGTCTTTCTCACCCCTGTCCTCTCAGTGCTACAGGTTCTCGAGCTACAGGTTCTCGACCGACTGCTTGTCTGGGCACTACTCCTGTCCCCTGGAGCTCAGGCTGGATGGGGTCTCTCCCCCTTTCCAGTAAGCGTCCCTTCCCAGCCCCCTCCCGCCAGTCTCCCCCAACTCCTTCACTTGCCTGAGCCGGTACGTGGACATTCTGTGGGTCCGACCCAGCTGACCTCTGAGCACCCTGGGTCAGCAGAAAGGAAGGAACCTGGGAGCGCAGGGCAGCCAGGAGAGAGGCCAGGTCACCCCCTCCGCCGTCTGCTGACTTTGAAGGGCTGCGCTGGCGCACAGCGCGGGGGTTAGAGGTGGGGTCGCCCTCTCCCACGTGGCCGGGTTTCCGGGCGGGGTCCTGGGACGAGCCGCTTGGAGATCCTAGATCAGCAGGTGGTTGGGAGAGAGCGCCTGGCTCTGGGCCCCCCGCCCCTATGCGCAGGGCAGAGACGCGCAGACCCGCTCGCACTCGGCTCCGCTCCCCTGGAGCAGCCCCGCTGCGGCGGCGGTGGGTGGGGAGGGGCTGGCGCGCTGGCCTGAGCGGGTCCCCAGCCGTTTCCCGCCCCCCGGAGCCCCTCTCCTCCAAGCGTTGGCTGCCAGCCCTCAGCTCCCCTTCGACCCGGGGCGAGCGGCGTTCTCACCATCCACCTCCCCTCTCCGCTCTGCTCCGCTCCGTCCTTCTCCCCTTCTCCTCTAAGCTTCTCGGTCTGCAAGCACCCTTGCAAAAACTCCTAGCTCACCTACACAGTCTTGTCCGCACTTTCCGAGAGCCGGGCTTGGATATATTGCAGCTCACTTTAGGGCAGGGGTGCCAGTCGAACTGGCTCTGCCTTCAGCTTCAAAGTGATTCTCCACCTTTTCTGGAGGGGGGCTGGAGCTGTGGGGTGGGGGGATTTTTCCAGGGGTGGACTTGTTTTCAGCACCTCTTCCTCAATCAACCACCAATCGTGCACCCTAGAAAGGGGTGTGGCCACGAGCCTGTCTAGGGTGTGACTCTATCTCCTGGTGGGGTGTGTAGGAGCTTTTTGGGATGAGGGCTGGGGAGGGAGTGCTGGGCAGCAGGCCCACCTCCAGGCTGGGCTGTGTGGGTGGGAGGACTGAGGTGCTGACTTTTCAGACCCTGGAGGAATTCAGCTGAAAGAACATCTCTTCAACCTCTGCCTTCATTCATTCATTCATCCATTCATAAACCCTAGCTGACGTGACAGTGTGGCAGGCAGCCTTCATGTGACAGTGGCCCTGTGGGGGAGGGCTACCACTATCCTTCATTTACACCTGAGGAAAGCCAGGCTTAAGGCCCCACAGCCTCTTGCCCCAGCCCCTGAGGAGCAGAACCAGGATGTGAATCTTATCTCCGGACTCCAGCCCCAGCCTGGGCAGTCGTCCTCCAGGTTGGCCTGGCAGGGATGTGACTTCAGGGAAGCTGCTTGGACCAAGCACTCCCTACCTTTGGGTCACTTATGTGTTCTCAGCACCCAGGCCAGGTCCGGGCACAGTCACAGTCACAGTCACAGTCACAGTCACAGTCCTGGTGTGAGACTGGCTGTTGGAAAGAACCAATTTCATTTCTTGAACAGACCACTGGAGGAGCTTGGTTCAACGACTTGTACCTGTCCACACCCCATCCCATGCTGAAATATTGGAGGGTTCTACCTCTCCCTAACGCCCCTACCACGTCAGCGGGGCCTGACCCTAACGCCCCTACCACACCACCCACGCCAGCGGGGCCTGACCCCACCTTTTCTCGAAGTGCGAGGGGGAGAAGCCACATGTCTCCACATTGACCACTCCTGTGACCACGGGGGAGGGAGTGAGGAGATGAGGGTGGGGATGCACTTGAGGAAAATGTACTGGGACATTCACTTGGGCTGGAGGGAAGATGTTTCAGGAAGCCCACAGCAGGGAAAAGAGAGGAACTAGAGGCCCAGGCTCAAGAATTTCCACCCAGTTTAAGGGTCCTTTGATGCCACACCCAGTTCTTCCCCAGTGGACGTAGGTCTTGCCGTTGTATGTTTTTATTCCTTGATTTATTTCACCTGGTCCCCAGCACCTCTCTGTGCCTGGCCTGTCCAAGCATCAGGGATTCTGCAGCCCCACCCTGGGGAGAGTGTGGCTGAGAGGGGTTGATGGGCAGGGTGTAGGGAACCACCCTTCCCGCAGCTCAGGCTCCGCAGCACCCACTCCCACCCCCTCCACCCTGGACATCTCTGGGGCACTGAGGTGAGGATCGAAGGCAGATAGGAGAAAGAGTTTCCTCATTGATTGAGGAGAGACCAGGAGCCTGAGTTATTGTTGATGATGATGATGAAGGAAAGGAGAAGGGGCAGAGAATATTCAGGAGCAGGTGGAGAGGAGGGAAATTCAAGGAGAGGAAGTTGCTTCTTACAGCGGAGGGAACCGAAGTCTCTACACCTGGCCAGCATTTATGGAAGGCAGTTCCTTCATGGAGGTCTGTCATGCTGTGGTCGGGGAGCTGATCCCTGTTGCCTGTGCAGAGCACAGCAAAGCTAGAGCCTTGGATAGGGTGAGATGGGAGATCTGGCTGTAGGCCTGGCCCTGCGACTTTTCACCATGGGACTCAGTGAGTCCTTTTTCCAGTGGGGCCTCAGCTTTCCCATCTGAGATGGACTCTGCTGCTTTGGAAGACTTTGGTTTCCCAGCATCCACTGGGGTGCCTTCTGGGTGCCTAGCCCTCTGCTCCCACTCTCAAGAGGGGAAATAGACCAGGGTAACTCAGAGTGATTGGGCTGTGATGGAGGGAAACCCTGGGCCTGGGAAGCACAGTGAAGTCAGGGGGGCTTCCAAGAGGAAGTGCCATCTCCACTGATCCTAGAAGGACACTATTTCTAGCTTGTCTTTTGCTCACTAAACCAGGCGAGAGGCCATGTGGAGAGGGTATCTCTGTAGAGGTCAAACAATTCTACCTGGAGGGTGCAGGTGTGGAGGGAGGAACAATGTTTTCTATGTGGCCACACCTGGGTCTCCTTGCTCCAAACCTTGCTCTATCCACGGGAGATGGGACTTTGACTTGGCTTCCCAGGGAAAGCCTAGGGAATTGTTTTTACATTAAATTGAAGCCATTGACATTTATTAAGCACCTACTGGTCTGGTGCGAGGCACTAGAGCAGGGGCAACGTTCACAAGACTTAAGATGGCTTAATAATTGTTTTGTGAAAAGGAAGACTTCAACCCTGCCTGAAGGGTGGCAAGAGATAGGCTGGCAGAAGAGAATGAGGAGAGCATGTAGGTAGATTTTTTGAACTGGGCCTTTAATGGTGGGGAGTTTGATAGGCAGAGAGAAGCAGGGAGGGCCCTGGGGAACGCAGGGCAGGAGACAGGAATGTGTTTCGCTTGTTCGGGCAGCAGTGAGCAAATGGGCGGAAGAGAGAAGTCAGATCACGAAAAGCCTTGAGTGGTGGAGTTAGACACCGGGGGTCTCAGGGCTGGGCTCAGCTGAGAAGTAGCCTCCTCTGACCCCCAGGGGGCAGGTTGTTTGTGCCTGTCCCTTTGTGAGCCGCTCTTCTCCAGCGATCAGGAGCCCCCTCAAGCTCCCCCATCTGATTCACTGCTGCTCAGAGCCTGTCCCTGAGGAACTGCCAGGAGTTTTGATATTTGGAAAAGAATCTTGTCTAGCCCCTCTATTGGGCTTGTGAGCTCTAGAGCCCCAGGGCCAGGCCATGGGAGGGAGAGTCCCCGTCTGTGGTTCTTATGAGCCTGTGGTTCACTTCTGTAGCCAGGTTAGAGCAAGGGACTGGGGCGTCCTGATCATAGTCAGGGTCTTGGACGCCAAATTCCAGAGACCAGTCAGTAGATTGAACAGGGATCAAAGCTGAGCTGCAGTCCAGAAAGACAGGCGGGGCAGAAGCCTGAAACAAGGAACCCTGTGGGGGCATCTGGTGACACTTTGCTCTGGGCCCCAGCCCACGCCAGTGGAATCCATTTCTGAGAGCCTTGGCTAGGCGAGTGCAAAAGGTCCCATTCCACGCTGTCCCCGGCTGCTCTGGGGTATGCAGGGC
Organism: Sapajus apella; assembly: GCF_009761245.1. Lineage (NCBI taxonomy): Eukaryota > Metazoa > Chordata > Mammalia > Primates > Cebidae > Sapajus > Sapajus apella. The sequence goes on from NW_022437002.1 coordinate 18,596,445, forward strand.
CTGGCTCATGCCCTGTTTGGGTCTTCTACCCCCAGAGGGCACTCAGATAGGGGCAGCAGGTGGGACGGGAAGGCCGGGCAGGGGCAGCCTCACAGCCTTTGCCTCAGCATTCCTCAGCCCCTCGGGCCCCCGGTTTCAGCTTCTCCAGGGTCCTGCTCACGGTGGACAGGCTGCTGCGGGCTCCTGGGGGAGAGAGCAGGGACGAGGACGGCCTCAGTGGACAGGTCCCCATGGAGTTTTCAGGGTCAGAGGAGCTCAAAGGGACCCAAGGCCAGGGTGCTCAGGGACCCCAGGGCAGAGCCGGGAGAGAATGGGGAGAGGGGAGCATCCCAGGGGACAGTTTCAGCCCAGTTTAAAGCGACACTGGGGTCAGGATGGCTTTCAGGAGGATAGCAGCATGGGCTGGGGGTAGAGGCAGAACCCCGAGCCCACTGCCCAGCTTGAGCTGCGGCTTCAGCACTTCCTGGCTGTGTGTCAATCTCCTTGTGCCTCAGGTGCCCCATATGTAAAATGAAACTAATGGTAGTGCTGCCCTCATGTGGCTGTTGTGCGACTTGAAAGAGTTACTAATACAGGCACAGCGCTTGGAACGGTGTCTGGAATGGGCCTTTTGCTGAGTATCAGGCGTCCTACCACTGGCGGTGGAGACTCTGCTGGATCCAGCTTTAAGAAACTCCTGCCGTGGAATTTTCCAGGTGTGGGGCGGAGGAACAAGGAGATGCCCAGTTTGGGGTATGAGCTTTAAACTGGGCTGAAACTCTCTCCTGGGATGCCCTCCTCTCCCCAGCTATCCCAGCTCTGCCCTGGGGTCACTGAGCACCCCAGTCTTGGGTCCCTTTGAGTTCCTCTGAGCCTGGGGGAGATAGATGGGAGAGGGGAGTGGGAAAATAAACTGAGGCACGGGACCTGGGGGAGGAAAAGGGGAGGGAGGAGGAGGGGCAGGGGCAGGGAGGTGCCTTCATCTCAGTGTCCATGCTGGGGCAGACAGCAGCCCTCAGGACAAGCAAGAGGAGATGAGTTCAGCTCGGAGCAGCAAGGGTCTGGCTGCACACGTGCGGGAGATGCCCAGCAGTACCGGCTCCCTGTGCTGGGGAAGCCCCTTTGCCATGCCGCCCAAGGCTCCTGGGCCTCATGGAGCTGCTCAGTCAGGCAGGGGAGATGAAAGATGGACTCGGGAATTTCTGGAACTTACCCTCCTTGTTGCCATTGGTGCTGGATCTTCCTTCCCCGTGGTCTGGCCCTGGATGGGGATGGATTCTTAGACTCCCTGCAGGATGAGACCGCCCCAAACCCCCTGGTTACCGAGCCATTCCCCAAACCAAGCATAGGTTGGAAAGGGAAGTCCTTCTTGCTGTCTAGTCTCCATCCCTGATGCTGTCTTTGCTCCATTGCATTCCTTTAGGTCTCACATGATCTGGGCTGATTTGGGCAGGGGCAGAAGAACTGGGCCCTTGAAGGAGAAAATGGCAGATCTTTTAGGGAGATGAGGTCCCGGGGAGAACTGGGGACATGTAAAGCCCCACAGGCTTGGTGGAGATGGCAGCCTGTACGTGGGGAGGGAGATGAGCTATGCAGAGGCTATGGGGTCTTAGGGGAAATAGAGGGTTTTTTATGGAGGTTCAGAGATGAAGAGGGAGTTATTTAGAGATGTTGGAGGCTTTGGGGAGTTGTAAAGTCTCTCAAGGGAGATGGACTTCCCAGCTCTGAGCTGGCTCAGGCACCTTTGCTGCAGGCAGCAGGCTGGATTCTGCTGCGCTGTAGTCATGGCAACACCTACACAACACACACACAGCAGCTGTAACACAGACAGCTAGAGCGTTCTCACACATGGGCTCAGCCCAGCCGCACAGTGGGTCACAGACGAACACACAAAGGGTCTGGAACAGTCCCTGGCAGAGGGGTCTGTGGGCTTAGGGAGAGGCCTCACCCGTGGTAGGCAGGATGTGTTCCAGGTTGAACCGAGCCTTCAGGAAGGGGTAGGCCAAGAGGAGGAACCCTGAGAAGAGACACAGGGGTTCTGTGATGGGGAGGGCCTGGTGAGTGGGTGGGCTGGGAGCCTGAGGGTGGATATGGGTGCATGGGAGGAGCACAAGTGTGCAGGCTTGGGACTGTAAGTGTGTAAATGTGAGCCCGTGGGTGTGTGCGTCTGGGTTGGGGGCAGTGCCTGTCTAGGCAAGGGGCTATAGACTGGGACGGGCTCAGCTGCCTGACTCCGCCGTGCGGAGGTGAAGAGCAGGTTGCTGGAATGAGCCTGGCTGACACCACCACCACCTCTTTGCTGTCCCCACCCTTCCCCAGGGCCCCTAGGGCCAGACTGGGCACTCATCCTTGGCATGCTCCTCCCCACCTAGACCTGGGGAGCAGGAGCAGCAGAGCCAGTCCTGCCCTGCCCGCCCCAGCTCCATCCCCTGACGAGCATCTGTGCCAGAACCTGCAGGTGTAGGTGCCCAAAGCCCCCATCCTGGTGCTTCTGCTCCTGCTTTTGGCCTGGGGGTGGGGTGGGGCGGGGTGGGGCGAGGGATGACAGTCAGCCTCACTGCAGGGCTATCAGTGGGCCTGGCCCACACAGATGGACACCGCTGCTGTGGAGGCAAACAGGGAAACAAGAGGAAACCTTTTTTCTGAGCTGGAGCTTGTCCTGGCTCGGAGAGTCCTCAGGAACTCTGTCCTTTTACCTGCTGCCATCAACCCCTTGTTCTGCCCAGATAGGCTGATGAATCCCACCACAAATCCAAGAGCCTAGAACTTGGGGCTGGAGGTCCAGGGGCCATGGGTTCTCAGAGATGGAGGCAGGAGGGAGGTGCTGAGTAGCCTGAAAGGAGTGTGACAGCCAGCTCCCCTCTTGTCTCCTCCCCAGGGCTGGATGGAGCCCGAGCGCATTCCTCCTCTCCCTCCTGTGCCCCTGATGGCTGCCTTGCTCACACCTCTAGCTTCCATTATCCCCAACCAATTCCCGCTGCCCCAGCCCTTCCCTGTTCCTTGTTCACCTGACCATGCCCCTGTTCCCCTTCCAGAATCTCCTCTCCCTATCCCAGCCCAGCCCCTGCTCACCCAGACTAGCAGCACCAATAAAGACACCGCCCATGGCAGCTGCAGCCCTGGATACAGAGATGCCGATGATGATGCTGCCGGCCACCAGGCCGAGAGCCACACAGGCCAGCTGCAGGCAGCGGAAGTCTCTGCTGCTGATAGGGATGTCCATGCAGGCCCACTGGGGCACTGCCTCCAGCCGGTGCAGTCTGGCTCCAGAAAAGTCCTGGAAGTTTCTGGGCTCTTGGATGTCCCGTGTTGGTGCTCCAACTTCAGGGTGGGAGTTTCTGGGCAGTAAGATTCTGGGCAGGGAACCCTGGGATTTATCTGCGGTCCTATCCCACTGCTCCACTAGGCGACCTCCGGTCCCACCTTGACCTGGGATCTGTACCAGGTCACCCAGTTTACTCTTCCTCTCTTAAAGGCCTCTGAAACAGAAACCCACCCTTGGGACTCCTGCCTGGCTACATTTCTGCTTTGGCCGCCAGAGTTCTAGGGAGCTGGGCCTGTTCCATGGGATCCTTCCCTGACGGCCTCAACCCAGAAGAGTTCCAGCTCCCCTGCCCAGGACATCTAGCCCCAGCTTCCTAGAGCCACTCATTGTCAGTGAGCCTCAGCCTATGAAAATTTAAAGCAATGGGAGGCGGGGTGAAGGGGGAGTTGGTCCAGGGGCCACGGGCTCCTCAGAGGTGGAGGCAGCAGGGAGGTGCTGAGTTATTCATGAGCTTGCAATGTGAGTGGCTATCTGGGTCCCTGGGGCCCAGCGCACAGTTGGCCCAGGTTCCACTGCGGGTTCCTGAGGAGAAGAATGAGCTGGTGGCTTTCCATGCCGTTCAGAAGCCAGGGATGTGAGGAGACTCCTGGTCACATGCTCAGGACCCACTCTGCTGTGCTCTGCTCTTTGGCCTGGAGACACACCTGGGGCCTCTGAGACAGGAACTGTGTGTGCCTGGGATAGGAAGCGGGCAGGGAGAGGCATCCCTCCAAGACTGCTGTCTGCCCCTGCCGGTCCCATCCCCACCCTGTCCACCTCTGGGCTCCAGGCAGGGCTGACGGCCTGTTCTGATGCTTGATCTCAGGGAATTCCCCTGTCCTCAGGTGGACTTGGTGCCCACCCCCCTATAGTGGCCAGTGGGATGGAGAGTTAACCGTTCTAGCCACCTTGGGCATCCCCGATTGGGAGTGACAGGGAAGAGCAGTCGTGATGCTGGTAGGGGCAGGAGGAAAATACCTAAGGGGTAGGGTAGGGAAGAGGATTTGGTAGGGGCTGGGTACTGGGAGGCCAGGAGGTGAGGCCACGAGTGGGAGACTGGGTCATGGTTGACGCCTTCCCACCCGCTGAACTGAGCACCTGTGCTTAGCCTGTCTGAGCTACTTGCAGGATACCCTGACCCAAGGCTGGGCAGTGGTCACCAACCCAACCCAGCCCAGCCCTGAGCCCTGCCCCGGCCCCTAGTTCCAGCCTTCATCATTCATTACGTTATTTGGCCCTGTATGTATTGGGGCCTCCCCAGTCCCAGAATATGGCCTCGGCCTGGCCTTGCACCTGGGCACAGTTCCTAGGGTCCCATAATCTTATTCAAAATCCCGTCACCTTCCCTGCCAGTCACTGGCCTCCCTGGCCTCTCTTGGCTGCCCCCTCTCTGGACCACATCTGCAGCCTCACTTCGCCAGCTCAAGTTCTTGTTCCTCCACCTGCCTCCATGACTGCCCTGTTCTTGTTCTACCTCCTCTGCAGACTGAGGACCCCTGGAGGGCAGCTTCTGGGAGTGAGCTCCCCAGAATGCTGTGGCTGGGAGGGACCTGAGCTAGGCTTCTGAGCATGAGGACGGAGTTCGGGGAGAGGACTAGCACCTGCACGACCACCTCCAGTCATCAAAGAGCAGGGCTGTGGACACAAGGGAGTTGCCGTCTCTAACAAGAGGCATTCCTTGTGTGTGGAGGAGAGGGCCTGAGAAGGCCCAGGGCCACCAAGTGGAGCTGCGGCTCACGATGAGTCGCAGAGAGGGGTGACTGCGGCGCACAGATGGGCCTTGGACTGTGTTCCTGGCCCCCACACAGGGGAAGCCCCTGGAACTGGCATTCCCCAGCCACAGCCCTGCTGCCAGCATCTACTGTGCCTCCTGCCTGGATGAGATCTGATTATTTCTCTAATAGGCATCAAATCATAGCCCATGTCTCTGTCACACATAATTGATCCTCCACTGACTTAGTTTTAGAAGGAGCCACCAAAATAATTGTCCATGAAACGTGTTCCTGGCTCCTCTCAAAGTCTAAGACTGAGGGCGACTCTCTCACACCCTCACCAAGGCAGAAGCTTCTGGAGCCGTGTTTTCCACCTTGCACTATGGGGCTCGGGCCAGCTGTTCCACCCCCCTGAGCCCAAGGCCTCATCCGGTGATGGGGATGGGGGTGGTAGAGGTGCCTGTGCACTGTTTCAGACCCCAGAAAACACTCTGGCCTCAAGGGAGAGGCACGTTAAGGCTTCATCAGTTCCGAGATCACAGGACCAGGGCTGCCCCAGCTCTTCATAAAACAGGTGGGGAATCCGAGACATGGGGGAACAGAGGAATTGCCCCAGAGTCGTCGTGGAACCTACGGGCCCAGGATTCTGCCCCACTAGGAAGTACTCTGGGCTGTCTCTGCCCCTGAATTTCTTTTTTTTTTTTTTTAGACTAAGTTTCGCTCTTGTTGCCCAGGCTGGAGTGCAATGGTGTGATCTCAGCTCACTGCAACCTCTGTCTCCTGGGTTCAAGCGATTCTCCTGCCTCAGCCTCCTGAGTAGCTGGGATTACAGGCATGCACCACCATGCCCAGCTAATTTTGTATTTTTAGGAGAGACGGGCTTTCACCATGTTGGTTAGTCTGGTCTTGAACTCCTGACCTCGTGATCTGCCCGCCTTGGCCTCCCAAAGTGCTGGGATTATAGGCATAAGCCACCGTGCCCGGCCTCTGCCCCTGCATTTCAACACTGTTTTAGTTGAGGTGGGAGGAATTGGCAGCCCCACCTTCAGAGGGAGACATTGTGTTCAAAGATCAGTCAAGGGGCCAGGTATGGTGGGATTAAAATTCCAGCACTTTGAGAGGCTGAGGTGGGAGAATTGCTTGAGGTCAGGAGTTCAAGACCAGCCTGGGAAACATGGTGAAACCCTGTCTCTACAAAAACAAAAATCAGCTGAGCACAGTGGTGCATACTTGTAGTCCCAGCTACTTGGGAGGCTAAGGTGGAAAGATCACTTGAGGCAGAGGTTGCAGTGAGCTGAGATCACACCATTGCAATCCAGCCTGGACAATGGGAGTAAAACCCTGTCTCAAGAAAAAAAAGGAAAGAAAATCAGTCCAGGCCTGCCTCTTCCCTCAGGACCAGGAGTGCGTCATTAAAGGAAATAGTTGTGATGTAGAGAGGGAGGCCTGCCAATTCTTTACTCAATTTGGGCTATATCATCTCTGAAAAAGAAAATGTATGCATGTCCTCGAGTGATGTGCTCACAGCAATAGGTAAATGAGTTCAGGAACCTCTCTGTGAGCCATGATGAGAAGGAGGCCCAAGGCATCAGAGCCCCATCACCCCACCAACGCCCCACCCCTCGCAAGCATCAGAGCCTCCCCGCTGAACCTGGGTCCTCTTGGAGGCCACAGTTCTCAGGTGTGGTAAGGCCACGGGCACATTGCTGAATTCCATCACAAAGTTTCTTCTCTTTGTCTCCTGCCGAGGCAAGGGCTGGAGAGCGTCTGCCCATCCTCCTTCCTTCTCAGAGCACGAAGTCCAAGTGTGGCATGGGGGTGGGGAGGAAGAGTGGGCGAAAAGGCCCCAGCTTGGTTTGGTTCTGTTTATTTTCCTTGAGGGGTGAGAACCCTGGAAAAGAGTGTGATTAATTCACCAGTCCCCCAGGGGACGGGTAGCTTTCTCGGACCGTTTGGAAGCTGAAGTCAGGGAAGCAGCTTCCAAGGCAACTGCTACCATGGCAACAAGAGTGTCAGCCTTGGGGGGGACCTTGCTCCTTGGCCCCCACCAGACCTGAAGCAGCTGGAACAGCTGGCATGGGACCAAGGCACCTCTGTTCATGGAGCTGGGTCTGGGAGGGGCAGTTAGCCAGGAGGGAGGAGGGTCCCCCAGAGCCCAGGCAGGTAGACACACAGAGGAACAAAGACTGGACGGTTCCTGTGTCCAGAGGCCCTCAGACAGGAGTCCTCAGGGTCCAAATGAACCAGATCTGGGGCTGAGGCCTGCTCCCTGGGTTTGAGGAGAGGGGCCTGAGGTTTGAGACGCTCCAACTGGTTGGGACCAGCTCTCTCCTTCTAGGGCCCTGCCCACGTGTGAGCTTTGGAGCTGGGGAGCTGGCTTCCACCATTGCAGATCCCATGCGTGGAAGGGGCTCCATGGTCTAAGAGCCTCCTCAGTGCATCTGCTGGATCTGCCTCTGCCCAGCAGAGCCAGGACTTCCAAAGTCACCAGTGAACAGTGGCAGAGGCAGGACTGGAACCCAGGGCCCCGCTCCCAACTTCAGGCTCTTCCCCTTGTGCCACAGCTGCCCCTCTGGGCCAGGGACTGCATTCTGGAAGGGCGGAGCAGCCTGTCCACAGGAGGATCCCATTAAGGGACAGAGGCCTGGCTTATCTTAAGAGGCCTGGACGTATCTCCACAGCACACAGTGCTTCTGCAGAGCGCTCCCGGAGCCAAGGACCAGGGAGGGCTTGTCTTGAGCACTGGGACTGTGAGTTGTGTGATTCTGCCCTGGTAGACAATAGTAAATACCGGAATCCCTGATTATCCCTAGGGGACACGTTCTAAGACCCCCCGGTGGAAGTCTCAAACTGTGGACAGTACCAAACTCTACATATACTATGATTTTTCCTATACATACTTACCTGTGATAAAGTTTAATTTATAAATTAGGTATAGTAGGTTGGGCATGGTGGCTCATTCCTGTAATCCCAGCACTTGGGGAGGCCAAGGTGGGCAGATCACCTGAGGTCAGCAGTTCGAGACCAGCCTGACCAATATGAAGAAACCCCGTCTCTACTAAAAATACAAAAATTAGCCAGGTGTGGTGGCCCATGCCTATAATTCCAGCTACTCGGGAAGTTGAGACAGGAGGATCGCTTGAACCTGGGAGGTGGAGATTGCAGTGAGCCACGATCGTGCCATGGCACTCCAGCCTGGGCAACAAGAGTGAAACTCCGTCTCAAAATGAATGAATGAATGAATGAATGAATAAGACATAGTAGCAGATTAGAACAAAATAGAACAATTGTAACAATATGTTGTAATAAAAGTTACATGGATGTGGTCTCTCAAATATCCTATTGTGTTGTTCTCACCTATTTTGAGCACAGGTAACTGAAGTTATGGAATTAAGTGAAACTGGATCAATAGGGACTACTGGGTTAACTACAACTGTAATAGCTAACATTTATGGAGCACTTCCTGTGTGAGCCTGGAACTGCTCTCAATACTTTGCAATTATTAATTTGTAACTTTCACAACAGTTCTATGAAGTAAGAACTATCATCCCTATTTATAGTTGAAGAAGCTGACTCTCGAGATTAAGTAACAGGCCGAAGCCCCAGAGCTAGTAAGTGGCAGAGCTGGGATTTGAATGCAGGCAGCATAGCGCTGGGTCCCAAGCCTTCCTGCAGGGAATCCAGTTCCACCATTCCTAGCTGTATAGCCCTGGGCAAGCTATTTTTCCTTTCTCTGCTTGATTTTCCATGTCAAGTGGGATAAAATAATAGTATCTACCTCATAGGACTGCTGAGAATGAGATGCTAATGCCTCTAAACTTCTTAGAAAGTAACTGTTACTAAAAATAAGAAATAAAAAAATAAAAGTACTTGTTACTTAGTAAGCGCATGACAATGCTGGCAAAACCTAGGTCAGCTGTGGTGTTTAAGCAGAGCCATGCAGGATGAGAGGGGCCTTGCCAGGCGGGCCAGGCTGGGGAGGTGGGCTGGGAGAGGGCACAGCTTGAGCCAAGGCACGGAGCTTGAGAGCCTGGGAGAGGTGCAGCAGGACAGGGTGTGGAGAGTGCTTGACCCAGGAAGCCCCCTTGGAGTCACATTCCTGTTGGGTCTTCCACTAGGCTGGGTTAAGTTCAGGGACAGAACTCACATCCTGGTTCTGGGTCCCCAGGGGCTGGGATTCTGTGGGCCAAAAGGATCAGATTTTGCAGGTCTGTTTTCCTCACCAAGAACACTCCAGGTAGATGAAAAAGTGGGCTGGGCATGGTGGCTCATGCCTGTAATCCCAGCACTTTGGGAGGCGGAGGTGGGTGGATGACAAGGTCAGGAGTTCAAGACCAGCCTGGCCAAGATGGTGAAACCTCATCTCTACTAAAAATACAACAATTAGCCAGGCACAGTGACAGTTGCCTGTAATCCCAGCTACTCGGGAGGCTGGGGCAGAAGAATTTCTTGAACCTGGGAGGCGGAGGTGACAGTGAGCCAAGATCGTGCCACTGCATTCCAGCCTGGGCAACAGAGCAAGACTCCATCTCAAAAAAAAAAAAAAAAAAACGTGATGTGAGGGTGTCAGGGTTACCGTCAAGGGAAGACTGTCAACAAACAGTATGTATCATCAACAGGGAGGCAATCATGGCGTCGGACTGCTGGGAGCCTGGCCCATTACTTGTCCTAAGTGAAAAGCCCCTAATCTCATCTCCCCTCTCTGCCCTCCCCAGGGAAAGCAGCTGTCATCAGCACCCAGTCCACTGCCCAGACACTCAGACCTCCCTCTTGCCACCTCCTTGGGAACTTATAAAGGTCATTTCCACCTCAGTCCTCTCCTGGCTGGCTCTGAGGATCACCTGGGACAATGGACACCAAAATCCTTTGCATGATGTACATGAGGGCTGTGGATGGGATGCACCATTTTTCTTTGTTGTCAACTCTGGCAGGATGAGCATAGTCCTGGGCACATGATACACCCTTGATAAAGGCTTAGTAATGCTTTAGACAGAGGGGAAATTTGTTCCCTGCTTGTGGGCCGCTGGGTGCAGGGGACATCTATTAAAGCACATTCTGAAGTCTCCTGTGTCATGGTCGCTGACACCGCCTCTACCACTTGGGGAGCTCCTAAAAAGCAAAGGCTGTTTCTTACTCATTTCTGGGTCCTGGCACAGAAGAAGCAATTGATAAATGTTTGACGAATTTCATTTCCTCACCTAGACAAAAAAAAGCAATGTCTCCTTCACCTTGTTTTTTGGGTCAAATATGGTTTTTATTTAGGTGTCTTGATAAGAGATACCTTCTCCCCACCTGGCTGGACTTACCCCCAGTTTAGAAGGCCAGGCTCCTTCTCAGGTCTGCAGGTAAAAAAAGGACCACCAAATAAGCCACAGCTAGAATTTAAGTTTTATTAAAACAAGCACAATGTATAAAAGCACCGTGGTGGTGTATAAACGTCTGCCTGACACATGCAAATCTATTTTCTCTATGTAACTCAATAGCTCAGCTTATCTGAGTGGCTGTACCTTCACACGCTCCGGCAGCAGGCACCGCATCGCTCAAACCAGGGCAGTGAGGCTGACCCCCCCCTTGCCCCCCGTGTGGCTTCACCTCAGGCACAGAGCTCCACCTAACTGCCCAGATCTGTGCCACCCACACAAGGACCTGGGGACACAGCAGCAGACACCAACGCTGTCTCTAAGTTTGTCATAGGAACAGTTTTAAAATCAGTTAAAACCAGAGAACGGCTGATTAAAACCCAAATGCATGGACATTCCAGAAAGAAGAGCAAGCCGTTACTCTCTCTGGGAAGTCCATGGGCTTGGAGTGGGAGTTTAAAGTCCCATCTTTGCTGGAACAGCCTGGTTAAAAAAACCAAACTTTTTTTTTTTAAAAAGAAATAATACTGACTTTAGCAGCAATCACAAACAAAGGGGATGATAAATGAGGGACACATTTTGGTCACGGCAAAGAAAGATTATGTGCTTCTCCGTGCTGCAGACTGGAAGACTGATCTGATTTCCTGAATGAGAAAGGCTCCTGGACCTTCCCTGAATTGAGGGGATGGCTTTGCTCAGCCAAGGGAGAAGACGGGCAAAGAGGACATCCGGAGGACAGAGGAAGGTGGAAGGACCGCCAGAGGAGGGTGACAGAGCAGAGAGGGAAGAGGCACGTGTCGGCAGCCTCTGTCAACTGATGCTTCTCGCTTCTCCCTGCAGGCTGCAGCCCCAGCCGTCGCTGCAGCGGTGAGAGCAGGCCAGATCCCAGATCTGCAGGCGGGTGAGAAGGCGGAGCCCAGCACAGAGAGGTTCCTGCTGCAGGCGATTATGCAAAGTGACAAGTGATTGCTTTCCTTTTCAAAGACAACCCCTTTGGAAAAAGCTTTTTCCTCCAGGACCCAGGGGAAATGGGGGGTTGGTGGGAACTTCAGGGCCTTTATAGATGGAAAAAGCCTGAATGGAGCCACAGAGCAGACCCTGCTGCCTGCTCTGCAGACTTCAGCCACACAGGTTTTGAGGGGGACAATGCCTGGCCAGGCCTAGGGCCTATAAGGCGTGACCGGAGCATTTCAGAGTGCTGTGGGTGGGCTCCCGTCTCCACCACGGCCTGCCAGGGCCAGGGCCCGCCTCCGGGCCAGGCGTGACTTGCAGGGAGGGGAAAGCTTCATGGAGCAGAGGCCATCGGCCAGTGCCTCTGGCTCCTCTGCTAGTTCGTTCTCATTCTCTTCGTGCTGAGATAGCTGGCGGTTAAGGGCAATGGCCTCAGCTGCGAAGAGCGTCAGGTCCATTGTGCTGCTGTTCCTGCAGGGTCAGGGAAGGCACAGAAAACAGGGTGACAGGGCTCTGGGGTCAGCCAGGCCAGCTCGGGGACACTCCCACTCGCTGCTGCGGCTCTACACACCCACCAGATCTTCCTGAGCCGGGCCGGGCTGCTCTCGCCAAAGTAGCTGTTACATAGGTTTGGAATCTTGCTTGAATAGGGACTGCAATTTGAGTCCCAAGTACCATCCCTGGATTGACAGCAAGGGCAAGCTCCCCTTTCTCCTCAGAGCACCCTCCTCTAAGCTCTCACAACTCTACATACAGGCAGAGACCGGGCACATTAAATGCACCTGTCCCTCTCCTCTCCCAGCCCGGGTGGGGAGCTCCCAGAGCAAGGCCTGTGTCGCTTATGCCATGTCCCCAGCACCCAGCCCAGGACCAGCATGGACAGGCACTTTGGGTTTGCAGAACAAATCTTCTAAGGTGGGTCTAAGGTTTGGTGCATAAAGGCATCTGGAGGCTACTCTAGAGAGTCAGGTAGGAACCCAAATTGGGCAATAGCAAATGGGTCACACAAATTGAGACTATGGAGGTGTATGACTTCCTTGTGTAGCTACTAAAAGCTGGTCATGAGGCTGGTGCCAAAAGGGTTTCCCATGCTGCTTAGCCCTGGCCCTTTGGGAACAGGGCAGTTGTGTGGCCTTTAGCAAGTTAACTTGATCTCTATTCTCACCTCTCTCATCTAGAACACCTCTCTTAAACTCACTGTGAAGAGCATGGATATAATTATATCCAGCCCTTAGCATCACACTGACATGTGGTAAGGACTTACTACTTTTTTTGAGAGAGAGTCTCACTCTGTCACCAGGCTGGAGTGCAGTGGCACCATCTCGACTCACGACAACCTCTGCCTCCTGGGTTCAAGCGATTCTCCTGCCTCAGCCTCCTGAGTAGCTGGCATTACAGGCACCTGCTACCATGCCTGGCTGTGCTAAGGACTTAATCCTGGTAACCACTATTATCACCGCCCATCTAGTACTGTACGTCACTCCCACTGTCTTCTGGTGTCCTTCACTCCTGCTCCTTTCACCAAATGCAAGGGCAGAGGGAAGCCTTGTGTGAATAGCCCACAGATAAGGTCTGTCTTTGGGCTGTTAAGTTATAGTTCAATGGGTAAAACAGGCTTTTTTTTTCCTGCCAGCAGTGCTGGGGGAGGCTTAAAGTACTGGAGGGCAGAGGAGGCAATCTAGGTGAAGGAAGGGAAGGGTGGGAGACAGATCCAGAGTAGAGGAAAAGAGAGTCAGGAGGGGAAATGGGCAGGGAGCCCCTTTGGAGAAGGCTACCTGAGCCTAGAGATGGACTCCCTGGGCCCCACCTCTACCCCCATGGTGGCTGAGAGCTTGAGGGAGAGCAGGGCGTGGGGGTGGTCACAGCATTTACCTCTGGAGGACTTGCGGCGTGGGGAGTCCCTTTTCTGGAGCTTGCTAGAATGGGAAGGACAGATGAATAGGTAAAGCGTGCTCCCTCCTTCCAAGAGCTGCCCCACCCAAGCCAGCAGTGGGTAGGTTACTAAGGCTGCTGGCCCAGCACAGGGGCTTGGCTATGCTTGCCTGCAGGGTCAGGCCTTCCAAGCAGAGATCAAGAAAGGTACAATCTGCAGTCACAGCCCCCAACACAGCTGCTTCTGCATGGAAAGCCCCTCTTTCCTTTTGCCTGGCAAAGTTCTAATCATCCCCGAGGACCCAGCTCAAAGGTCAAAGGTCACGTCCCCTGTGACTTGCATTTCCCCTTACCTGCCTGCCACCTTCCTACCTCAGTCTCAGGCCCAGGTTGGGATGGGTGGGGGGTCCTGCTCCCTTTGTGCCCCTAGCATTTTTTTTTTTTTTTAAGAGACGGGCTTTCACCGTGTTGGTCAGGTTGGTCTCAAACCTTGACCTCGTGATCCACCTGCCTTGGCCTCCCAAAGTCCTGGGATTACAGGTGGACCCATGCCCGGCTGCCCCTAGCACTTTTTAGAAGTCTTTGTCATGCTGTAACTTAGCCCCCTGTCTACTTCTCTCCACTAGAGCAGACACAGGGACTGGGTCTCACTTGTCCCTCTGGTGTGTGGTAGGTGCTCACTTATGGGTCTGGAAATGAGCCACTTAGACACTTGAACTGGGTCCCCGTCTGTAACACAGGCTGGCAATGCTTGCCTGCTTCCACTCGTAGGGTCACTGAGACCGGACAGGGCCTGGCACATCAAAGAGACCGGTAAGTCATGGGAGTGTCTAGCAGACCCCTTGGAGGGCAGAGGTCAGATATTGTAAGTAGCCAAGGAGGATTTTAAAAAATGTTTTCTAGTGAAGACATGAATTCTAAGCTTAGGGAAAAATACCACCATTTGCCTTTCAGGCCAGCTGTACGCAGACTCCCAGGCCATAAGGAGAACCTATGTGTTGCAACTTGGCCACACAACAATCAGCACAGCAATGCCTTGCTGGCTTCTGGGTGCTCTCAGCTAATGCTGCTTCTACATAAGGGGATGATACTACAGACTGCAAATGACGGCAGCAGGATGCTTAAAGGGCTGGGTGCATGCACCAAATCCCCAGATGACTCTGTTGGGGCTTAGTCTGTGGCCAAGGTTAGAGCCAAGTCTGTAGCCTATAAGGGCTCAGTCTGGGGTGACAGGCAGAGTCAATTCACTCTACACACACAGGGATGGATGGTGTCCTCTTCAGCTATATCAGCCACAAGGCTGGTGATCAGTACTCGCTGGCATGACAGCTTCCTTGGGGCCATGCCACAGGCCTGGAGTGGTGGAAAGCACCCCTCCCCGGAGTCACTCACCCCCTGCACCCATGGGTGCTGCAGAACTTGGGCGGCGCTGAGTCTCTGCTTCGCATCTCGCACCAGGAGCTTGGAGATGAGGTCTTTGGCCTCACTGGAGATGTGTGCCCAGTCCTTGTCAGGAAACTCATACTTGCCTTCCTGGATGCTTTCAAACAGCTTGTCCTAGGTACAAAAGATTCCTCCTGAGGCCACACTGCCAGAGATGCGCAGGATGTGCCTGTCATTGTTTTAATCAACTGGCCTCAATTGACCTCAGCTATAGGTGCAGCTCATGGCCTGGGGATGCCACAGACTGGGGACTCTTCCCAGACCTACCCCACACTGTCCCCTAGATGATCAAACTATACAGAATGCCCTTGGCAGGCTGGGATGGCTATGTTGTTGGTGGGCTGGATGGGTGATGAGTGGAGATTGCCTATAAAACAAAGCCCAAATTCCTTGGCCCTTCCTAGAAGGCTCTGCCCACATCTTTGCCTGTGCTGTTCCTTCTACTTGTAATTCTTGTCCCTCTTCCTCAGGGCAGGACACACCCTTCAAGAGTCATTCAGCCAACAATCCTGCCCTGAACTCCCAGCTGGGCGGAATGTCTGATTATCTCTATTTCACCTTGTGTCCATCCTGACAGGAGAGGGAGAGGGCACTATGAGCCCCTATTCAGATCAGGAACGCTCTCCCAGCCCAGTCCTGCTTGACATCCCACAACCACACTAACCCCCAGTGGGGTCTACGTAGTGCTCCCTGGGGCCGCCTACTCACCTGGCACACCCTGCAGACCTCACCCCTGTCCCAGCCACAGTCGGCCCCACAGTGACCCACGAAGGGCGGGTAGCCGCTCAGCATGATGTAGAGGACCACGCCCAGGCTCCATAGATCACAGCGCTTGTCGTAGAATGTGGCCTGGTCTGTGAACACCTCCACCACCTCAGGGGCCATGTATTCTGCAGAGCCGCACTGTGGGGGACAGGGGTCGGGGAGGGGGAGATGGCAGAGAACAGAGAAGCTTAGACACAGCACAGGGGATGGCAGAGAGCAGATGGTGATGGGACTGGGGCAGGAGACTGGAAGGATGGGATACAGAGCAGGAAGTAATTAGGTGGGCCAGCCAGTGAGCCGCCTGATGCCACCAAGGCACCTGCAGACTGAGCCCCATCATCCCCCCCATCCACAGGACCAGTTCCGGGTCACCTTCTTATCCTTTCAGTTCCTCCTCCAGCAGGCCAAGACCCTTAGCCAAGAAGTTCCAGGAATCTCTCCCTGCCTCAGCTCCCTATAAACAGATCTTTCATGTACAGGTACTTAAATGCATCAAGAATATGGCTCTGGGAGGGAGAACCAGTTCCACACAGCAAGATTTCTTAAAGTGAATCTTGTCAAGCTCTCCTGCTAGCTCATAGCAGGAAGTGTAAGAGTTTAGAATTAAGAGACCATCAAAGCTAGAAAAGCTCTTAGAATGAATCCAGCCTCCCCACCCCTCCCATTTATAGATGGCAAAGGCAAGGCCAAGAACGGGGCAGGGATTTGTTTGAGCACATCAATGGCAGACCTAGGACCAGAATCCGGATTCCTTTCTCCCACCCTTGTGTAGAAAACGGCTGATAGGAATAAAACACATTCTTTTTGCGCCCCTCTTCATTATTTCAGGCTCACCAAGAAACAATCCCTGCACACTCTGCAAAACTAATTTGACTGAAAGATGGTAAGTGTTCTCAAGAAAGGGTATTTTCTTTGTTACTGGCAATTAGAGTTAATTACTTGAAAACAAGGTAGTCCAGTGTGTTAAAAGCTAATAAAGAAACATTCCTGATAATGTTTTTGGAATAAGATACAACATGGGCATATTTAAGGGCGTGTCTCAAAAGGGTTATTAGGAAAATTGTCTTGTGAAGCATACAAATCTCAAAAGAATCATAATAATTATAATCTATTAGGTGTGTACAAGAGATTTCTGAGGAAGAAGTAGCTCCCAGCAGCACCGTCTGGTCATGAAATATGAAATCAGGGAAGCAAACAGGGTAACTTGGCCAGGCGATCCCATGTGCATAGCCTGAGACCTGACAGTTCCCACCACAGAGAGACTATCCTGTCCAGTCAGAGAGGACAGCTCCCCATCCCTCATCACAAGGGGGCTGCGCTGTGACTTCAGCAGTGGGAATAGGGCTTACAGAACTACCCACATGCTCATGCGCAAAAGGGCTGGCCTGGGAGTAGGGTCCGTTTTCACCTGGGTCAGGAGTCAGGGTTCAGCCTGTGCTTATAGATATAATTTGTCTCTTCAATAGAAGAGAGGACCACCCCAAACTAAAAGTCCAAATATCAGTTTCCTTAGCAACTAAGGGGTATTGGGAGGCTTGGGAGCCACCAATACAGAGCAGCGAGCGAAATGACCACTCAGGCAGCAGGAAGTGCTATAGATCCACTTGGTTTTCCATCCTTAGCTCTCTGTTCTGGGCCTCTCAGCTTTGGGTCAGGGAAACACTCCAAATACTTAGGAGCCCAGTGGAAGCATACATACTGGGGTGGTCAGCTCTGGTGTGGATATGGGGGTGCAGGAGTTGTTCAGTTTCACCCCACTGCCCAAGTCAAAGTCACAGATTTTCACTGGAGACACCTGAAAAGGAAAACAGAAGCCAGGGTCACAGATACAAGAAACTAGGAGCCAGACAATGGCTATACGGGTGCATGGCCGTGTGGCTGTCAACACAGTTGGTTTTATCTACCAGGTCATGTCTGCTCTCCAGATGTTAACAAGAAGTCCCCTGAGGGTTTTTCCCAAGTGTCTTATTCCCTGTTCTCTCTTATTTCCCAACTAAGGGAAAAATGGGTGGACTATTTGGTGTCGGATTATTGTGAACTCGGACTAAAGTGAGTATGGAACTCTTGCTGGTAAATAATGGTACAGGTTGCAGCATAGCAGCTAGGGAAGTTACTATGTACTCCTGAGAGACAGGCTCCTTGCTGCCCATTTGGTGGAGTGTAAAGGAGCTTGAAGTGAAACTCCTGACCACCTCAGGTGGCTTAGTGTGACCAACTTGTCTTGGGTGGCTTGCTTGGGTCTTGATCAGTTGAAACACAGAAAGTCCTGTGTTCCAGGAAACCCCTCAGTCCTGGGAAAACTGGGATGGTTGGTCACCAACGCTGGCATCAACACAGCAAGTCTACCAGAACTGGATGCTGTGCCTGAGACCACAGGCAGGTGCCTCATCTGTGGAGCCAACCAGGAGGGCAGTTTGGGTGCACACAGGAGAATGGCCTACGTGGTGCGTAAGCGGCATGGTGAATGAATTAAAATGCTGGTTCTGTGAGACCCATGTCCTTGTCAGGAAGCTGGGCAGGTCCCTCAACTTCTTTCTCTCCTTCCTTCCTTCCTCCCTCCCCTTTTCTCTATTTTTGTTTTCTTTTTCATTTAGCCTCTTTCTCATTAGTGGTAAAATATAAAGCATAAAATTTGAGATTTTAGCCATTTTTAAGTAGACAGCTTAGTGGCATTAATTTAAAACATTCACACCATTGTGCAACCATCACCATGATCTGTTTCTAAAACTCTTTCATCATTCCAAACAGAAACTCTACATGCATTAAACACTAACTCCCATTCTTTTTTCCCCTAGCCCTGGGTAACCTCCAATCTGATTTCATTAATTAATAAAGACTTTCTGTCTTTATTAATTTGCCCATTCCAGATATTTCATGTAAGTAGATTTGCACAGTAGTTGTCCTTTTACATCTGGCTTATTTCACTTAGCATAATGTTTTCAAGGTTCATTCATGTTGCAGCGTGTGTCAAAACTTCATTCTGTTTTATGGCTGACTAGTATTCCATTGAATGTATGTACCACATTTTGTTTATCTGTTCAGCTGCTGATGGCCACTTGAGTTGTTTCTACCTTTTGGCTATTGTGAATAATGCTGTAACGAATACTGGTATACAAGTATCTGTTTTCAATTGTTTTGGGTAATACCTAGGAGTGGAATTGCTGGGTCATATGGTAATTCTGTGTTTAGCCTTTGAGGAATTGCCAAACTTTTCCACAGAAGCTGCACCATTATACCATCTCACCAGTAACGTATGAGGGTTACAATTTCTCCATATCCTCAACAACTTATTATTTTCCACCTTTTAAATTACCGCCTTCCCAGTAGTATGTGGTGGTATCTCACTGTGGTTTTGATTTACATTTCCCTGATGACTAAGGATGTTGACCATCTTTTCATGTACCTGTTGGACATTTGTGTACCTTTTAGGAGAAATGTCTGTTCAAGTCCTGTGTCCATTTTTAAATTAGTTTGTTTTTTTTGTTGTAGAGTTTTAGAAATTCTTCATATATTTTGGATATTAAACCTTGACCAGATATATGATCTGCAAATATTTTCTCACATTCTGTAGATTGTATTTTCACTTTCTTGATAGAAAATGTCCTTTGAAACTTAACCTCTCTTTAAGAGACAGGGTCTCACTATATTACCCAGCATGTCCTCAAACTCCAGGCTCAAGCAATTGTCCCACCTCAGCCTCCCGAGTAGCTGGGACTACCAGCATGCAACCACTGTGACCAGCTTATTTTTATATTTTTTGTGGAGATGGGGTCTTGCTTTGTTGCCCAGCCTGTTCTTAAACTCCTGGCCTCAAGAGATCTTCCTGCCTCAGCCTCCCAAAGTACTGGGATTACAGGTGTGAGCCACTGCCTGGCCCCAGTTATTCCTCTGCTTCCCCTTTCCCACTTTTACCTTTCCTTTTCTCACTTTCTTGTTTCGAGACAGCCTGCTGCCCAGGCTGGAGTGCAGTGGTGTGATCATGGCTCACTGGCTATACATGTTTCCTAACTTGAGTTTCAGTTTGCTCGTCCATAAAATGAAGGTAATAATAGTAGCTACCTCTATTATAAATGATATTTTATAAATACTAAATAAATATAAGTGCCTGGCACAATGTAAGCACTCAAGAAATGTCTGCTGTAATTATTAGTAATAATCATAATAAATTATAAAGGCCTATGCCAGAACCAGTGACAGGAGGTGACAAGATCTTATTTGAGCAAATCCATTACTATTCCCCATAAAAGAGTTGTGAATAGCAGAATGACTCATTCATTCAAGGCAACCCTTTATTTACAAGGCACAGCTTCATCCAGACCACAATATATCTGTTCTTGCATACACACATGTGCATATACACAGAGCTGTGAACATGGGCCCCAACACCACCAGGGCCTAAATCTATCCTAATAAACACAGAATTTGTCAAATTCATACACTTCCATTTATTAGTAAAGAGATCTGCTTCACATAAGATTAAGTTGTTTGGCTGGCGTGGTGGCTCACGCCTGTAATTCCAGCACTTTGGGAAGCCAAGGCAAATGTATTGCTGGAACTCAGGAGACCAGCCTGGCCAACACGGTCAAACCCCCAACTCTATTAAAAATACAAAAACTAGCTGGGTATGGTGGCACATGCCTGCTGTCTCAGCTACTTGGGAGGCTTAGGCAGGAGGATCACTTGAGCCTGGGTGGTCGAGGCTGCAGTGAGCTGTGATCAGGCCACTGCACTCCAACCTGGGTGGCAAAGTGAGACCCTGTCTCAAAAAAAAAAGGTTATTCACAACTTATATCAACTGCTGTAAAGGTAAATGCATTGGACTAGAAAATATTAATGTTTTGTGCAGGTCTCATATATTTTCCAAACTCTCAGGCTTATACCATGATTAAGAGCAAAGAAAGGCTGGGTGCGATGGCTCACACCCATAATCCCAGCACTCTGGGAGGCCAAGGCGGATGGACCAAGGTCAGGAGTTCAAGACCAGCCTGACCAACATGGTGAAACTCCATCTCTACTAAAGATATATATAAAAAATTAGCCAGGCGTAGTGGTGCGTGCCTGAAATTCCGGCCACTTAGGAGGCTGAGGCAGGAGAATCGCTTGAACCCAGGAGGTGGAGGTTACAGTGAGCCGAGATCACGCCACTGCACTCCAGCCTGGGTGACAGAGCAAGACTCTATTCTAAAAAAAAAAAAAAAAGCAGTGAAGGGACAAGGATGGGCAGAAACATCACACAGTAAATGTGACATTCTCACATGTCCCAGATGACCAGTTCAAGTTGGTGCCTGAGGCCAAGGGAACTGCTAACAATCCATTCTGAAAGCAAGGGTGGCTTCCTTGGTAAGTATAAACTATAACATTCCAAATCGGGTCTGAAGTACCTTTTCTGCAGATTCACACAATATATTTTCTGGCTTCAGATCACGATGAGCAATGCCTGACATGACAAAGAGCAAAAAAATGGTTAACATATGCACATAATTATCAAACATTCCACACACAATTAATTTTTTCCAAATGCTGTTGTTCGCAGATTAATTCCCAATTATGGTACATTAAAAAATCAACGAGCTGCAGGAGGCAGAAGTAACCAGAGACACAAACCAAAAGCACACTTGATTCTGCAAGTTCCTTTGAAGCGGAGGCTTTAGGAGTCTGGCAGGGATAAGAAGGGCTAAATGAATCCCAGCCAGCCTACCCCTCAGCATTACAGTGAACGCCAAGAAGGCCTAATGCAGAGCAGAGCAGAGAGCTCTGCAAACGGCAATGCTTGGAACAAGAATGCAGAAATAATTAGTGCCTTGTTTAAGAGATCTCAGGGGGCTTGACTGCTCTACCTCATTTCTTCTTATGTGGCTGATTAAAAAAAAAATTCCTTCAGTGCGACTCTCTGAATGTTCAGAGGAGCAAGTGTTAGTTACCTAATGTCCCAAAGTGACCGATTCCCTTCTCACCTGCTTTGCAAGTCCAAGGCAGCCCTGCCAGCAGCAGAGCAAAGACTGCTTTGGCCCCAGGATGCTGTTATTTTTGTTATTTATTTATTTATTTTTAAAAATAGAGATGGGGTTTCACTATAGCTCAGGCTATTCTTGAAATCCTGGCCTCAAGAAATCCCCCCACTTTGGCCTTCCTAAGCATGGGGATTACAGGTGTGAACCACCATGCCCGGCCCACCGAAGGTTGCTGTTTTTAAGAGAAGACCCCTGCACTTTGGCCAGGCCTCCTGAAGGAGACTGGAAATAGCAGCTTAGCCCATGAGGGGTTAACCTGCTGACCTGTCCAAGAAGGCACCTGGGGGAGAGCTCTCTTCTAAGCAAAGAAAGGGACAAAGAGCCAACTCAGGGCCATGGTGTTTTGGTAGAGGACACAGAAACCTCCCTTTCCTCTTTCCTTCCACAGCACGTGCAGCACAGGACAGGGCTGGAAGGCTGAGCAAGAGTCAGAGATACAGCTTGGAAGTACTGAAAAGTGGCAGCGGATTCTCCGGGTGATGGGAAAAGCAAAATCTGCCTCACTAAAACTCCCTCGATGATCAACTTTTTCGGCAGTCCTCCAGGTCCTGACTAGAAGGCAAAGGCCCAGCCCAGGCCACGGGAGGCACTTGGCTAAAGAAGAAAAACCTGAGCTCCAGCAAGCTCAGTAACCTCATCAGTCACCTAATTGAATGAGAACCCAGAGCAACTCAGTCCAGGCTGTACAAATTGAGTGGCACTGCAGCTCACCGCACTAAAAGTGAAAGATATTTTCCATTACAGCAAGTGCTCCCACAGAAGGATCACGAGCCGCACATGGAGCCTTACTCTCCAAATAGGCACCTGTCGTCCCTCAGCCTGAGAACTCAGAGAGCCAGGCTGTAATAATGGGGCTGCCGTGTGAGCACAGCAGCCATCGAGCTGCTCCGGTTCATTTCCCAGAGGTTGAGCTGCAGTGTGTCCAGTATTTAAAAGTACGGAACTTGTTTCAGGGCTGACCCATTCTTGCCCAATTCATCTTCCCCGTGTGAAGTTATTTAGCAAACAGCCAAGTTCAGCTGGAAATCGTTTTTCATCCCCTCCAACTTCTAGTCACATGGGCAGCTGGGCAGCTAGATGTTAACCAGCGCTTCAGAACTCCTAAGACACCACCGGCCTCCGTTCCCTTCAGTGCATTCTTGTAAATAAATAAATAAATAAAAAATAAAACCTGCCTTTGCCACCCCCTCCAAGGTATGGATCTTGTAAAAAGCGTGACCCAGTTTTGTAATCTACAGAGGCAGCTTGGGGAGCAGTTGTAAATCTTTGTCAGGCAGGTGTTACCTCTATGCATCCCAGCTTTCAGAAGCAGAGCTGCTGCTATTCATCATGCTGCAGAAGGTACAGACACCCCCTTCTAGGAGTTTTCAGCCTAGGTGCAAGTCAGGGCCCCAACATAGGCACTGTTGGTATGCAGACCTCTTTCAGCCACTGGAGGAGGGAGGTGGGGTCAATAAACTTGAACCCCCCGGAAGCACGTGCCACAGTGTTCTGCACTGGAATGTGGGCACTAGGTGGGATGTGTGAGTGGCATGCCCACCGCTGGTCCTGGGCACCCACAACCATTGTGTCTGGCCAGCATCCACAATAGCAGAGGAGGCAGACCTAAGTCACAAGTTATTCATTTCACTCCCACTCCACCTAGCCAGAATGCTTTACTTTAAGGGAATTAATATTAGGAATAAAAATGCTTTCTTCCTGGTGGGGGGTGAGGATGGAGGAAATCATATTTACTGAAGAACTACGACATACCAGGAACTATGCTGCATCTGTGCTGCGCATATACAATACATACACAAGTATTTTTTCATCTTTCATCTTTAAAAGGCTCAGAATAGTGCCTAGCACATACCAAGTGCTATACAGTGTTAACTATGGTTGCCGATGTTATTATCTCAAATTCTCACCAAAGGGCAGGCATTATTACTGAGAGAACACAGAGTTGGAAGAAAGGTGAAACCAGAATTCATTTGTTCCAGGGTACTTATTAGGCAAATAAAAAAAAATGTAATAGTCAAAGGATTTACGGAAATATAAAAACAATTTGTGCAAAGATTTAATTCACTACAAAAGTTCCTAAATAATCAGCCATAGGTGCTGGGTGCAGTGGCTCTCGCCTGTAATCCCAGCATTTTGGGAGGCCAAGGTGGGTGGATCACCTGAGGTCAGGAGTTCAGCCTGGCTGAACTGGCTACGTGGTGAAACCCCTCCTCTACTAAAAATACAAAAATTAGCTGGGCATGGTAGCGAGCATCTGTAAGCTCAGCTACTCGGGAGGCTAAGCTGGGAGAATTGCTTGAACCCAGGAGGCAGAGGTTGCAGTGAGCTGAGATTGTGCCATTGCACTCTAGACTGGGTGACAAGAGCAAAACTATGTCTTAAAAAAAAAAAAAAAGACTAGGAGGAATAACACCAAGATATTCACACTTGGTGCGAATTGTGAAGGTTGTATTGTATATAAGCTTTATATTCCTCACACAGTAAGAATCTGAGAAACATCATACACACACAGTCACACATACCCTGTTCAATGTGAAATTGATTCTTTCTCCTCCCTGCTCTTTCTCCTGTATCCCTATGCTGCTCAACAGCTCCACCACCCACCCACCATCTGCAGCAAAGCCTAGGAGCCATCCTGGACTGTTTCTCCCCAACCCCCATGGGTGAGCATGTTCAAACCTCAAGTTGCTTGCCAGCCACACCATCTCCTGCACCAGCCCTCTGCCTGGCCTGCCCCCTCCCTTGGTACCCAGAGGCTAGCCAGCCCAACCCACCCACCAAGGCAAAGTCTGGGTTCACCTTTGGTATGCAGGAAGTCAAGGGCAGCAGCAACGTCCCGCACCACTCGGCTGGCTTCTCGCTCGTTGAAGTGCTTCTGCTTCTGGATGTGGGCTAAGATGGAACCTTGGGAGCAGAGGGGATACAGAAGAATGCCATTTTGGGCTCTCGTAAGTAACTTAGAGGCTAAGTTTTTCCCAGTTTGCAAAACTTGGGGTGGGGACATAGGGCTTCATCGCTTATTCATCACTACCTGTCCAGCACGAAGTGTAGGGCCTGGCACAGAGGAGTACGAGCTTGTATGTCTGTTAAACAAAACTGACTGCTCTCTTCTGTACCTGTCTATGAGGAGCTCAGAAGGCAGAGGGAACAACTTAAATAGGGCCCAAAAATATTAATGCTGCTGGGGCTGATTGGCTTCTGCGATCAAAAGGAATAAAAGTGAAGGCATTTGAGCTGAGGGGGCCTTTCTGTAGGAACATTTTCTCCTCTGCTGCTGAGCTCTGATCCAAACAAGAGCATAAGCTTTCAAATGGAAATGCTACATCCTTGCCAGACATGTAAAGGCCTAGGAAAAAGGGGAAAAATGACTTTTCCTCCTGAGTGTTCCATTATTGTTTTGTTGGCAATGACTGACATTTATTGAGTAGTTACTAGTGCCATGTGCTATGGAATACTCTTGAAATAAACTTATTCTCACCATGATTGGACAAAATGGGTAGTTTTTACTCCTCATTTTACGGAGGGGGAACCCGAAGCCAAAAAGAAAAATGGTTGAGCAACTTGCCCAACATTATACACCAGAAAGGGGTGAGGCCGGACTAAGGCCCAGGGCAGTCGGGCCTCAGAATCTGTGCAGACATCCCCCAGCAGGACTTGGGGTCTGACTGCTGCAGGGATGGACTCTCTTTAGCCAGCCACACTTGGTCTGGCCTCAATAAGCTACACTAAGTTTACTGATATGGCTACAGAGGACCCCATCTGCATGTAGCATTTCAAACACATAACTGACAGTCAGTCGAGTGTTGTTGGGTGGTGCAGGGGCAGACACAGGCAGGAACATGTGGCTTGGCTTCAAGTGGTCTACGTTTACTACTGGAAGCCAGTATTTCTGGGCTGAAGATATTATTTCTGTGTCCTAAAAATGGTACATATCTACTCTTTTTTTGGGGGCACAGGAGGGCATTAAAGAAGGGGAAGAATTGCCAAAGATTGTTCACTTGCCAGGTTAATCAAAAGGATCCCAATGTGCTAGGGAACATTTCCAGAAAACCGGCTCCTGACTAGGTTCTAGCTTGCTCTGCTGTAGTGAGCCTCATTTCCAAATTTGTTAAAAGGAAAAGCAAAGAGTAATACTCTATATACTTTTTTTTTTTTTTTTTTTTTCTTAGAATCTCACTCTGTCACCTAGGCTGGAGTGCAGTGGTGCGATCTCGGCTCACTGCAACCTCTGCCTCCCAGGTTTAAGCGATTCTCCTGCCTTACCCTCCCCACTGGCTGGGATTACAGGTGTGCGCCACCACACCCAGCTAATTTTTGCATTTTTAGTAGAAACAGGGTTTCACCATGTTGGCCAGGCTGGTCTCAAACTCTTGACCTCAAGTGATCTGCCGCCTTAGCCTCCCAAAGTGCGGGGATTACAGGCGTGAACCACTGTGCCTGGTCTACTCTACATACTTCTAAGACAGCCTCCGGCATACCAAATTGTTTTAATAATATTCGTGGCCAACATTTATTGAGCCCTTAGTGTCTACTAGACCCTGTGCTAAGCATTTCACACGAATTATCTCATTTAATCTTCATAGCATCCCAGTGAGGTAGGTGCTATCAATACCTCTATTTTATAGAAGAGAATACTGTTTGGAAAAGGTGAAGTGACTTGTTCAAGGTCACATGGCTAGTAAGTAATGGAGCTAAACTTAAGCTTTCGTTGCACTGGTTTCTAAAGCACCCTCCCTCAACCACCAGGCTCCTCCGTATGGCCTTCCATGCAGTTCCAGACGTCCCTGCAACCTTTACCTTGCAAATGTGTCCTAAGATTGGGGGAGTGATGGGAAGGGAAGGGATTCTCTAACCCTCTCATTATGTCAGAAAAACAACTTAAGTATACACCCCAGTGATTGTGTGTGTGGGTGATGGCATCTTTCCATCTGAAGGATGGCACATTTTCAGGCTTCTCCACTATCCTAGGTCTGTGTCCCAAACAATAGGGCCCTCCTCTGCTCTGTTTTAGCCTTTCTAGACATCACAATGTATTTGAGAGCCTCCACCCCATAATTAATGTAGTTAAATAGTGAACATGTCAAAACGGGATTGATAAATCGATGACTAAATGTATCTATATATGACTCCTATTATAATGAAAAGGCATTTATAAAATACCCACACAGGTGACATTCTAAGCTCTGCAAAATGCTAATTATCATCCTTCCCTCCGGCCTTCCTTTTCCCAAATCAAGGGCAGTTTTTAAGTCCTTCATCCTTTTTATTAGCTTGACTTGTTTTGGAAGTCTCTGGGATTCATGATGGATGATCACCACCCTGGGTCTTAATCAGAAGTCCACACACATACTCAATGGTAAGTACCTCCTTGCAATTTCTCAAAGACCAAGTAAAACCTTGTGTCATCTTCAAAGAACTCAATCAGCTCCAAAATGTTCCTTAAATAGGGAAAATAGGGGGAGAGGGAAAAGGGGGAAATGGTATTATATGTTAAAGTCTACTTACAACTATACAATGAAAATAATATACAACACCTGGTAGTGGAGCAGAAATCAACTTGAAATCAGAATGCTTATTAAAGACCCGCATGTGGAAGCAGCCAATGGTGTTAGCAAGATTCAGGTCACCTTATCTTTCCATAATGTTTAGTCTCTGGTGTTTTCACCAAGTCTGTGCTGTCAAACCCCAGCCCTAAAACCCACTAGGTAGAGTTATAAAAAAGTCCCGGTCACATTAAACTGAATAAAATCTGCAGCCGACTGGAAGCAATTGCGGCTAATAACACTGAATAGTAGGTGTGTGTCCTGGAGGCAAGCAGCAAATAATTACTTGCCCTCCCTCTTGCCCATAAATCACGGGGCAGTATTTACATTGCCTGGAGAAAATGGAAACATCTGTCAAATAGACTTGGGGCCTAACGTGGGCACCGCTAGACCCTAACTGCTAAGCGCTGCTTAATGAAACGGCCGCGTTCCCGGCCACCATAGCACTTGTGGCCTTCCCCGGTGAGCACTCTCTGTCTGCCCGAGTATTTCGGTGCTCTGCCAACAAGGTCGTCTTGTAACTCAGTAGGGAAGCAACCAGCCTGGATATTGGAGGTGTTGGCGGCCTTTTTTCTTTTAAAGAACAAAATAAACCAAATAGAGTCTCTAACGCTGAACTAAGAAGCTGCAGGGCTGAAAATAAAAATCCGTCCCTCATAAAAAAATGCTGACTACTTTGGGAGATACCAGGCTTTTACTACTGTGAAGGTGTCCAAATAAGATGGGCAAAATGGCCTAATTTGAAAGAAGATTGTGGAGGCAGTGCCTGGAGTTAAATCAACAGCAGCCCCCATCCTCCAAGCTTAATGACAAAGCCATCAATACCAGGCCCCTGGCTCCCCGCTGACCCTGCCATGGAGGGAAAGAGGGGGAAGTGGCGTCTTAGAGGTGACCCTGATTTAGAGCCACAGTGGGAGAGCCACTCATTTGGAGCTGGTGGTGGGCAGAATGAACTGGGCTAGAGATGACCTGGACCCAGCTATCTAGAAGGAGTGCTAGACAAGGTTCCAGGTCCTTAGTGGTATCTGTGCATATGCAAATATTCTAGGAGCAGAAATAGCAGCAAATATTCTTAACAGTACTCCTCACCTTGGTATTGAAGCAAGTCCTTAAAGGTTTCTACCAGGCAACACTCAGTCAACCTAGTTTCCACATGTACTGATAGAAATCAAACCCCATTTCCTCCCAACAACCACTGATTCAGATCACTCATTCTTCTCACTTGCCCAAATTGCTGATATTTACAGTATTCAGAAGAGATGATAGCTCCTTTGCTGTTATTGCTGCTTTTCCTTTTTCTCCCTAACACTGAAAGATGGAAGGAGGTACCTGCCTTGTGGGGACAGGAGTGAGAGCTAAATGCTGGGGTCAGGAGATGGTAAAAAATAGCCTCCTCTTCTGTGGCCAAGCATACCCCCAGAGAAGCAGCAAGAGCCACGTGATACTCACTTGTTTCCCTGACACTGATACAGCGTCTCCACCTCTCGAAACACTCTACTCCGACTGTGCCCTGCTTGTTTTTCGATGATCTGTGGGAAGAATATAATCTGTCATGTACACCCACCTGACTTCAAAACAGCCCCTTGGCAGGAGCCCTCTGAGAGAAGGCAAGGCCAAACTCAGTCCAAATCCAGTGTCAAGTAGAAGTCTGGCATAGGCCTTGGTGACATAGGCTCTGTGGCTCTGTTGGCAAAGCAGCAGACTGGCCCCAGGGCTCCCAGCCCAGCTGAGCCCATTCCACTCTGGCCAAGCACAACACCAAGGAAGTGAATGAGGCTGCTGCCCCCAGCTGCCCAGGGGAGACTGAGGCAGCCCCAAGACAAAGAACTACCTTACTCAGCTCCTCATCTTTCCATCTTAAAGGTAAGCATTTACTGTGTCTACTGAAGGATCCTCTAGTGCTGGAGGGAGAGAGGCTGGTGGAGGACACCGTGGGGAGGAGCTAAAGCTCTGAGGCCCAGTTCAGAGGCTGCCTCCACAATTCCCCTGGCAGAAGTAGGCTCTTCCTCTTCTGAGAACTTACTCTCTGGCAGGCAGTGTGTTAAAGAATTTATTTACATAATCTCAGTTGACCTTTATGACAACATCGAAAGATAGGGAGGTATGAAACATTTGCCCACAGTCCAGAGCTGACTCCGAAGCCCTTGCTATCCCACACCTGCTTAGATGCTCTAGCTTCTTCACGTACTTGGAGGCTTTGTCTCTCCTGTGATATTGTGGGCTGCTCCCCCTACACACCTTTACCTGAGATGCTTGGCAAATGCTGACTGAAGGAATGGATAAGCCAACAGATGGGAGAGTGGTTTCCAAAGGGACAGCGTGCCTCTGCAAAATACTCTGGACCCATCTGGAGCTTCAAACCACTGCAAACTGAGCCTGTGAGCAAATCTGCAGAGGCTGGCTCTGCCTTACTGCTCCAACGGGCACGGTGGGCAGCATAGACAATGATATCCTCCTCCTTCATCGAGACTTCAAACGTCTCCCATAGGATGTAGCACAGGCATCCGGGACCAGCTGGAATTTTCTTTTTCTATTTTTTTTGAGACAGAGTTTCACTCTTGTCGCCCAGGCTGGAGTGCAGTGGTGTGATCTCAGCTCACTGCAACCTCTGCCTCCCGTGTTCAAGTGATTCTCCTGCCTCAGCCTCCGGAGTAGCTGGGATTACAGGCGTCTGCCACCAAGGCCAGCTAATTTTTTTTATTTTTGGTAGAGATGGGGTTTCATCATGTTGGTCAGGCTGGCCTCAAACTCCTGACCTCACGTGATCAGCCTGCCTCGGTCTCTCAAAGTACTACGATTACAGGCGTGAGCCATCACACCTAGCTGACCAACTGTAATTTTCTAAATAAGTCTATGTCTGTTCGTAAACCACAGTGGACTCATTTTCTGAGTTGAAGGGTATAGTGCTGGGGAACAGAAGTGATTCAACTTCATTCCCCAAGCATTTCAGATCAAAGTCATGAAGAACTTTCTAGCAGGCAAGCTTTCCACAGCACAGTCTTCCCTGAGGAGGTATGGGCTCTTGCTACTAGAGACAGGGGAGTGGAACATGGACAACTCTCTGGGGAGTCACAGAGGAAATTCAGGGTTAGGTTATCTTGAAACTCCATTCCAACCTTGAGACTCTAGCATCAGTTGGGTGCCTCTAGGGAAAGCTGTAATAAGCCAAGTGTTGTGGAGCCATGTTGGGAGAAGTAGCCCATCTCTAGGGAGCCTTCAAAGAACAGGGGAGAGAGGAAACATGGGCAGAACTGTTGAAACCAAGGAACTGCCAAGCCAGAGTCCAGCGTTTGCCCCAAAGATGCCAGGGGCCTATGGAGGGAGGGCCAGGTTTTCCTCCTGTGATCCAACCTTGAAGAAATATCTCTCTCATCCATAAATGTATTTAAACCTTTGAAAATCAGTTTATGGTTGTAGTTTTTACCACATTTAGGCATATATATCAATTTTTTTTTTTTTTTTGAGACAGTCTCCCTCTCTAGTCGAGAGTGGAATACAGTGGCGTGATCCTGGCTCACTGAAATCTTTGCCTCTTGAGCTGAAGTGATCCTCCCGCCTCAGCCTCCTGGGTAGCTGGAATTAGAAGCACACACCACCACACGCGGATGTTTTTTTTTTTGAGACGGAATTTCTCTCTTGTTGCCCATGCTGGAGTGCAATGATACAATCCCAGCTCACTGCAACTTCCACCTCCCAGGTTCAAGTGATTCTCCTGCCTCAGTCTCCCAAGTAGCTGGGATTACAGGTATGCACCACCATGCCCAGCTAATTTTTGTATTTTTAGTAGAGATGGGGTTTTGCCATGTTGGCCAGGCTGGTCTTGAACTCCTGACCTCAGGGGATCCACCCTCTTCAGCCTCCCAGAGCATGAGACACTGTGCCTGGCCTTTTTTTTTTTTTTTTTTTTTTGAGACACAGTCTTATTCTGTTGCCGAGGCTGGAGTGCAGTGGTGTGATCTCGGCTCACTGCAACTTCTACCTCCCGGGTTCAAGGGATTCTCCTGCCTCAGCCTCCTGAGTAGCTGGGATTATAGGTATGCACCACACCCAGCTAATTTTTTTGTATTTTTAGTAGAGATGGGTTTTACCATGTTGGCCAGGCTGGTCTTGAACTCCTGACCTCAGGTGATCGGCTGCCTCAGCCTCCCAAAGTCCTGGGATTAAGGTGTGAGCCACCATGGCTGGCCTAATTTTTGTATTTACACTTAGGCATATGTTTTAAAAATCACTTGTAATTTATATTGATCTGTTTTTCAAAGGAAGTTGAGATAGCTCTTTTATTACTATGTGAAGCAACACTCCAGCTCAAAGGAAAGTGGCTCAGCCGACTTGCTCGCCTATCTAACCCGCAGCTGGGACTGTGGAATGTTGGTTCAAAGAAGAAAAAACATTGCCTTCAGGAGCCCATTGGACTAGGCTTGCCCGTGTGAGATGGCACTTGACATGGTGGCTCAGGTGGGTGATTTGAAATCAGCATGGATTTAAAAAGACCCTTTCTGTAGGTCAGTAGTCCTCAAGTGGGTATGAGACTCATGTGAGGAACCTGGTCAAGCCACAGAGACCCAGGCCCTGTCCTGCATCTGGAAACCTGGATCTGTGTGTGCTTTGTGAAGCTCCAGGGGCTTCTAATACACAGTAGTGTTCACAACTGCCCTTCCTATATCCGTAGTCCTCACGGATTAGTGAGCAGCAGAGTCACCTGGAGAGTTTGTTAACATTCATACTGCTGGGCCCGCCCCTCGTTTCTGAGTTGCGACTTCTCAGGTAGGGCAAGATAACTTCTAACAAGTTCTCAAGCGATGCTGAGGCCGCTGGTCCAGGGCCCACATTTTGAGAACCACTGCTCAAGATCCAGCTCTTCTGGATATGGAGAGGGCAAGTGGAGGCACAGAGGGGTGACATCAGCCACTCCAAGGCTTTGCAGCTAATTAAAGACAGCAATGAGGCCAGGAGCCACTTCTCCTGCCCAAAAACTGAGTGCTTAGTCATTTTAGTTTTTATTCTTTTATTTTTTTCTTGGATAACATTCAGATGTTACCAAATCAGTCACTTTAGTTTTTAATCCTCACTATCATGCTAACGTCTATCACTTGCATAGCATTTTGTGGCATGTAAAGCGTTTCCACCTCTCCCAGGACATTTTAATTTTCATCTTCATAACTGCCCCAGGAGATAGAAGGGCAGTTATCAGCATCTAGAGATGTAGGAACTGAGGCTTATGGACATTTGATGACATGCCCAAAGTCAAACAAGTATAGTTTGTCAAGATAGAAATTCAGGTAGGCCTTCTAATTCCAAATCTGGTTGTCCACTCTCTGAAGCTGACTTCATTTGTCAGAATAATGAGCAACTTACTATGAGCCAGGCCTTGTGCTGAGCACTTTACCTATATTAACTTACTTAATCCTCACAACAATTCTACATAGGTTCTAGTATTATACCCATTTTACAGATGAGAAAAGTGAAGGACAGAGAGGTTAGGTAAGCTGCCCAAGGTAACACAGTAAGCAAGTAGTGAAACCAAGATTTGCATCCAGTGAATACAGCTTCAGAGACCCCATTCTTATGGAATATAACATTTATCTGGTTCAGGGTGAGCTAGGCATGACTATTTGCAGAGTAAAGCCTGGCATTCAGTTGAGACACTCACTTTGACAGCATACTCTTTGCCATTCTGCAGGCTCACGGCACCTTGAACTTTGGCATAGGCTCCCTCTCCAAGCAATTCAGAGGTCAGCTTGTACATATCTAGAGGTGAAATGGACGAGAGGAATAACAAGATGAGTCACCCCATTGCAAGCTCAGATAGGAAGAACTTCTGTGGCTCAGCTTCCCTAATCAGACGACACAGGCATCAATGACTCTAGTACTAAGTGACGAGGCAGACATGTAGCTTTCCCAGCCACCTCAGGACCCAGTTTCTCAACAACGAGACCACATACGTGGCATCCTGTTCCTCATTTTAGATGTGAGGTCAGCAAAAGGGTCTCAATTCAGCACATACTTCCTGAACATCTACTATGTGCCAGACAACAAAACAGAGTAAGGAATAAAATAAAGGCCAGGTGCAGGGGCTTACACCTGTAATCCTAGCACTTTGGGAGGCCAAGGCAGGAGGATTGCTTGAGGCCAGGAGTTCAGAACCAATCTGGCCAACACAGCAAGACTTCATTTCTAAAATATTAATATATATGCACGATCCTTCTCCACTAAGGGTCACAGTCCAGTGGGGAAGACAGACACATACACAGGTGACCCCAGAATAAACCAGGCATTGGTAAAAATACTATCACAGAGGGACAAAGTACAGTAAAAAAAAAAAAGTGGGGGGAAGAAAGGGTTTAATCTGTTCAGAGAATCTAGAGGATTCTCAGAGAAAGGATATGATTTGGATGAATATTCATTTACTGACCACCTATTATGTGCCAAGCTCTGTGTAAGCATTGGCGATACAAAGGAGATAAAACGCTGTTCTATTTTATACCCCACACAATGGAAGTCATTGGAGGCTTCTGAGAAGTCTCCAGAATTCACCCACAGGACATAAGAGACAGAAGTAGGATGCAAAGGATGCCTTGAGGTTTTTAGGGTACTGAGTCATAGTGGTTCTTTTTTTTTTTTTTTTTTTTTTT
>NW_022437002.1:18630116-18723581 GCF_009761245.1 Sapajus apella
GATCTCTTGACCTCGAGATCCACCCACCTCGGCCTCCCAAAGTGCTGGGATTACAGGCTTGAGCCACCACGCCCAGCCCATAGTGGTTCTAACAGAGTAATAGACCTGGGTTAAAGGAACATCTAGGTGACCTGCCCAAGCTCACAAATAGCACAGCTCTTTGAGCCCCTTCCAAAGGAAGCCACATCTCCATCACAGCACTAGCTGCCTGACCTCATCCCCACTCCATTCTTCAGCCTCTTGAGGCACCTACCACTGAAACCCACAGCCTCAGCAAAAGACATTTCAACCATGAATTAGATTTTATCATTCTCAGTCAGGAGAAGTCCTGCCATTGGCCAAGCTGTCCTTAAAAAACAGGAAGTACTCTCTTGTGTTAATTGAAAGAGCAAAAGAGCTGTTGATTAGGAAACTATTCTAAAACGCTTGGGATCTTTGTCTGTCCCCCATCCACACACACACACACACACACACCCTGCTGTTTGAGTTAAAGGCAAATTTTAAAAACCCTGCTGAAAGTACCTTCTTTGTTCCATCATGGTTTGGTCTTTTGGTTGCTTGTAAGAACAGATGGTACACTGTTATTTGTAAGTATTTTAAATGACACGCTTCTCACAATGGACACGTTGGCATTAGCCCTTTACACATATCAGGACAGGTAGGTGGCTGGAGGTCCACTATTCCTGACACATAAAGTGTTTGCTATTGGAGCCACTCTATACAGCAGCCAATTCACTAGTGTGTCTGGAAGGCTGGAAGGAGGGATCAAGAGGGAAGCTACTTCAGACCTGACAATGAAAAAAACCAAAACAGATGAAGTGGGGTATGTTACTCCTAGGAGTAGCTACTGATCCTTTTGGTGCTTTGCACAAGTGTCCAGTGATTTGCTTTACTCCATCACACACCCAGTGATAAGAGGACCTGCACTGAGCCTAGTGCCTTGCACATAGAAAGTGTCCAAAAATGTCTGATGACCCAACATGTGTCTACTGAACTCTTTAAAATGTAGTCTTTAAACTCATTACTCTTTAAAATGTAGTCAAACACAAAGCCAGATGCTATGGCTCACGCCTGTAATCCCAGCACTTTGGGAGGCTGAGGTAGGTGGATCACTTGAGGTCAGGAGTTTGAGACCAGCCTGGCCAACATGGTGAAACCCCAACTCTACTGAAAATATAAAAAAATAGCCAGGCATGGTGGCACGTACTTGTAATCCCAGCTATTCGGGAGGCTGAGGCAGGAGAACTGCTTGAACCTGGGAGGTGGAGGTTGCAGGGAGCCGAGATCATGCCAGTGCAACCCAGCATAGGCAACAGAGTGAGACTCTGTCTCAAAAAATAAAAAAAATTTTTTTAATTAATAATAAAAAATGTAGTCAAACACATACGCATAAGTAGCTGTAATCTGAGAGACAAATTCTCTGCTTGTAGGACACTGAAGTTTCATTTGCAGCCACGGCCTTTGGTGTGTCTCTCTTCCTCTTATAGGGTTCTATCGCTCAGCAGCCCCTCCAGGAATAGCTGAGGGAAGAATCACATCTGAAAAAAGGGTGGGAGACCCCAAGCATAGATGGGTCTCCCTGCTCTCTGACAAGGTACCTGAGCCATTCACAGGCAGCCAGTGCATCATCTGAGAGCTTTTTCCATCCTCACTCTCTTTCTGTAATGTCCTGTGTAAACTCCCTCATCCCCATCTTATCTCCCTACCACACGATAACCACCAGCTGGCTCTAACTTGATGCATCCTGTGATCTGGACCTGCAGCCGGGATGCTCCTCCTATGCTGGGGAAGCTGCAGGCCCAGATGTAGGGGATTTGTGTGACCAACCTTCAAACTTTCCTGGCAAGGAGTCAGCGGCCCGGGCCCTCCGCTTCTTCTTCTTCCTCCTGTCACCATCTTCGATGGGAAGGGGTTCGCTGCTGCCCATCTCTGGGAGATAAGAGGAGATGTAAGGGAAACATCACTGTACTGATCAAGCTGTAAATTTACCCAGAAGGAAAAAAAAAAAAGGTAGTGGGGGGAGGACCCAGGAGCTTTACGCTGATGGTTTTTAAATATCTGTGAAGACTATTGATTTGTTTTGACCTAGGAGGAAAAACTAAAGGCAAAACCATTATGGGAGATCATTAACTGTGGAAAGGAGCTCAGACAGGCGGGCTAGATTAAAAGAGGGCAGCAGAAGCCTGCTGTAACCAAGCTCATAAGCACATGGATTTAGATCTGCCACTGGTCAAACCATATTCCTCAAACAGAACAATGACTCCATAGGCAGAACCCCACCTGTGACATCCTCCAGCCTCAGGACCAGAAAGGCAAAACCAAGGGAGCTAGGCAAGAAGGGGGTTGGGAGTGGGCCATCCAGATGAGTCATAGGCTCAGCAACATTGCTATGGATGTGCACAGGGCACAAAAGGCTGGAGTGGAAATGGCCTCTGTGAAGGTAGCCATAGGGCTGGGGCTGGGATTCAAAATGGCCCCAAATTACTTTATGTCCAAGAGCACAGACCTGAGTGCCCATGGAGCCTATGACATCCTCTCCTCCCATAGCTCCTCCATCAGAAGGGCTGCAGGTAGGACCCATTCGGGAGTCTGCAGTTGACAGGTCTGCACCAGGCTGCTGGATGAGGTCACTTATTGCAAAAACCTTATTATCTCCATTGGCAAGCACCTGGCTCCCCATCTTAAAAGGAGGATTTGTGGGGCAGGCATTCAGACACTGCACAGATTGGCCAGAAAAGGGTCGGATGAAAAGAATAAGCAGGACACTGAGATGGGAAAGAGAAAAGGAGGAACAGTGAACCAGTGCCCAATCACAATCCTGTTTCTAAGACACTCTAGCATGGGCCTTTCCCTGTTAAAGATAAATTACTTATAGAACATGTCATGTCCCTGATCCAGAGTGGAGCCTTAATACTCTTTGCCTGCAGTTAGAAATAATAAGATTTCTCTGAAGTCTCTGGGTCTAAATCCCCACCAGGGTGATTAAACCTTTACATCCTTCTAAAATAGAGGCACTCGAGTGCTGATGGGGCATACGACGTGAGAGACTTTTAGACCAACCTTCAATAAACACAGGCTCTGGGTTGTTGGTATTTTTCTTTCTTTTTTTTCTTTTTTTTTTTTTTTTTCTGAGCTTTTAAAATGGAAGCTGGCTCTTTGCCCATTGAGGGGAAAGGCCCACTCTCTTCTGAGGATCCAGCTGCATACGATCAGAGAAACAGCACGTCTGCTAGGAAGATTGATTAGTGCCCATGCAGGTCCATACACTGTTCTCAGAGGCAAGCACATGACAGCCATCAGGAGAAAGCACACAGGATGGCACTTCAACCCCACAATCCAGAAAGCACGGTTATGCAGCCAAGTGTCTGACAGCTCAATTTAGGCGCATTCTTCCAACCACTTTGGGGATCTGATGATAGCACATTTTTAATTATAGTTTAGAATGGAGAACAGATAAACACACAGATAAAAGAAATCCACAGAGGATCTTAAAATATAACTCTAGTCAACAGCTTCAAAGACAAGATATATCTGGGGACTGCAACACCTTATGAATCCAAAGAATATCTGGCTGAGTATGGTGGCTCATGTCTGTAATCCCAGCACTTTAGGAGGCCAAGGCAGGCAGATCACTTGAGGTCAGAAGTTCAAGACCAGCCTGGCCAACATGGTGAAACCTGTCTCTACTAAAAATACAAAAATTAGCTGGGCGTGGTGGCGGGTGCCTGTAGTTCCAGCTACTCGGGAGGCTGAAGCAGGAGAACTGCTTGAACCTGGGAGGTGGAGGTTACAGTGAGCCAAGATCATGCTACTGCACTCCAGCCTGGGCAAAAGAGCAAGATTCCGTCTCAAAACATCAAACAACAACAAAACAAATCAGCACCTCAACACGCACCCTTGTCAAGGTAAATTAAGGGAAAAAAGCTTCCCAAATGTATAATATAATAAAAAATTCAACAGAAATAAAACACAGCATCGCTTATCTTCAGGAGCTCAGGGAGGGGGTGCCAGCCATGGGGTCAGCAGGCTGAGGAGGAGGAATCACAGTCTCTCTTGCCCTGACCTTGAGTGCAGTCCAGTGGCAACCCGTGTCCCCATCTATTTTCTCATCAGCACCACAAGCCCCGTGCAGAGGAAACAGATTTGGATTTCAGCTCTTTCTCCTTCCCCCGTCCACACTCTTTTGGAGGGCCTGAGGACAAGCAAAACAGCCGAAAGGCAGGCAGAGCAGAGGAGCAGCAAGAGGGCTGGCGGCATTATAATTCACAGGGGACACTCAGGCACACGACTCTAACGAGAAAACCCTGTTAGCCACAATTTATACTTGGTCTTTACCACGGCAGGGCTGAGGGAGCCTCCTGTGCGAGAAGCATACCTCCCAGCACTGCCGCACACTCAATATTAGATTTTATGGCTTCACACACACACAAAGATAGAGTACCTGGTATATTCTGCATGGATTTCAATGAAAGAGGGTACGCCAGAAGGGACAAATGGTTAAGACTTTCCTTGGAAACAGAACTTGGAGGAGAGTTGTTTCTGAAACTAGGAAGGAAAAAATGTAGGAAGATGGGTGAAGTGAAAGAAGCATGCTTAACTTTCCTGGTTACATAGGGGGAAGTGAGAGGTATCATAATCTCACCAAGGGGTTCCTAGTTTTCGTGGTACCATTACTATGCAGGGGACAAGGAAAGGGGACACTCAAACAGACACCAGTCAGATTTAACACATGACGGAAGAAAGAAGCCATTTGTAAAGTCAGCTTAATCAAAGGACAGTCTGTAGTGAGACTGCAAGGGGCTAAGGTATTCTTTCTCCAAGGGTCTGATGGGAGGAGAGGCTGGGCCACAGCATGCAGGTGGCAGCGTCTTGCACCACTGCAATGAAACTAGCAGGTGAGGCCTGCTAGGGTGCCAGCAAGGGATCCCCCACAGGCCTCAGACAGGACTGGGGGCCTGGGAGTCCCAGAGGCAAAAGGTCACGACTCCATTCCATCTTCTCCCTCTGTTCTGATTCTGGGATCACAAGCAGCCTTCAGAGCTGTTACTACGTCTCCTGTGGAAGGAACCACAAGAAGGAGGACATGGAAGGGGAGAAGGAAGTGTGTGCTGAAGAAAGAGCAAGTAGGAGGAAGGGACTAGATGGGGATGGGGAGCAGCGTGCAGAAAGCTGACAAAGGTGGGCTGCACTCTGGGCCCCCAAGCACAAACACAGCCCACAAGGCTCTCCAACCCCTGGACCCTGTCTACCTTCCAGGCACCCAACACAGCCATTGTCTCATGGAAAAATGAAACTAGTGGCTAGTTCCACTTGCAGTTCAAGGGATCCCACATGTGCTTTTCCTTGAGAAAAGTGCTATACTTTGGTTTGCTGCAGAAGTGCTTTATAGGCATTTCTATTTTGTTACACAGAATATTAAAGAAAACTATAATATTTAACAAAATACTGGAATTCAACAAAACTGATCATTTTTGCTGCTTCATCAAGGACATTCAAAGCCGGGTGTGGTGGCTCGTGCCTGTGATCCCAGCACTTTGGAAAGAGAAGGCAGGTGGATAATCTGAGGTCAGGAGTTTGAGACCAGCCCAGCCAACATGGCAAAACTCCATCTCTACTAAAAATACAAAAATTAGCTGGGAGTGGTGGGAGGTGTCTCTAATCTCAGTTACTCAGGAGGCTGAAGCAGGAGAACTGCTTGACCCCGGGAGGCAGAAGTTGCATTGTGCCAAGGTCATGCCGCTGTACTCTAGCCTGGGTGACAAAGTGAGTCTCCATCACTCAGATGGAGTCTGAGAGAAAGCAAAACAAAAAGCTCAGAGAACATAGTGGAGAATACAAAGGCTAACAGCACAGTTCAGCATCACCACCTTGACCAAGGCACCAATAGTCTTACCCATTGTTGCTTTGCAACAACAGACAGCATCTTAGTACTATTACAAAAATCATTTTGACTGCACAGATTCCTGAAAGAGTTTTGGGGACCCCCACAGTCTGCATTGTACACTGCAAACCACTGGCCCAGGTGATGGGCAGGGACTGGGTATGCCTGGAGCTGTGCCTGGGTGCCATGGAACTGACTGTGATGTGAAGAGCAAACTGGAGGCTAGAGAGAGAGTGCGGGCTGAAAGAGGCTGCTGTATGTAACAGCCCGGGGCAGGGCGAGAAAGGCCTACAACTGAGACAGGGAGAGCAGCGACAGCAAGGAAGGGGAAGTGAGGTGTGAAACAGAATGAGGGAATGAAGCCATTGGGGTAGCACTGGTCCTAGTCCTACCAAATTACTGAAGAAGGTGAAGGGGGCAAAAACTACTGCCCTCCTTGAAGGAAGGGACGTTCTGATTCCTTTCTATCCCCACTGCCTAGTATGCAGCCAGGCAGAGGCGGGTCTCAAATCCTTATGATTACATATTTATTAACCAAAGTTAATAAGAACCATAAGAACGGTAGGACCATCAAAGAAGGGGAGAATTAAGGAAGGGGAGCTGGCTGGGGATGGGAAGCAGGGAAAGACAATGGCACCACCAGGGAGCTTCAGATGAGGAAGGGGAACACACAGCAGCCAGGGACTATGAGAACTCACTGGCCAGGCTAAAACCACTGTCACTCAGCTCTCATCTGACCCAAATCTACAAATGAGGCATTATTCATAATCTCCCAAGTGTGACACCTCTGGTGACAGTGTAACACAGAACACTTCAAAATGTCATCATATATATCATATATATATATATATAAGTTTAAAAAAACCCTGAAAAGATACATCTCAAATTATTATTATTATTTTGAGACAGAGTTTCGCTCTTGTTGCCCAGGCTGGAGTACAGTGGCACGATCTTGGCTCACCACAACCTCCGCCTCCCAGGTTCAAGTGATTCTCCTGCCTCAGCCTCCCAAGTAGCTGGGATTACAGGCACGCACCACCATGCCAGGCTAATTTTGTATTTTTAGTAGAGGTGGGGTGTCTCCATGTTGGTCAGGCTGGTCTCGAACTCCCGACCTCAGGTGATCCACCCACCTCGGCCTCCCAAAGTGCTGGGATTACAGGCGTAAGCCACTGCACCCGGCCCAAATTATTACTATTTTTTGAGATAGTGTCTTGCTCTGTCACCCAGGCTGGAGTGCAGTGGCACAATCTCGGCTCACTGCAGCCTCCGCCTCCCAGGTTCAAGCAATCCTCTTGCCCTAGCCTCCCAAGTAGCTGGGACTACAGGCATGTACCACCATACCTGGCCACTTTTAAAATTCTTTGTATAGACAGTCTTGCTGTGTTGGCCAGGCTGGCCACATTATTAGCAATGGTTATTTGGGGAGGGACAGTGTCTAATTCTTCTCTATCCCCACTGTCTAGTATGGAGGCAGGCAGAGCAGGGGCTTCATATACTTCTGTTGTATTTTATCTTGTTTTGTTATGACGTAGTTGTTTTAATTTCACAATTAAATGATCTGAC
The DNA here is from genome assembly GCF_009761245.1 of Sapajus apella. Classification (NCBI taxonomy): domain Eukaryota; kingdom Metazoa; phylum Chordata; class Mammalia; order Primates; family Cebidae; genus Sapajus; species Sapajus apella. Next base: position 18,637,564 of record NW_022437002.1, read on the forward strand.
CAGGCATGGTGGCTCATGCCTGTAATCCCAGCACTTGAAGAGGCTGAAGCAGGCAGATCACCTGAGGGTCAGGAGTTTGAGATCAGCCTGGCCAACATGGTGAAACGCTGTCTCTACTAAAAACACAAAAATTAGCTGGGTGTGGTGGTGCACGCCTGGAATCTGAGCTACTCAGGAAGTTGAGGCAGGAGAATCGCTTGAACCCGGGAGGCAGAGGCTGCAGTGAGCCGAGACTATACCACTGCACTCCAGCCTGGGCGATAGAGGGGAACTCTGTCTCAAAAAAAAAAAAAAAAAGTAAATAAATATGTTTTAGTTACCATAGGTTTTCCTTATGATCCTCTGCCGTGTCATTCTGTAGAAATGTGTTCCTCTTACCAAGCATTATTTGAGACATGCCAGGGCAGCTCCGCTCATCCCAGCTGCCCAACTAAGTGCTGAGAACCATGATCTGTTAGATGGTCTCTTACCTGCCCCTTCCTCTGGACGTATCAGACCATTTCAATTTGAAGTAATCTAAAAGGATAACTAAAATGTACTCCCAATTTTACCTATAGGTTTTTCCAACTTTTTGGAAGATATCCTCTGTCAACTTGAAATCCCAAATGAAACAAAGCCCCTGTCAGGGAGTTGGTGTCTTCCAGCTACACAAAGTGTCTCAATGGTCTTTGTACGTGGCCAGAATCTTCAGTTCTCCATTGCCCTCTGACAAGTAAACTTTGAAAAAGCAGAAACAGAAAGGAAATCAAAATGCTGACTTTTTTAAAAGGACCAGAGAAGATAAAGATCAATCTGAATGTGCCCCGAACCTATGAGTTACCCCACTAAGTAGATATACACACAGCAATCACAGATTTCCTGTCCTTAAAATCAGACATTTAAATTTAATTTTCTGTAGAGACAGAGTCTTGTTATGTTGCCCGGCCTGGCCAAATTATGAACAATGATTATTTGGGAAGGGGCAGTTTCTAACTCCTCTCTATCCTCACTGCCATTAAGCATTGGAAGATTTAACAAAGGTCTGAGTTAAATTTTTCAGATTCTGTTTCCATTATGGAATTCCAGACCCAAAAAGATATAACTGGACTTGGATGATAGAGATGGACATCTCTGCTCTGAGAAGTCTCAGGCCAAAGGGAAAAGTTCACAGACCAGGCGTGGTGGCTCATGCCTGTAATCCCAGCATTTTGGGAGGCTGAGGCAGGTGGACTGACCTAGCTCTGGAATTCAAGACCAGCCTGGGCAACATGGTGAAACCCATCCCTACAAAAATACTAAAATTAGCCAGGCGTGGTGCCATGCTCTGGTAGCTTGCTATCACACCTGGCTCGGGAGGCTGAGGCAGGAGGATTGCTTGAGCCCAGGAGGTCCAGGCTGCAATAAGCCAAGATCATGCCACTGCACTCCAGCCTGGATGACAGAGCAAGGCACTCCTCTACTACCCACATATTTAGAGAAATGACCTCTGGCTCTCTCATTTAGTGGTCAAGTCCAAGTCTCACAGGCAAGAGGTAACAGAGCTCAAAAGATAAAGTAAACGCTGAGAGCAGCAGGTGGCATGAATGAGAACAAGGTTTTGTGTTGAATACATAATTATTGCTATTTTTCAGTCTGATGACTTCATTTTCTCTCTGTTTGCTGTTATATACCACAAATCCAGCTATCACAAGTCAAAATTGCTCTGTCAACTTCTCTATGAAATAAATATGCATTTCCCTTTTTCCCAGTGGAAAAGCTCTGAAAATGCAGTTTAAATCTGAATTCTGGGCCTTCATGCCAAAATTTCTAAAAAGCTTTCTAACTGGAAGTTGGGTGTATTTCACCATTATCGCAAACCACATGTCCCAAATGGGACTTGTTCCCAACCCCCACCTACTGCCTCCTTCCTCCGATTTCTCTTCTTCCCTCTCAGATCACGTCATCCTGCCAGCTACCTAGCCACAGAACCTTCAAATCATTTCTAATGTCTCTTTCTCCTTCATTCTCGTCAGTGTCAAATGCTCACACTGGCAGGCTTTCCTTTGGTCTGATGTGTGGAAAAATAACTCCTGGAAAAGAGCTCCTGGAAAAATAACTCCTATTTATTCTTCAAGACCCACTGCAAGTTACTGAGAATAGTCCAGCAAGTTATGGAAGCAGTCTTCTTCTTTTTTGGTGGGGGTGGGGAACAGGGGGATAGGATCTCACTCTGTTGCCCAGGCTGGAGTGCAGTGGCGTGATCTTGGCTCACTACAGCCTTGACCTCAAACGACCCTCCCACCATAGCCTCCTGAGTAGCTGGGACTACAGGCACATACCACCACCACACCTAGTCAATTTTTTTATTTTTTGTAGAGTTGGGGTCTCGCCATGTTGCCCAGGCTGGTCTTGAACTCCTGGGCTAGAGCAGTCTTCCCATCTCGGCCTCCCATAATGCTGGGATTACCGGCATGAGCCATCACACCTGGCTGGAAGCGGTCGTCTTTGCTTCTATTTAATGCAGCATTCAACAGAACCTACAGTATACATACTGTGATAACACTTCCAGCAGGTTACACACATGCACATGTGGCACTCCCACTAGGCCAACAGCTCCTCAAAGGCAAGCATATATCTTTTTTATCTTTGCATTACCAGCATTTAACATAGTATCTGGCACAAAAAGGGCTCTAGTAAATCTGAATGAATTACTTCATACACAAATGTCTCTTTACTGTCCAATAGAGATGTTAGCACATTGGACAGTCCTTCCTGCTACGCTTTTTATTCCTAAACAAATCTGAAGCCCAGTGAAACTATTTCCAGGGCCCAAGGAAACAGGGTATGCTCTCTCTCTTCACTTCCACTATCACACTTCCAGGGACAGCCTTGAACACCTTTGAATGACAGGGTCTGGCTCTATTAGCCAGGCTGGAGTGCAGTGGCATGATCTTCGCTCACTGTAGCCTCCACCTGCCAGGCTCAAGTGATCCTCCCATCTCAGCCTCCCAAGTAGCTGAGACTACCGACATGAGCCACCATGCCTGTCTAATTTTTGTATATTTTGTAGACACAGGGTCTTGCCATGTTGCCCAGGTTGGTCTCCAACTCCTGAGCTCAAATGATTTGCCTGTCTCAGCCTTCCAAAGTGTTGGGATTACAGGCGTGAGCCACCGCACATGGCCTTGAACTTACATTCTGTCTTTAGTCTTGTCATAGGTTTATACCCCAACTGGTCCCTTCTTGTTACCTATGGTAGGAGGTGGCAATTTTTCTCTGTAAAGTGCAAGATGGTAAATGTTTTAAGCTTTGTATGTCACATAGTCTTTGTTATGACTCACTTTTGCATTTGTAGAGAGAAATCAGCCACAGACATTAATAAATGACTGTAGCTATATGTCAATAAAACTTTATTTTTAGACCCTGAAATCTGAATTTCATATGATTTTCATGTGTCATAAAATATTAATCTTTTCCTGATTTCCCCCCAACAATGTAAAAATGTTTACTTTTTGTTTGCATGCACATAAAAACAGGTAGTCAGTCAGATATGGCCTGTGGGCCATAGTTTGCCAACCCTTCACCTATAGTAGAAAAAAATCTCAGACTTTCTTATGGATTTTCTGTTATTTTGCCATGTGGAGCCATGCTAGGCTGGGGAAGTAGAAAGCACAGGGCTTTTGGGCATTAGGTTCTAGATTCCAGTTTTGGCCCTACCATCTACCAGCCGGGTAGACTTAGTCATAAAATTTAACCTCTCTGAGCTTTATTACCATCATCTATAAAATGGGGGCACTAACACCCACATCACAGAGTTGTCATGGGAATTCAGTGAGCTAATGTATACGGAGTTCATGGCACCAGAGTCTGGCATACAGTAGGCACTCAATAACTAGTAACTCTTATTCTAGCTTCTGGAATAAGAGTTCCCCAGCCCAACCACTCTGTGAACCACAAGTGGCCACAGGAGGGAATAAACTGACAGCAAATACAAAGGCAGAAACAGAATTTGGAGGTTTTCAGATACATGCCACAGGATTCTAAGTGCCTGGTTAGCCCTGATTCCTTCTGGCACCATTTAGCACCATTTAAAATTCCTTTGGTTCTTTTTTCCTCCTCAAAAATAAACTTCTGACTCTCACAGTGCTTAAAGATCCTTAGCATTCTTTACCAACTACCCAGATGGACCCTGGAGCCCTCTCCTCACTCCTGTACCTCCTGCTGGTAGAGGGCTGGGGTGGGGAAGGGCGACCATGGCCAGACCAAACCTACACAGATCGGCCTACAGCTGAGTCTTAAGAAGGCTGGGCCTGGTGAGGCACCCAATTCTCTCTCAATTCTTCATGAATTTCTTGCTGTACTGGGAATGAAATTTCTCCAGTGCTTAAGAACTAGACTTTCTATAGAAGTTTTAAAGCCAAAAAAAAAAAAAAAAAAATCACCATGTATACAAACAAAAGATCCCTCACATTACTTTCAAGACAGAACACATCAGTGGGGCACAGGTAAGATTAGGGTTTATGGTAACTACCCTTGGTCCAAAAAGCCAGATCTCACCCTGTAACTTCCTTGCTCCAAAATCTCTCATGGGTGTCCGCTGCCTCTGTAGTAACCACGCTTCTGTGCTGTCACTCAGGGCCTCCATCATCCCGCCCCAGACCACCACTCTTGCACTGTGTCTTGCCACCCCTCCAGGGGAGTCTTAATCTGCAGCCTAGTCAAAAGGGACTGTATTTCTACCTGATTGCTTTAACCATTCTCAGCTTCCCACACTTGTGCACAATTAAATCACCTGTAACATTTCATTACACATCTTCCCCTAGACTGTGAGCTAGGGACAGAGTAGAGACTATGTCTGCTTCATCTCTGGGTCCCCTCAACCTGGCAGAGGCTAGGGGCAACCACTTAATAACTGTTAATGAATAGATGGAAACAGCTGAAGTTATTCTTCCCTTAAGCTGTTTTAGCTGAACTCTTATTAGAAGACCAAGTACAGTTTGGGTTACTGCCAGGAAGCAGAAAAACCAAGAGAAAGAAAAGAGGCATGACCAATGTGATCCAAGCAATGGAAAATAGGTTTTAAGAGTGAGGTAAAAGAGACCAAGGCTGTTTAGCTGGGAGAAGAGAAGACGAGGCCTAACTGGATTCCGGCTTTAAGTGCAGAAAAGGTTCTCATGAGAAAATCTTGATCTCATTCTCCCTTTAGAATCAGAAGAAACTTTTCCATATTCATGGAAAATGGAACAAGAAGAAATGGCTTAAGTTAAGGCCCGAGGGGTTCAAGCTGGACAGAAGGAACCAAGTCAGGCACTGCTTTTCCAGGGATACTGCTACTGCACTTTCGGCAAGTGAGTTGGAGGGTCTTAACTGGCATTCTTGTTGAAGGCTGTGCAAACAGGAATACATATTCTGCTCTGTTCCTGTTCACTGTGGAGAGAGGTGAGTGAAAACACAAGTCAGGTAAGATTTTCTAAGGAGCCACTGACTTTTTATTGACCCATTTCCTACAGGCTCTTTCTGCCATGTTATGCATTGCAACCCTGTGCTGGAACAATCTAGTATTTCAAAGTTTCCTGATAGGGCAATGGAAAAAAGAGAAGGTAACAATGCCAGGGAAGGGAAAATGGCTCTAATAAATATACTTTCTATACAAAACAGCACCGAACTGGGCATTAATATAATTGTTATTATTACTACTAAAGCTCACATTTATTGAGCACCTACTATGTGCTGGGCACTGTGCTGTTTCATCTCAATTCTCATAACAACCCCATGAGGTAAGTAATATTTGTATTCTCATTGTACAGATGAAGAAACGGAAGCTCAGGAAGCTTAAATCAACTTGCCCAAGTCACACAGCTAGCAAGTGACAGGGCCAGGACTCAAACCCAGGCAGTCTGACCCTAGAGTCCATATACCTAACTACTGTCTCCCTGTAAGGATGAGAGGCTGGCATATAAACTCTAGTCTCTCTGAATCCAGTTCATATTCTCAGCTCTTCCTCATACTGTCCCAAGCTAGGACATTAGCAAGAGTTGAGGCCTCAGAACTGAACCAAAATACTCCCGTAATTAATCATCATCTATAAAATGGGGGCACTAACACCCACATCACAGAGTTGTCATGGGAATTAAGTGAGCTAATGTATATGGAGCTCATGGCACCAGTGCCTGGCATACAGTAGGCACTCAATGACTAGTAACTCTTATTCCAGCTTCTGACATGGCTTCCCCAGATCAACCACAGCTCTGGAAAGCAACCCAGCCTCTCTGTGAACCGCCACAGGAGGGACTAAACTGACAGCAAATACAAAGGAAAGAAACAGACTGAGGACTCTCGGGTGACAATGAGCAGACGCAGGACTTGAATGCCAGCCTCTGGACCCCAAGTGTAGTGCTCTTTCCTATTTACAGACTCTGGTTGAATCTGAGGGTGAGAAAATGAAGGGACAGGATATGCTAAATGGGCTGCGTCCCCAGATAGATCCTTTTGTAATGAACTGTCAATCTCCCCTCAGAACCCATGCCTGAAATACAAGGGTCCTGCAGCCTCTGTAAACTGGTGCTAAGATTCTACTAGCTAACGATGGCAATGCTCTGATTTATGGCACTGTGGGGGCTGCCAAAATGCTCACCTATTAAACCTATCAAGCAAACCTAGTCCATGCAGCTTCCAAGCTAGGCCAGTGATTCACCATTGAAGCCTCTTCATTGATGTCCCCATTCTGGGACTGTCTTTGCCCCAGTCTAACCTCCGTCCTGCTGCCAGAGAAAACAAGGCCCCAGTCATGGCATTCGGAGCCTTGCAGCATAAGGAAAAGAACATGGGAATTGGAACCCAGCACTGCTAACTTTGAAGCAAGCTGTGCCCTTACTAACTACCCAACCTTGTGGAAGTCACTTTAATCTTTCTGAGGTCTGGTTTCTTCATCTTTAGATTGAATATAAATAGGCCTACATTATAGGATTAAATAAATTATAGTATGTAAAGCATCTAGCACACTGCAAGCCACAAAGCAAAGGAGACACTTGGTAAATGCTAGTGCTCTGCTCCTCTCTCCTCTCTCTACATTTTAGCCCAAATCTGCCACTTCGGCTTATTTCTCCTCCTCGCAAACTCCTCTCCCTTCCACAACACACACCTCCACACACCCCTACACCCCTACACCTGTCCATTTCTGCCTCTCAACCATTGCTCAAGCTGTTCCTTCTCCCAGGAATAAACTCTCTCCAAGGCCCAGCATAAATTCTCCACCTTCAGAATCCTCTGGCCATGCTGGGATTGATTTCTCCTTCTCCCAAACTCCCACTCTGTTTATATTCCTTACTACATTTACCATAGTCAGTCTGATTTCAGTTATTTATGTACTTATCTATCTTCCCAACTACACTGGAAGGAGGAGGTTCTGAGAAGACAATTACTGATAGGAGGGCAGGAAATGTGTTGTTTTCCTCTGTGTATATTTCTCAATACCAGGGTCTTGTACGTAGCAAGAGCTCAATATGTACTCACCGAATTGAATCTTTCCATCCTAAACTGGGAATCTTTACAGAAAGATCCTGGCCTGAGTTCATTCTAAAACTATGCATGTACTGCCTAACTTGATAAATAGGCAATTTTTAAAGTCCATGAATATTCATAAACTAAGATCCACTAATACTCATGTGGACTTCTTTCAGTCCTTCATCCATTCTTCCAGCACACTCTGGACTCCTCTTGGGGTCTCTCTCCAGCATACCAGGAGACGTCGCTGGGACAACATTTCTCACTCACAGAGATCTGGGAGCAAGCTCTTTGGAGAACTGTTCCACCCCACTGGGTAGGAGGTGACTACCATTGAAACCATACTAAAACCCAGAGCTGTGGAATCAGAAAATAGATCTGAATGATCTGCCTCACTTTCCAAGTTGTAACATAGAGTTAAAAACATTTAAAACAGTGTCTGGAACACAGCAGGTGTGCAATAAATGTTAGATGTTCTATTAATGATGTAGTAGACTGGAAAAAAACAGTCATGTCATTTCACTTCTAGAACTATCTCCACTACCGACTGATTCCTTGTGTAATCTTTTTTCTTTTTTTGTAAGACAGAGTCTTGCTTTGTCACTCAGGCTAGAGTGCAATGGTGTGATCTCAGCATACTGTAACCTCTGCCTCCTGGGTTCAAGTGATTCTCCTGCCTCAGCGTCAAGTAGCTGGGATTACAGGCGCCTGCCATCATGCACAGCTAATTTTTGTATTTTTAGTAGAGACAAAGTTTCACAATGTTGGTCAGGCTGGTCTCAAACTCCTGATCTCAGATGAATCCGCCTGCCTCGGCCTCTCAAAGTGCTGGGATTGAGCCACCGCACCCTGCCTCCTTACGTAATCTTAAGTCCTTTCCCCATCTGTAAAATGAAAGTGGCAGAACCAGATGGTTGGTTCCCAGGCTCATTCTACCTTCAACCATGTATATTTTTCCATGATCAAGAAATAACTTTCTCTTCCACATGCTGAGGCTGTTGGCAAGGGAAAATGTGCATTTGTAGCTGCTGGTCCCCAGATGGGAGGGACCACTGTTTCCCATGGCCAAGGGCAGAGTGATTGATTAGTAAACCACCTGTGAGCTTTCCCCTGTTTGAAGTATACTATTAATATACCCAGCACAGGTCTCTAACAGAGCATTACCTCTGGGTATAGACGCATGCCTACCTTCCAACAAAACTCACAGTCAAGGCAAGACAAGAGCCTGAAAACAATGGCTTTAATGAAGATTCCTTGCTTGTCCAGAATTCTTGTACTTTCTTGCTTTTGATGCCTGTAATTAGGGCATCAGTCTAAACTAGGGCCCTCCTTAGGCACAAAGAGGAGGAAAAACACAAAGTCCCATTGTGAACCTGGCAGCTCATAAAACAAGGCCAAAGCTAGTAAATAAAAAATGCCACTGACTCATTTAACCACAAATACTGCAAAAGCCTACTGTGTACTGGCCCTGTGCTGGACAGAGGAGGAAGGAAACAGATACGATTCCTTGCCACCCATGTACTCAGAGTACATATGGGGTGTATGTACCCCTAGGCAGACTCTAATGATAGCTATATTAGAGGGTCAGCCTCTGCTACAGAAGACAGAAAGGGGAGCAACTAATCCAGCAGAAGCCTCAGAAAAGCTTCACTACAGAGACGTGGGCCTTGAAAGATGAGAAGGAGGAAGGAAATCCAGAAGGAAGGGGGAATATAAGCAAAGGCTTGAACAGGAACAAGCAGGGAGTGTTTAAGAAACAGAGACTTGGCGGGGCATGGTGGCTCACACCTGTAATCCCAGCACTGTGTGAGGCTGAGGTGGGTGGATCACCTGAGGTCAGGAGTTCAGGACCAGCATGGTCAACATGGTGAGACCCCGTCTCTACTAAAAATACAGAAATTAGATGGTGTGGTGACTCATGCCTGTAATCCCAGATACTCAGGAGGCTGAGGCAGGAGAATCACTTGAACCTGGGAGGCAGAGGTTACAGCAGTGAGCCAAGATCACGCCACTGAACTCCAGCCTGGGTGACAGAGTGAGACTCCATCTCAAAAAAAAAAAAAGAGAAACAGAGACAACTAGTTTATTTTGACTGGACCACAGGGTGTAGGTTTGGAAAAATCAAGGGAAACACGGCAGGAGAGAGGTTTGAGAAGAGATTGTGGAGGAACTTGTCTGAGGCTGGAGTCCAAACTCTACACCAAGCTTGTCCAACTTGTGGCCTTGGATGGCTTTGAATGTGGCCCAATACAAGCATACTTAAAACACTGAGATCTTTTTGCAATTTTTTAAAAAGCTCATCAGCTATAGTGTTAGTGTATTTTATGTGTGGCTGAAGACAATTCTTCTAATGTGGCTCAGGGAAACCAAAAGATTGGACATCCCTGCTTTACATAGTAGGCAATGCAGCCCACCAAGGTTTCTGAGCAGTGTCTCAGGAAGAGCAGGGGCACCCATGAAGAGGATGCAAAAGGAACAAAGTAATTAAATTACTATGGGACCACATCACAGGAGACCACATGTGCTGGACTCCAACAGCTCCTGTTCACAGAGCTTCCCTCTCCCATGGCTTGGCTTCATGCGATCTCAGTTGCCAGCCCCAACAGCTGTCAGTATCTGCAAAATACTAGAGTAACAGGACTCCTAGCCAACTCTGTGGATAAGAGAGAGAGAAGAGCTGAGGTGGGGGCAGATGGGCACAGGGGACACCAAAGTCTTTGGCTGGCTCATTTCCATATAAAACCCAACCCTGGATTTCCTCTTCATACCACTTCCAGCCCAGCCCTCCAATGAAGTGCTGAAGCTAAGAAGAGTGGGTTGAAAGCACCTGGCTGATGGGTGGGGATCCAGTGAGACACTATAACTACTGTCCAGCATGCCAGGCGGCACACGGGCAGTGGTGCCCTTCCCATTCTGCAAGGTCAGTTCCACCTGTAAATCCTACTGAGGCTTCAAGGCTCAGGTCAGATCAACACTTCTCTCAGAGCCTTTCTAAAGTACCCCAATCCAAAATGACCTACCTCCTAGAAATCACAGCTTCCACATATTCAGCACATGTTACAGGACAGGCACCATACTAGGTGACTTCCATATAATCCTACTCAACCTTCACAATGACCCTGTTATGCCCATTTCATAGGGAAGAAAGTGAAGCTCTGTGATAGGAAGCGGACTTGCCCCAGGACACACAGCTAAGAGGTGGAAGAGATGAGATCTGAACACAGGACTCCCTGAGCCTAAAGTTGAGCACCTCTAACAACACTTCATTCCTGTGAGCCTGCCTGCCTTGATCTGCCACTGACAGGAGCTCTCTGGGAAGACACTATTAATACCTTTCCCTGTGGACAGCCACCCACACAGGCAGGAGCCTTTCAATACTGAAAATAAATGAAAACAGTTAACTTAAACATAACGCAGTACACAGATTTCACAAATTCCTCACGTTCAAAACTATTCATGACACTGGACTACCTGAGCCCTGCGCCCAGCCATAGCCTCGGTCCGGATTCCTGGGAGAGACTGAGTCTCAAACGGACCAGAGTAAACGCTATCTCGACACCGGTCGCGCCCTGACCCCCAGGCACAGGCGGAGCCCTGACAGGTCGCAGAGGGAGCCCTCGGGACAGTCCTGAAAAGCGTCCCCTTCGGTTGTCCCTTCGCAGCTGAATCAGGTTGTGACCTCTGCCGCCGTGAAGGCCCTGACTGCCCCCTTCCGGGCGCACGGGCTCACTCACAGACCCCAGCCCCATTTAGCTCAGAGGAATACCTCGCTGTCTCTTTTACCTTCGCCGCCTCCAGCCGGGGAGCGGTTGCGCGCACCCCTACCTGCAGATCGCTCCTCCGAGAACGCGGAAGAGGCGGTGCTAGACCCAGGGGGTGGGCCCAACCAGACAGGGGCGTGAGAGGGCGGAGCTGCGCCTGCGCCCTGATGGCTACCCAGGGGCTGGGGGGCGGATTGACAGGCGGTTCAAACTGAGCAAACTGCGCAGGCGTGAGAGGTGAGAGGCGGGAAGAGGGAAGATTGCCGGCAGCGGGGTGGGGCTTAGCTCCTCCAATGTTTTCTTTTCCTAATGGAGGTCTAGAAGCCAGGGAAGGGAGGAGGCCGGGCGCGGCATGTGTAATTAACTTGTACTGTGGGGGCCGGGCGTGGTGGCTCAAGCCTGTAATCCCAGCACTTTGGGAGGCCGAGGCGGGTGGATCACGAGGTCAAGAGATCGAGACCATCCTGGTCAACATGGTGAAACCCCGTCTCTACTAAAAATACAAAAAAATTAGCTGGGCATGGTGGCGCGTGCCTGTAATCCCAGCTACTCAGGAGGCTGAGGCAGGAGAATTGCCTGAACCCAGGAGGTGGAGGTTGCGGTGAGCCGAGATCGTGCCATTGCACCCCAGCCTGGGTAACGAGAGCGAAACTCTTGTACTGGGAGCTTCTGCAGGCCCGGAAGGATTTTTTTTTTTTTTTTTTTTTTTTTTTTTTTGGACGGAGGTTTGTTCTGTCGCCCAGGCTGGAGTGCAATGGCGCAATCTCAGCTCACTGTAACCTCCACCTCATGGGTTCAAGCGATTCTTCTGCCTCAGCCTCCCGAGTAGCTGGGATTACAGGTGCCCGCCACCATGCCCGCCTAATTTTTGTACTTTTTAGTAGGGTTGGGTTTTCACCATTTTGGTCAGGCTGGTCTCGAACTCCTGACCTCGTGATTCTTCTGCCTTGGCCTCCCAAAGTGCCGGGATTACAGGCATGAGCCACCGTGCCCGGTCCAGGAAGGGATTTTTAAATGCTAAGTGGGGAAATGCTGCTTGTCTTTTCTAAAACGGGGGCTAATTCTGTAAAATTTCTTTGAAGGTCTGAGTGCCTAGAATTTCACCGTAAGAGTTTCTTTTTGAGTACATTACTCCCAGTAGTTCAAAATCTTTTTTTTTTTTTTTTTGAGACAGAGTTTCACTCTTGTTACCCAGGCTGAAGTGCAATGGCGCGATCTCGGCTCACCACAACCTCCGCCTCCTAGGTTCAGGCAATTCTCCTGCCTCAGCCTCCTGAGTAGCTGGGATTACAGGCACGCGCCACCATGCCCAGCTAATTTTTTGTATTTTTAGTAGAGACGGGGTTTCACCATGTTGACCAGGATGGTCTCGATCACTTGACCTCGTGATCCACCCGCCTTGGCCTCCCAAAGTGCTGGGATTACAGGCTTGAGCCACCGCGCCCGGCCCAAAATCTTTAAAACTTTAAAAAATTCATTTCTTGGGGGAAAAACAACCAGCCTCCACACATCTCCTTCCCAAAGCTGCAGCTGCGATGAGAAAGGATGAGAGCGTGGACTGGGATTTAATTCAGGGGCTGACTGTGAGTTTCCTTCTTTGTAAGATGGAGTAAACATCCCTTCCCTGCCTGTCTCAGGATTATCGTGAGGGTTTGGTAAGCAAAACTAGTTGAAGAGCCTCAGGGACTTGCTTCCCATCATTCACTTGACAAACATTTGTTCCCTGTCCTGTCTTTTCATCTGTATGATGGAAGGAGATTGGGAATATTAGTGAACATTCAGGACTTTGTTAGATTTCCCAATCTGGTTGAAGGCTGGAGAGGGGGGAGACCAAGCTTCTGTGTTCATTCCCTTCTGGAATCCTGTGGTCCAACCTAAGGGCCCCTATGTATCCTGACTTTTCCCACTTATCACCTTCCGTGGAGGCCTACCCAAGCTTCAAGTCTTCAGAGGTCCTGCTGGCCTGTTCCCTTCCCTGTTCCCTATCTCAATAGCTCAGGAGACTCAGGACCTTTGTTGCAGGTTGTCAATCAAAGTTGCTATGTCCTTCGCATGGCAACCAAGTTCAGTTAACATCTTTGAGGGCTCTCCTAAAGCAGGTGGGGCTCTAGTCATGCTTGTGGCTCATTTTTCACCATACATGTCACAGCTCGCTGTGGGGTAGGGAGGAGAGTGGCAACAGGAAGCCTCAGAGGCCGCACTGTTTATGGGAGCCGAGGGTGATGCGGCATCCTTTACTCAATAGGTGGATGCTCTGCCCCAGGCTGGAGAGGGTGGCTTAATACCTAGGTCCCTGCTCCAAATATTGTTATGGATTTTTTTGGCGGCGGGGATCTCACTGTGCTCCCCAGGCTGGAGTACAGTGTCACCATCTTTGCTCACTGCGACCTCTGCCTTGGGCTCAAGTGATCCTCCTGCCTCAGCCTCCTGAGTAGCTGGGACTATAGGCATGCACTACCATGCCCAGCTAATTTTTACATTTTTTGTAGAGGTGGGGTTTTGCCATATTGCCCAAGCTGGTCTCAGAAAACTCCTGAGCTCAATGATTCTCCCACCTCCGCGTCCCAAAGTGCTGGGATAACAGGCATGAGCCACCATGCTCAGCTTTGTTATCGATCTTGAGCCAACAGGAAAACAAAGCCCCACCTGACTTCCCAACCAAGCTGCCACTCTACCTCCCAATATGTTACCTCTCCCAGGACCCTTTGTTACTAGGTTTTGCCCCATGGGAGTGTGCTCTTTTCTCTGCATTGTTGAGGCCTCATCTCTTTCTTTTCCCCTCTCTTCCTCTCTATTCTTTAAGCATCCTTCTGTGAATCTCTCAAAGCAATTTTGTGTCAGCTTTGTGATGTATTTACAGATATTCCCATGTAAGGTGCAGGTCTTGGGTCACACATTTCTAAGATAAATCTACTTTCACTGCCATGGTCATATTTCAAAATGACTGTGAACCCAAAGCATGGGTCTTATAACAGTCTGAGCTGTCCAATGACTGTGGAGGTAGCGAGCGACTTGTCATAGGAGGTGTGCAAATAGCACCCTTTTAGAATGCTGGACTTGGGCCTCCTGTGGTGAGCTAGAAGGAGCAGCAGAATAGAGGGCCTTCCAGACTAGAGGATTGGATGAAGGGAGGGATCTTAGGGGCTGGAAGGGAAGCAAGGCAGCTGGCCAAAGACACACTTGATTCAACAAGCTATTATATATATCAAGCACTTAGAAATGTACCTGACACATAAAGAACATTAGCTATTATGATGATTGTGAATGACTCAGACTATAATGAAGGAGCTGAGATCAATCAGTCCTTCATTTCTATCACTGATAACAAAATAGATGGGGAATTGGGGTCTAGAGGGGTAATGGGCTTGCAATGGAATTCAAGAGCTGGGCTGGGACTACAGCCTATGCCTCTGTCTCCCAGGAGAGCCTCTGCAAAAAACCAGGCTGGCTCCTTTGCAGGAAGAGGGAAGAGCTCTAAGTGGGCCTTTGTTGACTCTTAAGAACCAAGCTGCTTTTTAATTCCTGTCCAGGCAGATTGTGGGTTAGGGGTTAGTGGAATGACAGCAAGACCTGAGTCAATAGATGCAGGTGTCTACTGGGGAGTAAGCTCAAGAGTCAGGCCCATGTCCTGCCACCCCCACTGTAGCTCCAGCCAGCAACAAGTATCTTCCTGTAATTAGGAGGATGGCCTCCTCTCCTGTAATTAGTATTTCCACTCTGTCCTTTTATCCACCGTATTTATCTGTATTTCCACTCTGTCCTTTTACCCACTAGCTCAAAAAAACCACCTAGATTAAGGGGGTGGAGTAAGAGTAGCCAATGCCAGGCAACCTGAGATGAAACAAGAAATGATTCCTGGGCCGGGCGTGGTGGCTCACGCCTGTAATCCCAGCACTTTGGGAGGCCGAGGTGGGTGGATCACGAGGTCAAGAGATCGAGACCATCCTGGTCAACATGGTGAAACCCCGTCTCTACTAAAAACACAAAAAATCAGCTGGGCATGGTGGTGCATGCCTGTAATCCCAGCTACTCAGGAGGCTGAGGCAGGAGAATTGCCTGAACCCAGGAGGCGGAGGTTGCGGTGAGCCGAGATCGCGCCATTGCACTCCAGCCTGGGCAACAAGAGCGAAACTCCGTCTCAAAAAAAAAAAGAAATGATTCCTCTCAGACTGACTTCCCGGAAGGCAAGGGCCAGCCTTCTCCACCCCAAGCATCCTAGCCTAGCCTGGTCTAGAATTCCCAGAGCCCCAGGAGAATCTTGGTGTCCCCACCCTGGAGAGCTAGGCCAGACATGACCACACCAGCCAGCCCTCCACATGGTCCAGAATCTCAGGACAAAAACCCATCCCAGCCCCATTCTGGCTCAGTTCTTTCCATGGTCTGTCTGCCAACAGACATGTGGCACCCAGACCACCACTTCCTACCAGTTGCTGCTTTAGTTTGCCTTTTATTTTATGAAAAATAACAACAATAAAGTTTTCCCTGTGTTTCATAAAAATAAATTTTCCTACCCTCCCCCAACCCAGAAATCAGCCCTTGCCATAGCCTAGAATTCATCTGGCAAGCCACAGCACTCTGGGGAAAGCTCCTACTACCCTCGCTCCACAGCCTCTGGCGAAGCTGCCAGGCCACTCTGGAGGTGGCAGAGGCAGAAGTCTCAGGCCCAGCTGGCTGGCCCCAAGAGCTCTGTCTGTTTCCCCAAAGTGCAGGCAGCCTCTAGGCCACTGAGAGGGGCATGATATTGGATGCTTGGCTCAGGAAACAACCCCAGCCAACCCAAGGGGCAGTGGGGCATGTTGGCATCAGGTTAGAAATTATTGCTCAAAGCAGGAACAGTTGTGTCCTGAAGAGGGCCTGTTAAACCCTCTTTCCAGGTGTATCTCTGTGTAGCAATTGACAGGCCCTGGGGCAGGATCTCTGGTTTCTCCAGCTCCATGAACGCCTCCCTGGAAGGCCTTGGACAGTTTCTCCCTCCTCTTCTCCTGGCTTCAGATTCCTCCTGTGTACACCGAGACTGGATGATTCCCAGGTCCCTTCTGGCTTTCCATTCTGGCCTCCCAGAGTGGACGCTCTGGGAGGGCAGAAGCCTGTTCCTGCCTCAGTTTCCCCACCTGTGGGTCTGAACATAGGGTTGTGTATGAAGGTAAGGAGTAATGGAGTGCTGAATGAACATCCCAGTCTCCCTGTGTATAGCTGTGCTCTGAGATCCAGCTGGCTGGAATGCCTCAGGGATGGCTGGGAAGGAGGCAGGTACTTTTAGGACGGAGGATCTCCATGCCTGGAAGAGTCCATTCACCACCTACATCTTCGATGTCCTGGGATGGAATACAAGACTCCAGAGTTCCCAATTCAAGTTCCACAAGTTCCTTGGACTAGATGATTAATTTCTGCTGGGCTTCAGATCTGAGGAGCCAGGTCTGTAGATTCTGGGAGCTAGACTGGAGTGTATGATTCCCAGCTGAAGGATCAGGGGACCTTTGTGTACTTGAGGGATCATCTCCAACCCCCAAAAGGCTACCTAGAATACAGGCCTTCTTGGAGGCAGAGGGATGAGTAAAATGGCAGCTCGTGGGCCATCTCTGGGTGAGAAAATCAGAGCCTGTGTCTGCAGTGGGTCAGGGTTTAGAAACTCAAGGCAAGGCTCCGCTTCCTACCTGCCCTAGCTCGCCAGGACTCATGCTGATGGAAGAGTGTAGCCTGGAAGGTCTGAATGCAGAGCAACATCCACAACCACATTTTGTGCACTTACACACATGGTCAGATACACTGAGTGGGGACACTGACCTGTCATCACTCCTACAGTGGTCATGGTCTGATGGTCTCATGGTCTGATGGTCTCAATCTATTTAGCCATCCAGCTAACATTTATGGAAGGCCTACTACGTGCCAAGGAGGGGTAAGGCAGCTAGCTCTCACAGACACACCCCACAGTGAAAATCACGCACACGCACACCCTGGCATCTGTGCTCACTCACATGCAGACTGCTCTCTCTCTTGCATCTTTCTTGTCATCACCTCAGCCACACCCACATTCTTCCAATAAGCTTAGGAACCAGCATGGAAGGGTCAAGTGTCAGAGAAGAAACGCCCTAGCCTACCCTACTCCCAGACGTCATGCCAGAGGTTTAACTCCACTTCCCTTCTGTTTGCCTGCCTATATGCTCTCCCCTTCTCCACCCACAAGAGGCCAGGGTGACAGGTAGGCAGACTCCTGAGAACCAGAAGTCCAGAGGCTTTCGGTGTGTGGAGAGGTTCCAGTGCCTTCAGATTCCTTCAGGCTCCTGGGGGTCCCCTCTGCCAGCCACCCTGTGTTCAGATCGTCCATCTGATGGCCAGTGAATCCAGGCCTGGGCTCAGTGGCAGATCCGCTCTGTCATCTCCCTCTGTAGAGACACAAGGTAGGGAGGGGTCAGTCAGAGCTCAGCCTACTAGGCAATCACTTCCCAAACCATAGGGCCTAGCTGCTCTTCTGTCTGAGCCTGGCTCCTTCCCCCAGCAACCCCAACTTTTAGGCTGCAGATTTGGGTTTGTAAACCAACACTTGAATGAATTCTCTACTGAAGTACAGAATTCACTGTTAAATAAAATGCCTTCCCCTAATTTATCTACTTGGGCATTGGAGTTACTTAAATAGGCAGCTTTTGGATGTGAAAACTCAGGCTAGCCTTGTAGGGGAGGGTGGTAGGGCTTGGCCTCACCAGGGGCTCCAGCTCCCGCTGGTCCACCAGACTGAACTCGCGGATGAAGTAGTAGAAGTGCTTGTAGCAGGTGTTGACGTGCGCCTCTGCCCCCATGCTGAGGATGCTATCAAAGTGGTGGATGTAGACGTGGACAAAGACTCGGAAGAGGCGGGTCAGGATCTTGGTGCAGACCTGCTGGAAGTTCTTGGGGAAGGGAACACCTAGAGGGCAGGGGAGGGCAGAAGAAGGGGATCAGCATTCTGGTGCCAAAGCTCTGCCCAACTTTTCCCTCACACACACAGGCAACCAGGATAGCTGTTTCCCCAGCACACTTCTTAGTACACTTTGCTTTAGGAAATAAGAGTGGTTTAACTTCCCATACTTTTCTTTCTTTCCTTCTTCTCTTCTCTTTTTTTGAGATGGAATTTCACTCTTGCCCAGGCTGGAGTGCAATGGCGAGATCTTGGCTCACTGCAACCTCGCTTCCCAGGTTCAAGTGATTCTCCTGCCTCAGCCCCTGAAGTAACTGAAATTATAGCATATGCCACCATGCCTGGATAATTTTGTATTTTTACTAGAGACAAGGTTTCTCCATGTTGGTCAGGCTGGTCTTGAACTCCTGACCTGAGGTAATCCACCTGTCTCAGCCTCCCAAATGCTGGGATTAGAGGCATGAGCCACCATGCTGGGCCATACTTTTCTTTTTAATGAAGCACAGATCTCACTGGCTCTCACCTGCTGACATATATATCATCTTCCACATTTTCCCATCACCTAAAGCAGGGCTTTGCAAACTTGTGCGGGTCACTGACCAACCCTTCTTAGACTATGATAAAAGTTACGATCTAAACTGTCCCCAGAAATATGTGCAACTGCAGAGATGCTGACATCACACTTTTGTATCCAACTCCAAGGAGGGTTCAACATCTGGATCCATTTTTAAAAAGCCTGAGCCTTCAGGATTAAGTCCTAACTTCCCAGCATGATGCTGCTCAAGGCCTTTCATGATCTTATCCTGACCTCCCTCTCTAGCCCCACCCCATGTCCCTCCTCTTTTCAACATTCATACAGAAGTCCTCAGACCCACAATCCTGGAAATTATGAATTCTGCAATAATTAGTTCTGACAGCCTTCATTTCTTCAAATAACAGGAAGAACCTTTCATCTATGAGCCAGGCCCTGTGCTGAGCTCTTCACACCTTTTGCCTCCAATGCTTAGAACAATTTGGCTGATGTATCTGATTACCATTCTAGATATGATAAAACAGAGGTGCATCAAGGTGAAGCTGCTCGCTCAAGGCCACATAACTATTAATCAGTGCAGACTGGAAACAGGATTGAAACCCTCTTTGTCTTTGCACTGCACTGTAGCACCCCTCACAGGTATTGGGACCCATGAAAAAGGACCTGTTTCTGCATAGTCCCCCATTGCCACCTTGAGGTGGCAATCTTTGTGGCTTATGCCTTCTTCTCTGTGTGGCAGAGTCACCCAGGGTTTTACGCATCTACACCTGGAGTCCTACAGGCCCAGGGAGGTATGGCCAGGGAATAAGAGTCTACATTCAGGTCCACAGCTGGCCCACCTGGCTCCATAGACCCCCCTCCTCTTCCTCATTGCTCCCAGGTGGGGGTCGAGCCTTCCCTCCCTCGTAGCCCCTCCAGCCTAGCCCAGATTCTTCAGACATATCCTGCCCATCTAGGCTTGGGGTCCTGGGCTCCCACAGACCTAAGCCCAGTTCTGAATTCCTCCCAATTCAGTGCATGGTCTTGATCTCCTGACCTCATGATCTTCACGTAACCTCAGTTACCTCCAATGTCTTTGTTGGGCATGATAGTGCAGGAAAGAGCAGGCCACTGGCTGGGGAGGAGCCGTGGGCATTGAATTGTGACTCAGTGCCCAGCTTCCTTCACCATTCAGACTTCTCTCCTCAGGACTTGACCACCCTGCCCCACCCACCAATCCTCCACACAGCCTCGGCAATGATGAGCTCCAGGCCAGGTGAGGGCTGGGCTCAGTAGCAGGTGGGGCTGGTGTGATGAACACAGTGTCATGCCTGCTCAGCTCCTGGACCAACACCCCCTCCTGCTGCCCTCGGGTGGGTAAGCAGTGCCTGGATGGCATTACTCATCTCCCATCACACCCTCACCTGCCCAGGCTCCCCAGCTGAGATAAGAAAAGGTCCCGTAGCCTGTGCCTGACAAGGGAAAATGCTGCCCTCGGAGCCCCAATCTGAGGTGATGATACCATCAGGGTCCCCCAACCCCCAACTCCCTCCTTTTCCTGAGGCCAGGAGTCAGAGGGAACCTCAGGAGGCTGGAGGTCAGATCAGATATGAACACCTTGGGGCTCTTGTTCTGAAGGTTCTGAGAATCATAGCATCTGTGGTCTTGAGCCAGAGTGGTCTATGGTGGGACCACTTATGTTTTAGAAAAGAAAAGCTCTCTGAGGCAGGTGGATCACCTGAGGTCAGGAATTTGAGACCAGCCTGGCCAACATGGCGAAAACCTGTCTCTACTAAACATCCAAAAATTTGCCAGGTGTGGTGGCCAGTGCCACTCAGAAGGCTAAGGCAAGAAAATCGCTTGAACACGGCGGTGGGTCGGTGGGGGAAGCGGGCAGAGGTTGCAGTGAGCTGAGATCACACCACTGGCTGAAAGAGCCAAACTCCATCTCAGAAAAGAAAAAAAAAAAGAAAAGCCCCAAATTGGGAGTCAGGAAGTCCTAGTCAAATGTTTGACTTTGAGCAAGACACTTAACCTGTTTCAACCTCCGTTTCCTCTTCTACAAAATGGGATGAAAATCACCCCCTCAGGCAGGGCGTGGTGGCTCATGCCTGTAATCCCAGCACTTTGGGAGGCAAGGAGGGCGTGGATCACCTGAGGTTGGGAGTTCAAGACCAGCCTGACCAACATGGAGAAACCCTGTCTGTCTCTACTAAAAATACAAAGTTAGCTGGGCGTCGTGGTGCATGCCTATAATCCCAGCTACTTGGGAGGCTGAGGCAGGAGGATTGCTTGAACCCGGGAGGCGGAGGTTGCAGCCAGCTGAGATCTTGCCTTTGCACGGCACCCTGGGCAACAAGAGGGAAACTCCCTCTCAAAAAAAAAAAAAAAAGAAAGAAAGAAAATCACCCCCTAACTCTGCACAGAGTGGCTATATCAAACTAAATGCCTCATCTGAGAAATGGGCTGCCAGTGGCTCCCTCCCCGCCAGGTGAGGCTCACCAACACGCGTGGGAAAGACCTCCTCGTCGTTGATGAGACCTTCGATCCAGTCCATGAGCAATGCCATATAGCGCGGTGCGGAGAGCTTGGCCGGCCGCCTGTACTGGCGCTCGTCCTGCCAGCGGTACTCGTAGCGGGGCCCGCCGGCCATGACCGGGCAGCTGGTCTCGCTGCAGCGCTCGGCCATGGTGCCATAGATGAGGTTGATGCGGTTGAAGAAGTCCACCACGTGCACGGCGATCCAGTCGTCGATGTTCTCCCCGGGCGGCAGCCTCACCACACTTCGCAGGTCCAGGCCTGACTTGAGCGAGGCCTGTGCCTTCTTGTACAACTCAAAGCGTTGTGTGCCGGGCTCAAAGCGCTTCCGCGGCCGGAACGTCTTGTCCTTGGCGAACACCTGCTTCAGGCACAGGGCCATGGCCAGCTGGGCCTGGGGCTGGTGTCCAGGGGCTTGGACCTGAAGATACCCTGCCAAGGACAAGAGCATGGGGGAGCTGGCAGTCAGGGCCTTATCAACTGGGCTCTGACTTCCCAATTCATCATTTCTCTGGCACCTCTCAGCCTTTGCTCAACCACTGCATCCTCTGCCTGGAATCTAAGTCCTCAGCCCCTAGGTCCAGTGCCCCGCCCTCTTTCCAGGCTACCTTAGTTGCCCTTGCTAATCCCCCACAGCCCTCCCATCTTGTTTGTTTCTTTTCTGCTTTCATTGCATCTCACAAAGGGCTGGCTGGGACTTGAAACAGGTGCTCCTCAGACTTGCTGTTGGTCATGAAAGAGGTCACAGAGGCTCCCTGCAGGCCCACCAGCAGACAAGGGCCTGGATGAGATGACCTTTGGGAGCCCCTCCTGGCCAGCTGGTGCAGTGTGGGAGAGCCTCACAGCATTGTGACTGGGGGTGGAGGCGGGGGGCGGGGGTGGGCAGCCTTCGGTTTCCTGTGGGATATCCCGTAGTCCATCCGCTCACCGGGGATTCCCAGGGAGCAGCAGGGAACTTTTCTACCAAAAATGTCCTTTCCTTTTTTTTCACCCTGAAAGAGGAAAGAGCCCTCCAGCTGCCAGCTGGGCGGCTTCTGAGTGTGGCTGCAAGCACGGGAGGAGGGGGAGGGCAGCAGGCCTACAAGGGCACTGCTTCCTCTCACAACGGCTGGAGATCCTCCCCTCCAAGCCAGTCTCTTCCAGCCCCAAATCTAACAAGCCACTGGCTCCTCCCCTTGCACCTGACACTCAGTAGACATTCCTAGAGCAACTACTACGCGCCTGGCACAGGGAGGTAGGAGAGTATAGTCAGATCTACCCAGCGGGGCCCATCTAGAGCTCAGGCAAATTTGCTTTGCCTCCTAGAATTTAAGGATCCCAGATTCAGAACAGACTTTGGGAGACAGTGATCAGGGCCCTAGGCTCAGAGGCAGGAATCCTGGGTTCCAGTCCCAGCGCTATCACTGGCTTACCGGATGACCCCTGTTATCACCATGGATTTGGTCCACCCAAGTCCTGGGTCACTGCTATAGCTAGGTTTCTAAGCCTGAGTTATCTCATCTCACCTGTGAGTGTGTGAGCTACCGGGAAACGCAGACCCATGTACCTACCAAGACTAGAATTTAGCCACAAACTAAGCACTGCCCCTGCCCCCAGAATGAGCACTAAGGCTGAGTATAAGCTAAGAATTGCGTTCAGATTCCAGGCTGACCTCTGACACCTGAGCTGGGGCGAGTGTGATCACTTTAGCTCTACCCTGAGGCTTGCATATGGCCACAGACAAAGCCTGGCCTTGACCTCTGACTGATGCTGGAGCACTGTCCTTTCTCACATCTCTGGTAACTCTGGGACAGAACAGGGGAAGGGAGAGTGGGAACCAGGTGACAATTGTGTAAAACCAAAGGCATGACACATATTTCAGGGAGGGGTATAACTTCTGCTAACAAGTCAAAGTAGCTGGGCAGATGTTTGAAGCAAAGGTCCTTCCTTGAACCCACAAAGACAGGCCAGGATGGGGCACTCTAGTTAAATGAGAGCAGCTTGGAGCGTAGAAACAGGCCTTTCAGCAGGAACTTGCTCTTTTGAAAAAACCTCACAGATCTGAAAGGTCATCTCATCCATCCTGACTCTTCAACTTCTCACCCAAAGAAGTCTCCAGGGTGGGACCCCAGCTTCTAGAACAAAGAGATTTCTGCACTTCACTTGCCATCTCCATTTTAAACTCTGCTTGGGACAAATGATTCCAAAATCCCTCACACTGCAATTAGGTGGGGCTCCTCCCCGCATCGCATGGCCCCCTTTACAACAGTTAGAAACAGGCCCCCATTCTGGCATTCACCTTGTCCTACTTTTCCTGCCCCACTCCCACCTCCCACACTAACCACCCTGGGCTTCTTCCTGATTCCTGAACACATCCCCACTCTCTCGCCTCTGGATATTTTCTCTTTTTTTTTTTTGAGACGGAGTTTCGCTCTTGTTACCCAGGCTGGAGAGCAATGGCGCGATCTCGGCTCACCACAACCTCCGCCTCCTGGGTTCAGGCAATTCTCCTGCCTCAGCCTCCTGAGTAGTTGGGATTACAGGCACGCACCACCATGCCCAGCTAATTTTTTGTATTTTTAGTAGAGACGGGGTTTCACCATGTTGACCAGGATGGTCTCGATCTCTTGACCTCGTGATCCACCCGCCTTGGCCTCCCAAAGTGCTGGGATTACAGGCTTGAGCCACCGCGTCCGGCTGGATATTTTCTTATCCCTTCACCTGCCTGACCACACATCCTCAGATTGGCTGCTACCTCCTCCCACAGCCTCCTCCTGAACTCGGATCTCCTTCTCCTTGGGTAGAGGCTGCTTTTGTCATTGCAGTCTCCACTCCATCCCCACCCCCAGCTTAGGACAAGGTCTGCTGCAAAGTCAGTATTCAAGCTTTAAGGAAAGCTTAGACTCTGGAATCTTAGAGTTAAAAGAGTCCTGAGAGATCAACTGGCCCAAATCACTTGTACAGATGGGGAAACTGAGGCCCAGATGGGGAAACTGAGGCCTAAAAACAGGACTTGAGGAGCCTGTGTTCACATAGCAAGTTTCAAGCAGAACTGGTAACTGGGATAAGCTGGGGCTTGGCTCATGACCAAGAGTAAAAGGCCATTTTCCTGCACTGGCTGGTCAATGGTCTGGTGGAGACAGGAGGGGAGTGGAAGGGCAGTGGAAGCATCTTTTCCACCAAACGGCCAACCTGCTTCCTCCCCGCAATACGCTGACTCTGCACAGCAACTGGGGTGTCCTGACCAATGAGCTAGAGTCCCACCTCACTCCTGTGGAACTTTGTTTTTCCAGGAAAATGTAAGCTCAGGGGGTGAGTGCAGGGCAGGTGCTCTTCTAGCCACAGGCGTAACTTCTTTCAGTCCCACCCCCATGCCCTCACTGAGTTTCTGTCTGTGACAGAACGAACCCCTGTCTCCTCCCTAAGCCACCGCGGTTCCCCCCTACCCCCATTTCCCAGTGTTGGCTATCCTTTCACTCCTGTAGTGGCAGTGGCTTGTTCATTCCCTGGGTGGCATCTGGGCTTCTCAAATGAAGACAGCAGGGTGACCCTGTCTGTTTCTGACCTTTAGCCCTCTGCCAGGCTACATCTACCTCTCCTTGGGCCTGACCCAGGATCTGGGACAGAGGATGGCCCCGGTTTGAACACAGAATCCAGCCTGGGACGCTCTGCAGGACAGAGATCATAGATAAAAGTAGAGGCGAAGGCTCCATGCTCTCCCCGCGGCGCGCAGCCACCCACGCCCACCCCCAAACCAGCTCCCAGGGCCAGGCAGGCCGTAGGACCCAGAGGAGCCCGCCTGACATTTCCGCTCCCGAAGACAAGCCCCCCAACTCCTCCCCTCTGCCCCGTCCAACCCCAAACCCACCCCAACTTTCGAAGCACTGAGCCTCGGACCCCAGCCCCAGGACAGCGGCCAGCCAGCCTTCGGGCGGGACTCGCCTCCGGACCGTGCCACGCCTGGACAGCCGAAGAAATGAAAGTGGAAGCCAGGCGGGCGGGGTGCGCGGCGGGGCCGCGGGGGCACAGCGCACACTCACGGGTCCGCCTCTGGCCTCGGGTCACATTCCCGGCCACAGGGTCGCCCTTCTCCTGCCAGTGCCGTGCCTGTTCTTTCGCCCGTCTGCCTGTCCGTCCGCCTCTCCTGCCGGCCGCGGCCGCCCTCCCGCCCGAGGCGACGCCAGCTCCGCCCCAGCCCCGCCACGCCGCGGCCACGGGGCGGGGAAAGGGGACTCCCCTCCACCCCAGTACACAGACGCGCTCGCCCCCGCCTTCCCGTAAAGTCCATATTGTGCTCCCAGCTTCCCCTCGGACAAAGGACTAACTGAGCTGCCCGCCCTCTCGGTGCTTCCTTGGACCTCCACCAACGAGGCAGCCTCAGGTTCCCAGACTGTAAAATGGGAAAAAGTTAGGCTCCTTCTGGAGCAGAAACAAGAGGTGCTAGAGAGGGTGGTTCCTTCGCCCTCCAAGTGGGTCACACTTGTCCCTGGACCCAATAAGGGATGGAGACTGTCCTATCCACTTCCATATCCTCAGCTCCTTGTATAGCAGGAACTCAGAACCCACTTGAATGAATGAATGAATGAATAAGTGAAGGAATGAATGAATGCCTTGGGAATCATGAATGATTTAAGTCCGTCACCCCTGAGGGACAGGCACAGAAGAGCGCTCAAATCACAGACTTCATCTCCTCAACCAGGGAGGGGGCCTTGCTCAGGCTGGGCTGATTCTCCTTGCTCCTCACCGAGTCACTCTATTTCTTACCTCCAGACCCTTATCCCAGCTGTTCCATTTTAGAATACCTTCTTTCTCTCCTTCCTTCCAATCAAATCCAAACCACTCAAGATCTGATCTGCTCTCCCTACCACCTGGGTTCCTTCGAGGACAGACAGATATCCCACCAGCATTCAATGCACATTGTGGCCCCCAGGCCCAGGGACCAGTTGGCTGCTCTGTCTGGAATGAATGAGTGAGTGAGTGAAGGAATGAATGAATGGAGGGAAGATTGGAGGCCTTCTACGGTAGGAAGCCCAAAGCAGACAGCTGAGTTGTAGAAGCCACTCTGGAGGAGTGGGAGGTGAATAGATGCAGGTAGGGGAGAGCTGGAGGCCAGAGGTGGGCTTTTACCATGGCACACGGGACTCTCTTTGTGTTTGGACCTTCTGTTTGCTGATGAGAACACGCTAGATCCTTAATCCAGATCATATCCCTTGCAGCAACAGGGGTTGGAGCTGGAGGCTATTATCCTAAGCAGACTAACACAGGAATAGAAAACCAAATACTGCACATTCTCACTTATAAGTAGGAACTACACAGTGAGAATACGTGGATACTAGTAGAGGAACAGCAGACACTGGGGCCTGCTTGATGTTGGAGGTTGAATGGAGGGAGAGCATGAGAAAAAAATGCCCATCAGGTACTATGCTGGTTACTGGGTGATGAAATTATCTGTACACCAAGTCCCCGTGACAGAGTTTATCTATATAACAAACCTACACATGTACCCTTGAACCTAAAAGTAAAAAAAGAATCCCAGCTCACAGAACTGTGGATACGTTCTTTTGTTAAGCACTATTTTTTGCCCCAGTCTAAAGTTTGTATTTTTATGTCTGACTTTTTTTGTTGTTGTTGAGATGGAGTCTCTCTGTTGCCAGGTGGTAGTGCAGTGGTGTGATCCCGGCTCACTGCAACTTCCGTTTTCCAGTTTCAAGCAATTCTCCTGCCTCAGCCTCCCAAGTAGCTGGGATTACAGGCACGTGCCATGACACCTGGCTAATTTTTTGTATTTTTAGTAGAGATGGGGTTTCACCATGTTGGCCAGGATGGTTTTGATCTCTTGATCTCGTGATCTGCCTGCCTCGGCCTCCCAAAGTGCTGGGATTACAGGTGTGAGCCACCATGCCCGGCCTTATGTCTGACTCTTAACTCTCTGCCCTGAATCCTCTATAAACAAACACTTGCTTATGGAATTAAATTAAGCAAATTAAAATATGCTTCTTTATTTATTTGATATCCTAATCAATATCTTTCATCGAGTTCGACTCTCCACTCCTATCTGA
This sequence comes from Sapajus apella, assembly GCF_009761245.1. Lineage (NCBI taxonomy): Eukaryota > Metazoa > Chordata > Mammalia > Primates > Cebidae > Sapajus > Sapajus apella. The sequence continues at coordinate 18,664,765 of NW_022437002.1, forward strand.
TCAAGGGATTGGGTGATAAAGCTGAGCTGGCCGTTGACGTCAGGTGCTGACAGGTCAGTAGAGGGGACACCACACAGAGATACACAGGTCAGAGCTCAGTCACCCAGAAGTGAGAATGTGGTTGTGGACTGAAGGACTTTGGAAGAGTGGGGGTATTTGCAGGAAACACATGGAACACCCAGAATGGATATGTTTAATGAAGACATTATTTACAGGTATGGTCAAGGTGTAGGGAAACCACACAGACAGTGTATCACCAAAGGGCTCACAAGAGTAGAGGCTGTTAACTCTAGGCTGCAGGACTGCAGGGAAGGAGTGGTGAAAGTGGGAGCTCTGAGGAGGGGGCTGCTGTGGCCTAAGGTGGAGGGGCATACCCAGCCCTCAGCAATCACACAGAGAAGGATGGGGGCAAGTAAGAGACCTCCCTCTCCTCCCTCTGATCTCTGGCCAGGTTTCCCCCACTAGCTGAATCCTCCCAGAAGCTGAGAACAAGGGAACCTGTTGCTGCAGCCATAGATGTCAGCCTCCTAGGGTGTAGAAATGGGTGGAGGGCCAGGCACGGTGGTAGGCCAAGGTGGGTGGATCACGAGGTCAGGAGTTCAAGACCAGACTGGCCAACATGGTGAAACCCCGTCTCTACTAAAAACTACAAAAATTAGCTGGGCGCGGTGGCAAGTGCCTGTAATCCCAGCTACTTGGGAGATCGAGGCAGGAGAATCGCTTGAACCCAGGTGGCAGAGGTTGCAGTGAGCCGAGATCGTGCCACTGTACTTTAGCCTTGGCGACAGAGTGAGATTCCATTTCAAAAAAAAAGAAATGGGTGGGGGGTGGAGAGCCATCTGAGGAGCCATGTGGGCTCAGGGCTGGCTTCACAGAGGAAATGATTTAGAAACTGCTTGTATTTTCCTTATCGTTCAGTTCTAAATAGTTCATACATTTCATTGTAATTTCCTCTTTAACTCTTGAATGATGTAGAAGTGTGTTTTTTAGTTTCTCAACCTATGGGAGATGTATGTTTTTCTTGTTGAGTTCTAATTATATTGCATTGTGGTCAGAGATCATGGTCTGTAAGATTCTTCGGAATTTGATGTGACTTCCTCTGTGGTTTTGTGCATGGTCATTTTCTGGACCTCTGAGCTGGGTTTTATAGGATAGGCAGGAATTTTTCTGGTGAAGAGTGAACAGCACAGAACCTTACACTGTGGGAAATAGAGATGATCCATTTTGAAGAAACATCAGAAATTCCCAGCTCATCCTCAGAGTCCCTGGGTATCTGCAGGACAGGAGGCAGGTGGAAGGGGTGGGGAAAGCCAGAGAGCCCAGATGTCTCAATTACTTGTACCCTCTTCCTGCCCTTCTCAGTCTTGGTTAGAGAGACTGGTTCTTCCAGGAGGCTCTGCTGGGGCTGAAAAGACTCAGACCTTGGAGAACAGCTTCTGGCTTTACCATAATTTAGCTGTGTGGCCTTGGGATAGTTCTGCCCTCTCAGATGGCACACTGTACCCTACAGGACTGCAGACGTACACAAGATGGGCTCTGTTCCCTGCGATTGTGTCCTGAGTGTGATAAGTGGCTCCAGAAGGGTTCAAACAACACTCATCTCTGAAGCATGGGGTAAGCCAGTGAGGACCTAGGAGAGTATGTGCCCTTTTCCACTGCACAGCCTGGGCACATGGCCCCTCGCAGTGGGAACTATGAGTGGCAGCAGGATGGTGTCTGCCACTGTTCTGCTGTGTGCCTTCGGGAAAGCCCTTGCCCCTCTCTGGGCCTCAGTTTCTACACCTGTACCACGAAAGCATCTTCTAGCCATACTGACTGCCTCTCCAAGTGCCTTATCAGAACCAGCTTCCTGTGCCTTCCCGCTGTGGGCCTGTATCCAGTGACTGCACTGACACAGAGTGGCCTCTTCCTGGGGACTCCCCAGCCCTTTCTATGAAAAGGGTCACTCTGAAAGGTTCCCCTCTTTCCGTGCCCCCCAGAATGAGCTGCTGCACCCTCAGTTCACCTTACCAAGTGTCTGGCAGATACTGTAGCCTGATAGGGCCCACCCTCTCCTCATTCTCTCCCAAGAAAGTTTCCATTTCAGCTTCTGCCCCTCCCTGTCCAGGAAGCAGGATCATCCATCCTGGATTTTCCATCCTGGCCCAGTGAGGAGAATGCCATGAGCACCCTTACGGGAGTCAGAGGAATTGAGGTTAGAGTTCCCTTCACTTGAAGAAGACAAGGTTCAAGGGAAGACGGCAGGGGAAGACAAGGCTGACAAGGATATGCACTAAAATTCTGTGTGACCATGGACAAGGTACTTGTTCTCTGAGCCTATTTCCCCTTCTCTAAAGTAATGACAACAAGATGTGCCCCACAGAGGAGCTGAGGGAATCAAATGTGATAGCCCTTGTAAACAGCAGAAGGCTGTGTGGTCAGGCTGTTTCAGGGGGGCTGCCTTCAAACGCCCAGCAGGCGTTTGCGTGGAAGAATGATTGAACTTGTTCCAGGTTCCTAGAGAGCAGTGGGCAGACACCCAGGACAATAGGAAGGGACATTTGGTGCATCAGAGCTGTCCAAGCTGCATGCTCTTCTCTCAGGAGGGAGTGGTGTAAGCAGAAGCAATCAGCCCTTGGTGACATGGACTTCAGAGGGTTTCAGTCCCCCTGAAGAAGGGGAGGGCCCTCTTGCCTCTAAGAACCCCTGGCTCCAGTACTCTCTGCTCCAAGCTCCTCCTCCTTCCCAGCCCTCTCCCCTTAAGGTAGTAGTTGCTCTCACCTCTTGCATCTTGGGGAAGAGACCTCTGGAGGCTGGGGTGGAAGCCTGGTGTGTATTAAGGCCTGAGGACAATTTCATAGCCCTCAGACCTGACCCTCAACATGGCCTCAGTAGGCATTGTCCCCTCCAACCATTTGGGTTGGTTCCCAGCTTGGTAAGCCCCAGGAGTGGAGGTGATAGTTGTGGGGGAGGGGTCGTTTCACCAGTGTTCCAGGCTCAGCCTTCCATGGAACTCACCATGAAGGCTGCCCAGGAAATTCTGTCCAATCCTAGCCCCTCCTCTGCCGCTGGGGTGCCCCCATTTCAGCCTCTGGAGCTACCTTCCTGGAGCAACCCCTAGTTAGTTCAAAGTTTTTCTGCAGAAAGCCTTCAGATTGCCCCAGTCTGTATGCACCCTCTTCCTTCCTCCACAGCACAGCGTCCTTTCTCCATGTGTGCTCAGTAACACCTGCCTCTGTGCCTCCGCATTGCCAGCAGGGATGGGGGTTTCTTATGGTCCCCAGAGGGCTGGGTGTTATCTTTTAGTAATAATGGTAGTAAATTATGGCCGGTCGAAGTGACCCATGCCTGTAATCCCAGCACTTTGGGAGGTCAAGGTGGGCGGATCATTTGAGGTCAGGAGTTTGAGACCAGCTTGGCCAACCCCCCAATCCTGTCTCTACTAAAAATACAAAAATTAGCCAGGCATGGTGGCGGACACCTGTAATCCCAGCTGCTCAGGAGGCTGAGGCAGGAGAATCGCTTGAACCCAGAAGGTAGAGGTTGCAGTGAGCTGAGATCCAGCCTGGGTGACAGAGCAAGACTCCATCTCAAAATAAAATAAAATAAAATAAAGGCAGTAAATTATGATTTAAATTATTATGGTGGGGTGAAAACACATCAATTTCTTTTATTGGTTCATTCATTCTTACATTCTAAAAGTATTTACTGAGGGCCCATTAGATGTCAGGCATCGTATGCTGGCCAGTTGCAGACCTTACCCTTGCTTTGTGGGTGGTGACAAAGGCTCCGTCTTCTAAGGAACTTCCATTGGGTCCACGTGTCCCATTGGATACAGAGAAATATTATTGAACAACAGGTCAGGGAGTGGGGTGGCTTGTAAAAGGGAAAGATTCTTGGATATCACTTAGTCTAATCTCCTTGAAGTATGTGGAAAAGAGACATAGAGACAGAAAGAGATCAGCCCAATGATGAATCATGATAATAAAAACCATTCAGTGAACTTTACGTATGCCTCTCCCTGAGACGCATATTCTCATTTCTTCTTTTCAGCAACCTTGGGAGAGAGGGAGGTTTATCTTTTTAGAACTTTTAAGTTGTTCTTCCCTCCAGAGAGGGACGGAGGGGCTGGAAAACAAGTTCCACTAAGTAGGCAGAAGGGATTGTTTAGATGATCTCCCAAACCCTACACTGCAGCTCTCTCTGGGTCCCATCTTGGCTTCATGTCTAGGAGATAGGAAAGCTGTGTCTGCTGCAGCGGGAAGCAGCAGCCCAGTGGGTGGGGTCCACTTCTTGGTGGAGACTCAAGCTGCACCCTGTAGAGTCTGGATTCCACACAAGTACAGCCTGTAACTTCCTGCAGTTGTTATCCAGCTTGTCATCAAATTGCATTTGGGGCCTTTTCAAGAAGCAGCTGTAGGAGCTCAGCTTTGCCCAAGGCTAAGTGGACTAAGGGTATGCTCTTCTTTTCCAGGAAGTTTTCCTAAATTACACCAGCTGCCGGGAACCAACCCTCCTCAGGGGGGAGCCCTTGACTCAACGAGTTCTCAGTGGTTTGCAGATGTGCTCCTTGGTTAAGCCCATGGAGGTGGTGTCTTCCCCTTTGGACTGTAAGCTCTTAGAAGTGGGGTTTTATTTACTTTGCCTCCTTCCATGTTACCTTGTAGCAACAACTGACAGTTGTAAGGAACTTTCGGGTTTACAAAGTACTTTTACTACTCTGGTCATTTATTTTTTGAGATGGAGTCTCACTGTGGTGTCCAGGCTGGAGTGCAATGGTGCGATCTCAGTTCACTGCAACCTCCACCTCCTGGGTTCAAGCGATTCTCCCACCTCAGCCTCCCCAATAGCTGGGATTACAGGCACACACCACCATGCCCGGCTAATTTTTGTATTTTTGTAGAGATAGGGTTTCACCATGTTGGTCAGGGTGGCCTTGAACTCCCGACCTCAGGTGATCCGCCTGCTTTGGCCTCCCAAAGTGTTGGGATTACAAGTGTGAGCCACCGTACCTGGCCTACTTTGGTCATTTTTGAGTTCTGTAACAACCTTGGACTGTGAGTATTGGCTCCAAAAGGTGAAATGACTTGGCTAAGAAGCACAGCTTGATATGGCAGAGCTGGGCCAGGTGGGGTAGCTCACACCTGTAATCCTACCACTTTGGGAGGCTGAGGTGGGCAGATTGCTTGAGCTCAGGAGTTAGAGACCAGCCTGGGCAACATGGCGAAACCCCACTTCTACTAAGAAAATACAAAAATTAGCCAGGTGCAGTTGTGTGTGCCCATGGTTCCAGCCATTCAGGAGGCTGAGGCAGGAGGATCATTTGAACCTGAGAGGTGGAGGTTGCAGTGAGCCGAGATTGCTCCAAGGCACTCCAGTCTGGGCAAAAGAGCAAGACCTTGTCTTAAAAAAAGAAGAAAAGAAAAGATATTGCAGAGCTGAGACTCAAAAACAGGTCTCCCAGCTCTAGTCACAGGGTGTGCCCTTCTGCTTGACACTGCCTGAGCACTGTTACTAAGTTAGACAAAGAACAAGTCAGTTTGAATGGGGGCTAGACACTTTCTAGAAAATGCTTTCCTGGGAAAGTAGATGATAATGAAGACATCTGTGCCTGGATCCATGTTAAAGCAGTTGGAAGCATTAAGTACATCAACCAACCTCAGCAACCTTGACACCACCTTAGACTTCTCACTCACTCTTCTGATACCCTTGCAAATCTGCTGGGGCAGGTCATATTCCACATATTCTACAGATAGCACCCAAGGGAGGAAGTCATTTAGTGTGAGCTGAGAGTTGAAATAGAGATAAGAAGGAGGCTGAGTACAGAGAGGAGAAAGGGGTTTAGGAAACAGAAGGCTGTCTGAAGGTCACTTGGCTTCTAGAGTGCAGAGTTGCCTGCCTCTGGGAAGAGGGCATGAGGTGAGGTAGACCTCCACCAAGAGACCTGTGCTTCCCCGACCGTGAGAGCAAGTCTCTCTCCATGGGGGTGCCCAGAGGACACAGTATAGACTGCTGGCTCTGAGACAAACTGAGAAGGGTGAGAAAGTTCCAGCAATCAATCCCAGCTCCAATGGGGTGTGAGTCTCCCAACTGAGCTCTATAGCTGAGTTCCCATCAATCCCTCGCCATCCAACACCCCTCCCCTGCCACTGCTGCCTGCCTGGCTCTCCATATACCACCCCCCTCTGCTCACTCACCACAGGTGAGACAAAATACACGCAGGATGGATGGAGAGTTTCAGCCTGCACAGGCAACCCCAATTCTCTGTGCAGCTGCAGGGGCCAGGCACAGATAATCCAGTGTAACAGATAATCCAGCATTTGTTTCCAGGGGTCACGAGCCAGGGAAATTCTCAGCTTTTGAAATCAAATAAGTAAAACATCTGAACTCCACGCATCTGGGAAGGCTTTCATCTCTTGCCCCATAGAGAGGTCTTACCTAAGGGCATGCTGGGAACAGCTAGTCTCATCCAAGAAATCTTTACTAGAGGTAGGCAATAATAAAATTCTTGTCTTTTTTTTGAGACGGAATGTCACTGTTGTTGCCCAGGCTGGAGTGCAATGGAGCGATCTTGGCTCACCGCAACCTCCGCCTCCCCCAAGCGATTCTCCTGCCTCAGCCTCTCAAGTAGCTGGGATTACAGGCATGCGCCACCATGCCTGGCTAATTTTGTATTTTTAGTAGAGATGGGGTTTCTTCATGTTGATCAGGCTGGTCTTGAACTTCCAACCTCAGGTGATCCGCCCACCTTGGTTTCCCAAAGTGCTGGGGTTACAGATGTAAGCCACAGTGCCCAGCAAATCCTTGTCTTTTCCAGATATTTTCCAGTTGGGTTGCCTTGAAGTGAAAAGAAAATATGGAACGAGACAGAAGGAATGCTGCTACCAAAACCCTGTGTGACCCTGGGGAAGTCATTTGACCTGGTTTGGAGCCTTTTTCTTCGGGTGCAAAGTAAAAGTAAAATCACTAACTTATTACAAGGGTTCTCAAATCAGGCTGAGTTTCTGAATTACCTGGAGAGTTAAAAAAAGAAAAGAAAAATATTGGGCCGGGCGCGGTGGCTCAAGCCTGTAATCCCAGCACTTTGGGAGGCCGAGGCGGGTGGATCACGAGGTCAAGAGATCGAGACCATCCTGGTCAACATGGTGAAACCCCGTCTCTACTAAAAATACAAAAAATTAGCTGGGCATGGTGGCGCGTGCCTGTAATCCCAGCGACTCAGGAGGCTGAGGCAGGAGAATTGCCTGAACCCAGGAGGCAGAGGTTGCGGTGAGCCGAGATCACGCCATTGCACTCCAGCCTGGGTAACAAGAGCAAAACTCCATCTCAAAACAAAACAAAACAAAACAGAAAAATATTAAGTTGGTGGGAAGTAATTGTGTTTTTGACATAAATGGCAAAAACCGTAATTACTTTTGCACCAACCTAATATTTTCTCAGCCCCACCCCAGGCCAACAGAATCTATATCTCAATGGTGAAGCTCAAAAATGAACAGCTTTCACAAGTTCATCAGGTGTTTCTGATGCCCACCCAGGTAGGAAAATGACAAGGTTGGATGGATTTGGTCTCTTTAAACTGTCAACAGTTATGTTTAATGAGTTGCCAAGGAACTAAATACATAGACATCTGTAACCAGGAATAACTGTGTCTCAGATAAGCCATTTACAAATAATCAGTCAGGCCTGTATGTTGGCCCCAAACTCCAGATGTTACCTGGCTCTCGAACTGGATGTTAGCTTCCAGGGTTTGGGTCTGGGCAATAGAGTGAAGATTCAAATCAAAATGTGATGGGAGCACTGGACTGACAACAGCCAGATGAAATGGAGCTATGTGTGGAGGTCCAAAGGACTAAAGTTCCAGGCAGGAAAAGCCATGTTTGACAACAGATCATGGAAAGATAGCAGAAGGTGGGAGTAAGGACAAGGGCCAGGAAAAAGGTGAAGTGGAGTCAGTGAGATGACTTCAGTAAGTGACTATGTGGGGAAGTGACTTCCAGGTGGACCCTGCCAACTCCCAAGGGACAGTGACCCAGAATCCACTCTGATTACCCTACAAGGCCATGTTGGGCTCAACTCTAGGCCCCAACTATGAGGCAGACACTGGTGACACTGGTTAGTCTGTCCAGATGCAGGTGAGTCAGAGGGTGAGGGGCTGGAGTTTTGGGTCATATAACTAAAGACAGACAGTTCTGCTGAAGAGATGCCAAAGCAACTTGAGAGTTATCTTTGCTTATCAGCAGGAGAGGTGGTTAGGTAGAAAAGTGAAGACTCTTCTGGGACATTCCATCCACAGCAGGCAGAAGGAGGCGAGGGTAGTGAGAAGAGGCCAGATTTCAGCTAGGGGTTGGGAAAAATGTGTCAGAGCTGTCTCAGGATGGTGCAGGTTAGTTAGCGGGTAGAGAGTTCCCAATCCCTGGGAAGATTTTAAACAGTTGTCCAGTGGCTGAGTGGTGCTGTAGAGAGGCCTACAATGATGGGTGAGAGATTAGGCTAGACCAGGGTTTTTTTTTTCAGTCTTTCTTGAAAACTGTTTCTTCAGATGACAGCTTATGAGAAGCCCAGTAAATAAAACACTGATTCTCTGGTTGAGTTGGGGGTCAGACTCCCAGGGTCCCCATCTGTAAGGGACTTTCAGATTTCTTGAAGCACAGTTTGAAAACTGGTGACTGAATAGTCTGTAAGTTTTTTTTTTTTTTTTTTTTTTTTTGAGACAAGAGTCTTACTCTGTTCCTTAGGCTGGAGTGCAGTGGTGCTCTTTTGGCCCACTGCAACCTCCACCTCCTGGGTTCAAGCGATTCTCCTGTCTTAGCCTCCTGAGTAGCTGGGACTACAGGCCCCTGCCACCATGCCTGGCTAATTTTTGTATTTTTAGTAGAGATGAGGGTTTTTCCATGTTGGCCAGGCTGATCTCAAACTCCCAACCTCAGATGATCTGCCCGTCTCAGCCTCCTAAAGTGCTGGGATTACAGGTGTGAGCCACCGCGCCCAGCTTATAAGGTCTTTTTTAATGTTAAGGTTTGGCAAGGCAACACAAGAGCTTCAAAGTGCCAGATTGGTACTTTAAAATAATTGTCTTGCTCCAAACGTTTGTTCATCATCTCTCAGTTCCTTCTGCTTACAAACCCTAGCCCTGACTGCCTTCTCTGTTGGCCCCTTGGCTTGGTTTTCCACATGTAGTCTCTGCAATAAGGGCAAGCAAAATGGCCACTGTCTTGGACTGGGACATAACCACAATGCTTTTGCTAGAGCTGGATCTCACTGTGCCAGGGATGTTTGTAGGCTCAGGGGGTCTGGTCACTCAAAAGGAGTTTATTCAGCATCCACAGGGTATCTTTTCCCTCTCTGTCGGGTTTTGTGCTGGACACTTGGAATGTAATGTCCAGTAAGATATGATCCCAGTCTCCAAGGGCTATTCGGTCTGGTGGGGAAGCCAGCCTTGCAGGCAGGCTATGTTGAGGGGAATAGGTCTCAAGGAAAGCTTCTTCTAGAGATACTATAGTGAAGCTTTCAATTAACTTAAAGAGGAACAGGCATTTGAAGCAGGCAAATGTATTTGAAAAGAGCAGAACAAGCCGGGCGAGGTGACTCAGGCCTGTAATCTCAGCACTTTGGGAGGCTGAGGTGGGTGGATCACGAGGTCTGGAGTTCAAGACCAGCCTGGCCAACATGGTGAAACCCTGTCTCTACTAAAAATACAAAAATTAGCCAGGTGTGGTGGCGGGCACCTGTAATCCCAGCTACTTGGGAGGCCGAGGCCCGAGAATAGCTTGAAACCAGGAGACAGAAGTTGCAGTGAGTTGAGACTATGCCATTGCACTCCAGCCTGGGCTACAGAGCAAAAGAATAAATAAATAAATAAATAAATAAAAAAGAGCAAAACAAAGTTGGCAAGAGGACAATGTGTTTAGGGAACAGCCAGTCATCCAGAATGGCTGGAGCTAAAGGAGTGGGTAGGAGAGGCACAAAATGAGCCTGGAGAAGACACCGTGCACTGGATCCCGAAGCTCCTATGAGCTGATCTAAAAGGAGTCTGTCCTGAAAGCTCTGGGGAACCTGTAATGATTCATAAGCGCTTTGAACCAATTTTTCTTGTAGATATTCCAGTTCCTAAGGCCTGAAGAGCTCAGAAGTAGCCCTGTTCCAGTGAATGTGAAGAATGAGCCTGCTCAGTAGACATTATAAATGATCCTATTAAGTGTGGAGCATGGACAGCCATCTATTCTTAGGCTGGCTCCTGATGCAGACAGCAACCTTGAAGTCATCTCTTCCCTTTCTGTGCACCAACTCTCCCTTTTAGCAGAACAAGGATAAGGATGTTTTCACCCTGTCAGATCAGAAGAATTGATAAGACCAAAGTTCTCCAAAGGAAGCCCTCCCTAGTTAGAATGTGATGTCTTGCAAAATTGTCTGGAAGAATCAGAGGTATATAATGCATGCATGTTATTCTTTGTTCTTTAGTTACCAGCAAGAAAATTGGGAGACGTTTCTCAGGGCTGGTCCCAGAGCCAACCACAGATTCTTTTTCTTTTCGAGACAAGGTTTCCCTCTGTCACCTAGGCTGGAGTGCAGTGGCACAATATGGGTCACTGCAACCTCCATCTCCCAGGTTCAAGTGATTCTCGTACCTCAGCCTGAGTAGCTGGGATTATAGGTGTGTACCACTATGCCCAGCTAATTTTTGTATTTTTAGTGGAGACGGGGTTTTGTTACGTTGATCAGGCTGGTCTCTAACTTCTGGCCTCTACCTGGCCTCCCAAGTGTTGGGATTACAGGTGTGAGCCACCTTGCCTGGCTGGTTGCTCTCTTTTCTGAGCTGGAGTTGGGGCAGGAGGGTACAAGGAGAGGGCAGCACATGTCACCAACCAGCAGATTCCCGCCAACCTCATAGGGTTGTTAGGATTGAGATAATCCATGTAAGGGTTTAGCACAGTGCCTGGTATATGGTAAGCCCTCAGTAAAAGTTAGTGGTTATTATTAATATGTATACAGTCAAGTGTTGCTTAACAATGGGGACTACAATCATTAGGTGGTCTAGGCTATATTTATACAAATCTAGGTAGTATATAGCCTATTGCTCCTAGGCTGCAAATGTGTACAGCATGTTACTGTGTTGAACACTGTGGGCAACTGTAATATAATGTTAAGTACTTATCAATATGTATCTAAACATAGAAAAGGTACAGTAAAAATACAGTATAAGATAAAAAATGATACTGCTCTATAGGGCACTTACAATGAATGGGGCCTGCAGGACTGGAAGTTGTTCTGTGTGAGTCAGTGAGTGAATTTTGAGTGAATGTGAAGGCTGAGGACATTACCGTACATTACAGTAGGCTTTATAAACACTGTACACTGAATTTATAAAAATATCTTTCTGGCTAGGTGCGGTGGTGCACACCTGTAATCCCAGCACTTTGGGAGGCCGAGGTGGGCGGATTACCTGAGTAGGGAGTTCAAGACTAGCCTGACCAACATGGAGAAACCCCATCTCCACTAAAAATACAAAATTAGCCGGGCGTGGTGGCACATGCCTGTAATCCCAGCTGCTTGGCAGGCTGAGGCAGGAGAATCTCTTGAACCTGGGAGGCGGAGGTTGTGGTGAGCCAAGATCGTGCCATAGCACTCCAGCCTGGGCAACAAGAGCAGAACTCTGTCTCAAAAAAAATTTTTTTTTTTCTTTCTTCAATAAGCTTAGCTTACTGTAACTATTTAACTTTATAAACTTGTTAATTTTTAAAACGTTTGGACTATTTTATAATTATTCTTAGCTTAAAACAAACACGCTGTATAGCTGTACAAAATATTTTCTATCTTTATTCTATAAGCTTTTTTTCTATTAAAAAATTTTATTTTTTACTTTAAATATTTTGGCTAAAAGCTAAGACAGAAACATGTACATTAGTCTAGGCCTACACAGGGTCAGGATCATCAACATTACTAACTTCCACCTCCACATCTTGTCCCACTGGAAGGTTTTCAGGAGCAGTAACACACATGGAGCTGTCATTTCCTATGAGAACAATGCCTTCTTCTGGAATAACTCCTTAGAGACCTCACTGAAGTTGTTTTACAATTGACTTATTTCATTTTTTTGAGATGGAGTCTGGCTCTGTCTCCCAGGTTGGAGCGCAGTCGTGTGATCTTGGCTCACTGTAACCTCTGCCTCCGGGTTCAAACAATTCTCCTGCCTCAGCCTCCTGAGCAGCTGGGATTACAGGTGTGTGCCACCACACCCGGCTAATTTTTGCATTTTTAGTAGAGATGGGGTTTCACCATGTTGGCCAGGCTGGTTTAGAACTCCTGACCTCGTGATACGCCCACCCCAGCTTCCCAAAGTGCTGGGATTACAGGCATGAGCCAATGCACCCAGCTATTTTTTATATGTTGAAGGAGCATATTCTAAATGATAAAAAGTGTAGTAAATACATACACCAGTAATAGCCATTTACTATTATCAAGCATTATATATTGTACTTAATTTTATGCACTATACTTTTTTATTTTTTGAGATAGAGTCTTGCTCTGTCACCCAGGCTGGAGTGCAGTGGTGCCATCTCAGCTCACTGTAGCCTCAACCTCCTGGGTTCAAGGGATCCTCCCACCTTAGCCTCCTGAGTAGCTGGGACTACAGGCATGCACCACTATGCTCAGTTAATTTTTAAATATTTTTGTAGCGATGAGGTCTCACTATGTTGTCCAGGCTGGTCTCAAACTTCTAAACTCAAGGGATCCACCTGCCTTGGCCTTCCAAAGTGTTCGGATTACAGGCGTGAGCCACCATATCTGGCCCCCATACACTATACTTTTATATGACTTGAAGTACAGTAGGTTTATACCAGCATCACCACACATAATGCATTGTGCTATAACATTAGGACAGCTATGATGTCACTAGGCAATAGTAATTTTTCAGCTCCATTATAATCTTATGGGACCACGGTTGCATATGCAATCCAACTTGACCAAAACATTGTTATGTAGTACATGACTAGCTTGGGAGGCCAGCTCTGAGCCCACAGTACCTCTTGTCTCTTGACAGAAACATATAGCCTCTGAGACTTTAACACTGTCTACCTGTCATTCCCCATTAAGCCGTAAGTACTTCATGGGTGGGTACCTAGTCTGGCAAGCTTTGCATCCTCCATAGCATGCAGTAGAGTTCCTTAACTCTCTTTGCCTCTTTTCTGAGATGGCATTGATCAGTTTATCTTGTACTGTAATCATTCATGTCAGGGCCATGCCACTGAACTGCGGGCTCCTAAAAGGTAGATACTGAACCTTTATATCTGTCCAGAAACAAGCATTCTTAGCTTGGCTCTGCTTCAGGTGTTAACACTTACTGTTCTTTTTACTTAGTTCTCTTTCCCCAGCTCATGAATCGGCTGCCACTGCTGCAGAGATGCCTCTCCTGATTAAGTTTTACCGCTACTCCATAGTCTATAATATTAGTTTTTAATTTTCATAGCACTACCATATTTGAAATAATTTTATTGCCTTATTTGTCTTTACAAGCTATAAACTACATGAGAACAGCAGCCTTATTTGCTATGTTCATTGCTATATTATCCAGTTTTTTTTTAACAGTGCTTGGCAAATAGGTGCTCAATAAGTGTGAGTGAATGCTGACTCCATGCCAAATCAAATGACTGGGAAGTGAGCATTAGTATCTCTTCTCCAAGACTGAACAAAAGGTTAGTATGGAGAATGCAAAATAAAACATGTGGCTCCAGCTTCCAAACTGGTTGAAGAAAGAAGTGCCAGTATGACCATCCGAGAAGAAGACAAAGCAAACTATAATCAGGTGTAGGTGTTAGGCACAGAATTAGAAGCAAGAGAGAAACAGGCAGTGGCTGAAACACAGCTTGAGAGCAGGAATCATACCCTATTGATCTTTCTGTGTCTAGCACTTAACATAGTGGCTGCAGAGTAGATGCTGTGAGCAACTGTTAAGTTGTACTGTGTAATGGTCCACCAAGGTAATGCCAGTGGATCAGGTGAGGTACAGAGACTGTGTATAACTTGGTATTTTGATTTGCAAATATTCCCACTCAACAAATTCTCGATCTATGTGTATTAAGAGATTCTTTCAAATCTAGGGTATTTAAATAAAGGTACATACACAAGACAATGTTTTGGCTGAAATCCATGTTACCTATTTATTCAACAAAAAACTAAGTATTTCTATGGTCCAGGCCATGTCCTTGGCACTGGGAACAGAGATAAATCCTGGCTCTCAACGAGCTCACAGTCTAGTTGGGGGAAAAAGACACAAGAATAAATAAATATAAAGTATCTGGAGTTTGCAAAGGGGGCCACTATGGGAGACAAAGAGCAGAGGAACCTAAATAATCCTGTAGTTGGCATCCACAGGAAAGAAAGACCTGGCAATGTACATTTTTGTAAAGAATAAATAAGGCAATGGTTATCAAAGTGTGGTTGGCTAATTACCTACATTAGAATTATCTGGAGCACATATTAACAAGTAGATTCCCAGTCCCTTCTGTACAATCTTGATTTAGTGCAGGAAGGTAGGGTTGAGGCCTGAGAATCTGCATTTTAAAAGCATTCTAGGTGATTCTACCGCATCTTAAAGTTTGAGAACTGATGAGATAAAGTTTGTTCTTTTAACTGGAATAAAGAATGATCTACACATCTGAAATGCTAACTTGTATTAGTCTTTAATGAGGGGCAAGGGAAGTAAAGGATGGTAGTTGATATTTTCTACTGTAGTGAAGTTAATTGAACTCTCACAATAATCCTATGAGGTAGATAATATTATCCCTATTTTTGATGGAAAAACCCAGAATTAGATAGTTTAAGCAATTTGTTCAACAATATAGAGCTAATGAATAGAAACACTAACATACGAACCCAGATTCACTTAATTCTAAAGCCTGTCCACTTTCTCTAACACCATCCTTGCTAGCTAGCACCAGGGAACAAACTGACTGATCAAATGGTAAATTTTCTTTGAGTTCTTTGCCAGATCTTTCTAGGTAAATAAATACAAAGAACAGCTACATGTACTTTAGTCATGCCCAACATAATTATCCATGGACATATCCTTCTTGGCAGGTAGGGACTGAGGGCAAAGCCAGGAGGAGTGATTAAAACAAATGGCCATTTCTTACTTTTTTTTTTTTTTTGAGACGGAGTCTCACTCTGTCACCCAAGCTGGAGTGTAATGGTGTGGTCTCGGCTCACTGCAACTTCCTCCTCCCAGGTTCAAGCGATTCTCCCACCTCAGCCTCCCAAGTAGCTGGGACTATAGGCGTGTGATACCACACCTGGCTAATTTTTGTATTTTTAGTAGAGATGGGGTTTTACTATGTTGGCCAGGCTGGTCGCAAACACCTGACCTCATGATCTGCCCACCTCAGCCTCCCAAAGTGCTGGGATTACAGACGTGAGCCACCGTGCTTGGCCCCTGTTTCTTACTCCCTTTTCCATCATTTCTTCACCTGCTGGTGGAGGTGTAACAATGTATCATGTAAGGCTAATAAGTGGGTCCATCTGGAAAGAAAAGCAAACATAACTGGATACGCATAAAAACAACCCCATGTGATGTCAAAAATTATTAGGACCCAAAACATTCAGAAGGTCAGAAGGCATTTAATGAAAATAGAAGGGCTGATAAGACTCAAGTTTCACAAAAGATAAACTGCCAGGACCAGAAGCAGGTCCAGAATTTACATTAGGAAACAGCTCAACTTTAGAGAAATAGTGAAAAGATAGCAGCTTTCCCAGGTTAAACAAATACTGTCCGTCTCTCTTAATACATAGACTCAAAGATACAACAAAAGAGACACAGCTCAGAGAATAGTGAAATGTCCATTCTATTTAAGGAGCTTAGGGACAGGCCAAACCTACAAAAAGCCTTCTGGAAGAAAACACACACACACAAACTGCAAATATTGCTTAAATTCCCACTCACCACATTCTGCATCATCCAACCAGATCTTAGGCAGGAGCAGCAAAGTGGAGCATGTTAGATCAATAAAGAAATGTCAGGTAAGGTGCAGTGGCTCACACCTGTAATTCCAGCACTTTGGGAGGCCAAGATGGGTGGATCACTTGAGGCCAGGAGTTCGAGACCAGACTAGCTAACACGGAGAAACCCCATCTCTACTAAAAATACAAAAATTAGCCAGGTGTGGTGGCATGTGCCTGTAATCCTAGCTACTTGGGAGGCTGAGGCAGGAGAATCACTTGAACCAGGGAGGTAGAGGTTGCAGGGAGCTGAGATTGCACCACTGTACTCCAGCCTAGGCAAGACGGAGTGAGACTTCATCTCAGGAAAAAAAGGAAGAGAAAGAAATGCCATAGTAAAGGCAGCTGACAACAATACTGGAGGCTTTGGGTTCAGGAGGCTGGTGTGTAACCACTGTCCTTTCCTATTACTGAGCTTGGTGCCACAACAGTGACACTACAAACAAAAGATGGGTTTCCAGCACTGGAGAGCTACTTTCTTATTTCTGGCATTCCAAGCAACTGTTGAGTCCCAAGATGATTTTTGATAAAATCAGCCCATAGCCCTGATACTATGGACAGTACATAACTTAGATTTCATTATTTTGTAGAACAAAGATTGCAAGCCAGACTTAAAAAAAAATTATTGCTATATTTTCCCCACATCCAAATCTGGGAACAGTTGCTTTCACCCACTTTTTTGTATCATGTTTAGAGTTGTTTTCAAAAAAATCATGCAAATCTGGATTAATCTTCGTCTTACAAAAGCATTTTATTTACACTGCACTGATTCACTCCTTCAAACACACAGCTTCTAACAGGTGGAGTTAGAGAAGTGGGTGCCAAAAACTATGGCTTAATAGTATGCAGGCCCTGTACTGTTTATCTAACTATATCTGAAATTGGCTGATACCCCAAGCCATCTATACTAAAGGCATCTCTAGGGGACATCATCTAGATGAAGTCTTAATCTTGATGGGTATATCTGGTTATTCTACAGTGTGAACAGGATGTTTGGCTTATGCTTTTGTCCAGCTGACTGGTGCATGGGAAGCATTAAAGCCCATCTCTAACTATAGCAGGTCTTCAAGCTTATTATCCTGTCATGATTTTATAAAGATGACAAACTCATCATTTGGGAGCTATGAGGTCAAAATGGCCAGAATGCAACTGTGCTGTTAACACTGTGCAAAATAAGTCAGATGTTTTGTATGTCCTTGGTTGTCTTTTGTTGTAACTTCAAACACTTAAAAAAGGAAACCTCAAGTATGCTGAGATAATTATCAGAATGTTCGGGTATCTTCATTCCTGAATATCAAGTAATAGGGCTCATCTCCATGACTGCTTGCAGTAAGACATAGGGCAACTCATTACCAACTGCTCATTATAGATGCTGAGCTCTTAAGTTCTTGAGGAGTGGGTGGGCTCTAGACTATCAAGGACTAAGCCAACTAGCAAGAGCTAAGCTACAACATTTTATGGCTTGATAGAAGTCATTCTCCATCATTTTTCATAGTCCTTTTTTTTTTTTTTGGACTATAGTAAAGGGCCAACCTGTACACTTCTAAGTCTTATTTTGGTTCTGGGCACATTTCAGTTCTGCTCCAAGTCCGCTTTGCTCCAATTCAGCGATGACAGACATATATTTGAACTCATTTGGTCTGAGGTTAAAGGTCTCCACTAACCCATAGGTCTCTTTCCGGTCAGTAGCATAGAAGAGCTGAACTTGGTTGGCGATGCACTGTGCCTCAGCAACATTCTGTGAGGTAAGGTAAAAAGAATAATGAGGTCCTTTCTTGCACAGGGCCACAAAGCTCTTGTCTCAGTTCTGTGTTGGGTGGGGGCCCTCGCCCAAGAGTCACCACTTTTAGAAAGTTTCCCTAACTTCCTGATGTCCGTAGTCTTTGTTAGGTGCCCCTTCCCTGTGTACCAAATCATCCTCTGCTTATCATTATCATAGTATTTATCATACTGTATTATATTTTTTTCTTTTTTTGTCTATTTTCCCTAGTACAAATTCCTCAAAGACATAGACCGTGGTTTATTTTATATCTCTGCACACAGTGACATCTGGTGAATGTTTACTGAATAAATTAATGTACATGTTCACATTATACCTCTTCATCCAGTTCCTTAATAATTGTTAAATATGTCTCAAAAGGGAAATAAGAGAGCAATGGTTACCCAGCTCTAAGAACCAGTTTGTGAGTGAGAACTAAGTTCTTGACTAATCAGACATACACTTGAATAAAACCTATTATGATACCACCTTGGTCAGAAAAGTACTCCCAGAGCCGGCTGTAATGGTTTCAAAATTTGCCCACAAATTTTATGATACTCCTCCCTTTGATAGAGCCTAATTTCCCTTTCCTTGAGTGAGGGCTACACTCAATGATTTCCTGCTAACAAATAGACTATGACAAAATGGCTGGGGGCATTGGTATGAGCCTGTAGTCTCAGGAAGCTGAGGTGGGAGGACTGCTTGAGCCTGTCTGGGTAATGCAGTGAAACCCTATCTCTTAAAAAAAAGACTATGAAAAATGATGGAGAATGACTTCTAACAAGCCATAAAAGGTTGTAGCTTCTCTCTTGCTATCTTTCTTGCTCTGGGAAAAGTCAGTTGCCATGTTGTGAGGACATTCTAGCAGTCCTATAGAAAAGCTAACATGACGAGGACATGAGGCCTCTCCCAAGAGTCATGTGAGAAGGGCTGGATGTGGATGCTCAAGCCCAATCAACCTTTGGATGACTGTACCCTTAGACAACATCTTGAGAGCAACCTCATAAGACTCTAAGCCAGAATCACTCAGCTAAGCTTCTCCTCAATTCCTGAACCACAGAAACTGTGAGGTAATTTTGTTGTTTTAAGCCACTAGGTTTTGTAGTAATTTGTTATGCAGCCATTTATAACTAATACGTCAGCAAGGGCCCAGGGAAGAGAAAGGGCCGCCTTCTTTAAAGCTCAGTAACAGGCCACTCTACATGACAGAGGTGGAGAAATTAGCCAGATATGGTAGCATGAGCCTGTAGTCTTAGCTACTCGGGAGGCTGAGGCAGGAGGATCACTTGAGCCCAGGAGTTTGAGGCTGCACTGAGCTATAGTCATGCCAGTACACTCCAGCCTGGGTAACACAGCAAAACTCTATCTATAAAAAAAATATATAAAAATAAAAATTAAAAAATGAGAGAGATGGGGGTAAG
Source organism: Sapajus apella (assembly GCF_009761245.1). Taxonomy (NCBI): domain Eukaryota; kingdom Metazoa; phylum Chordata; class Mammalia; order Primates; family Cebidae; genus Sapajus; species Sapajus apella. The sequence continues at coordinate 18,683,914 of NW_022437002.1, forward strand.
GACATAGTGTACACTTTCAAACCTTGCAAAAGAGTCACCTCAGACAACCCCAACTTTTGCCATACATTCTGCAGTTCCAGTTGGTCAGAAGTACTTGTCCATTATTATCACTGTGTTCATCCAAAATTAAAACTCAAAAGATAATGAAAAATTCCCAGTAAAGACTGACTGCCAAAAGTGTGCTATGTCTAGCTAGAAAATGATGAAGATGGGTTTATAAATAACAGGCTGTGCTCTACCTCTATTCCCTCTGTGGGACTTTCAGGTCATTTCTCATGAGCAGGCACTAATCTCTGAGACTGCATCTTCAATCAAAAACCTTTTCCCAAAAAGCTGGCTACTTCAAATTAATAGAATTTTAAAGCTAGAAGGGACCTCAGAGATCACCCAGTTCTCATTTAATAGGCTAGGAAACCAAAATAGATGAGGTTCAGGGATGGGCCCAAGGTCAAGTAGCCAGCCAAGGTCACAGCCAGGATCAGACCTCTAGACTCTCTGGCTGGTATTCCCCCCATTTCATCCTGCTTTTGTTTCTGGTAAGGCAAGATAATTAAGATTGATTAAGGTCAATAACTCTACTTCATCCATTTTACCTTTCTTAAATTCACCGATGCCTCAAGAGCAAATCATTTCTGAAGCAAGTGCACTGCCATAATCTGAGGATACTACCATTCTCTCAGCCCCTGGTCTACAGGGCCTCTGACATCAACTTTTATCTGAAGCTGGGGGTGGTGAAGGCAGGAGTAAGTTCAGCTGTGTTCATCCTAGAACACTGCTGTTCAAACTATTCTATAGAATCCTAGGGGCTCTGTGGAGGTGCCTCAGGTCCCTTCACCTCTGTTTTAGCTGTCATATCCTGGGGTTTTACATAATCAGATTTTGTTTGGATAAAGGGATCCTCCTACTACTTTAAAGAGAAGTTTGAAGACCACTAGTGCAGTGAGTAGGAAGGTAAGACACAGGGAGAGATGTCTATCTCTCATGGAGGGTTATAGAAAGGCAACCCCCACCACCATTATTCTCCCCCTGTCTTTTGTTCTCTTGGCTCTCAACATGAAGCAATAGTCTCCTCCTTTCCAAGACCCAATAAGATAAATATACTAACTCCCTGTGCTGCCCAATAAAGAGGTATTTTAACAAACTTGATTCCTCCCTCTCTTTCAATCTTCAAATCTATAATCAGTGCACCAAGTCCTGCCTATTTTATTCCCTACATATTTCTGGGGTCATTCTCTTTCTTCCATCTCTATTACCACTGCTCTGGTTCAAGTTTTGACCACTTCTTGTGCAGACTATTGCAACTGACTTCTAAATTATCATACTGACCAGACTTGAACCGCAGAATGTTTAGGAAGCAAATAATTAAGATTAGTGGTCTTAAAATCCAACTCCTTATGGGTTCTTCTCTATTCAAATCCTTTAACGACTCCTTCCATGCCCTTGGGGTAAAGCCAAATCTCTAAACACAACCCACCAAACCTCCTTATATACACAGACATACACACACACACACACAAGTGATACCAAGCTCTTTATAACACTCCAAGTCATTTTATGTCTCTCAGCATTTACTTATGTTATTCCCTCTATCAGAAATATTTCTCCCCTTCTTTATTGGACTAAACTCCTGCTGGTGTTTGAAGGTTCAGCCCGGGTGTCATCTCCAGGAAATCTTACTCCCTTTGGCCAGGGATACCACCCCACTCTCTACCCCTAGAGCCTTCTGCATGTCTATCCTAGCATTTACTGCATTTCAATGAAATCATCTATTGACAATAGAAGTGGAGCCAAATAAAGCTAGGTTTTTGAATATTCCATTAGTTTTTCAGCAAGTTAGTTCAGAAGAAACCTCTAGTTTCCATGTATTTCTATTCATTTGAAGTTAATGCTTTGTACCATAGTTGGAAATACTACGCTTAAAGTGCACAGTTCATGCATGAGTATACAGGGGATCATATATTTACGTTATACTTCTAAGTTTCCCTTCTTTAAGTCATGTACAATCAGTTCTAACATGTCTAGTTCTATATTTACTACATTGGAACCTCACAGTCAAGCTGATTTATACAACACAAATATATATTATCTTGTATGCTCTCAAATGTTAAAAGGCCAGGAAGCAAATTTTAACAATGATGAGAACTGTGCAGCAGTTTGAGACCACCAGAGTGAGGTGGTAAAAATGGCAAAAAGCAGAATGGGCCTCCTCTGACCTCTGGGATCCACTTTTAATATGATTAGATGTGCGCTTTGCCAAAGACCAGAAAATATACTACACTCTCTATTTTGTCATTCACTTGCATGATCAAATTATTTCCTATCTGCTCACTTTCAACTTCCACAACCCACTAGGACTCAAAATTCGTATTGTCTCTAACCTCCCTTATATTTTCACTTTCCTTATGACCCAGCTTCCATTCTCTGGTCAATAATCATTGCTTTGCATTCACCTTTACTTTCGTTCAGGCCACAGATAATATGTAAATAAATGAACACGGCTGTGTTCCAATAAAACTTGAAATACTACTTTTCTTTAATGATAGTCTTTATTATTAAATAAATAATTTCTTTATTTCTATAACAATAAAGAGTTTTTCCATCTAACCATTTAAAGAGATAGAAAACATTCTTTTTTATTTTATTTATTTATTTATATAAAGATGGGGTTTCACCATATTGGTCAGTCTGGTCTTGAACTCTTGACCTCAGGTGATCCACCCACCTCAGCCTCCCAAAGTGCTGGGATTACAGGTGTAAGCCACTGCGCCCGGCTAAGATAGAAAACATTCTTAACTTGCAGGCCTTATAACAACAAGCAGTGGGCTGGATTTGGCCCACAGGCTGTAGTTTGCTGACGCTTGTCCTAGACAACAATTTTGTACTTCCTCTTTTTGACTAAAATGTCCAACATTTTCCCAACCTTGCTTTCAGCTGATAACTTTTCTTTCTTTTCACTGAGCTATCTGTAGAAAACTTATACCACTACCTCTATCCATCTAATTATATCAATGTCTTTACACCCTGGCTTCTCTCCTGCTATCATATTCCTGGTAAAAATCAACCTGCAAGCCGGGCGCGGTGGCTCAAGCCTGTAATCCCAGCACTTTGAGGAGGCTGAGGCGGGTGGATCACGAGGTCAAGAGATCGAGACCATCCTGGTCAACATGGTGAAACCCCGTCTCTACTAAAAATACAAAACATTAGCTGGGCATGGTGGCGCGTGCCTATAATCCCAGCGACTCAGGAGGTTGAGGCAGGAGAATTGCCTGAACCCAGGAGGCGGAGGCTGCGGTGAGCCGAGATGGTGCCATTGCACTCCAGCCTGGGTAACAAGAGTGAAACTCCGTCTCAAAAAAAAAAAAAAAAAATCAACCTGCATTACCAGACTTGCCTACTCAAATATATCACTTCTTCCCCCAATTATTTCCCTTTCTACTGGAACTTTCTTTTGAGACAGGGTCTGGGTCTGCCATTCAGGCTGGAGTGCAATGGCGCAATCTCAGCTCACTGTAACCTCTGCTGCTGGGGCTTAAGTGATCCTCCTATCTTAGCCTTCTGAGCAGCTGAGATTACAAGTTGCATGCCACCATGCCTGGCTAACTGTTGTATTTTTTGTAGACACAAGGTTTCACCGTGTTGGCAAGGCTGGTCTCAAACTCCTGAGCTCAAGCGATCTACCCGCCTCAGCCTCCCAAAATGCTGGGATTACAAGCATGAGCCACTGTGCCCAGCCTCTTACTGGACCTTTCCCATCAGCATACAAATATGATGCTATCTTTCTCATATTTGAAACAAAAGATACCCTTGGCTGTACTTCTCCACCTCCAGCTAATACCCCATTCTCTCCTTCCCTTTATAGAAATGCCCCTTGAAAGAGTTTCTAAGCTGATTCTTCATGGTTTCTCTTTCCATCCTCTCTTAAATCTACTCCAATCACACTTTTATGAAACTGCTCTTATAAGGCCCCCAGTGACTTCCATGTTTGTGAAATCAGTAAATTCTCAGCCCTCATTTCATTTGCCCTAATAAACAAGGGAGATTTGGTAAGTTGAATCATCCCTATTCCTCGAAACATTCAATTTTAGCTTCTAGGGCATTCTACAATCTTAATTTTCCTTCTACCTCACGACCATTCCTCCTTAATCTTTGATGATGCTTCTTCATTTCTCAAGGGATGAAGACCCCTCTCTCAGTTCTTAGTTCTCTTCTCATCTCTATTTTTACTTACTTGCTTGGTGACTTCATTCAGTCCCATGGTTTTAAGTACAATCTGTATGCTGACAATTCCCATATTTACATATCCAGCCTGGACCTCTCCCATGAATCCAGGCTCATATATCTAATTGCCTACTACTTGAATATCTAATAGGCATCTCAGATTTAACCCATCCAAAAGTGAGCTCCTGATTTCCCTATCAAACCTATTCCTCCTGCAATCTTTCCTATCTCAGTTAATGGCAACTCTATATTTTTGGACAGAATTTTGGGTAACTTTCAGTTGATGTGATGAATGGAAGCCTTTATGTGGAAGGAAGAATGGGAGAGATGGAACTGAATAGCTTCAAGAATAGGGAAGTAGAATCTTCATTGTGTCCTAGGTTTGTGGCTTACTGCTACTATGATATTAGTTGAGTGACATCACTTCTTTCCCCCTATGCAGCTGGTAAGATAAAGAGAAAAAATAAGTGGGTATTGCAATGAAGACTTAGAAGGAAGTGTCCACTGTTTGGGGACATTCTGAACTTAACCTTTCCCAGCTAAATGTGATCACAATGAGCAAGGACTAGACAAACAGAATGTATAGAAATCACAACACTGCTCCTGGCACCTGGATGTGCAGAGAGAACATAGTGGGCATCACTAGCTATGAGCATATGGTCAATGCTCTATCTCAGTGATTTCCATCCAGGAATGGGAAAAGGAGGAAAGAAAATCACTATAAATGATGAATGTTGTACACACGAACAGTATGAAGGAAGATAAAATATTGACAGCTATCCTAGGCTCCCCTACAGCTCTTCCCTATAATTAAGAAGCCATTTACTTGACTATAATTTCTTATCTGAAACTCTTAGGGCCTGATGTGTCTTGGATTCAGAATTATTGAATTTTAGAAAGGTAATAGGTACAGACACTGTATATGTATATTATGTGACTCCCCATACTCAAACACATTAATATTTCCCTAGTAAAATGCATAATACACCATACCAAGTGGGATTAATTATATAAATAGTTTCACATCAATTTAAAAATTTAGTTACCAAATGAGTTCAAGTTTACATAAGGTTTTGTGACAAAATGAGAACAAAAACATTTTGTTCTCAGAGCCCATGGGTTTCAGAATTGTGAATAAATGATTAAGGATCTGTACTAACCTCAGATCGGAAGATCTTGAGCAAGACAACTTTACTGTCAACTTTAAAATAAATAAGAAACAAGCTATATGTAGCTCTCTGAAATTTCCTGAGCTTCAGCAGAAGAGTAATACCTTCAGTGCCACAAGGTAAATCCAAAGAGTTTTACAAGTTAATTCTTACCAGAAATGTGGAATCCATTTCTGCAGTCATCAGCACTATGCCTTTTTCTTCCTTAAGTTCAGGATAGTGATATAAAATCAGCTGGCTGGCTGCAGCTTCCCCTCGGGTCTGCAAGGTGGAATGCTTATCAAGGCTCAATAAGGTACCATCACAACAAACTACAATTTCAAAGCAATAGAGAGTTTAGAGGAAATTCTGGCTTTTAACAGCTCCTTGGGTGGCTAGTGAGTTGGAGGACTGGTATGTGGCAGTAAGGTTAGGACTGCAAAGTCACAGTGAAACTGACAGTTTGCACAGTGTTATTTATGTCTTCAACTGGAAAAGGTTTGGATTTTTTCCCAGAAAATATTTACAGTAGGCAGTGAATCCATCACTGTGACCATATGTTTAAAAACAAAATGGCACAAGCAGCTACCAAATCAAGTTCTAAAGAAAGTAAGATGGCTGTGTAATTGCCACTTTTATGGACTAGTGCATTTCACAGCTGAAATCTACTCCCCTTGGCTGGCTCTGAAGACTGAGCTCTTTTAAGCTGTAGCAGGAGCTGGAGAGTTTGCACATGAGCCAGATTTGTAATGCGCAGTTATAAAATATAATCTGGGTCAGGGCAGGGGGTGGGGGGCGTGAAGGGGAGAAGGGGAGAAGGAGGATGGAATCGCCATAATTTTATGAAGAATGATCAGGGCAGTGGTTACTAAACCTCAAGTCTAGACCAAGTAGAGAGGATGGGTTCAAAGCTAAAGTCCCTATACAGTACAGGAGGAAACAACTACATTCAAAAGAAGATTCCTGGACCTTATCTCTAAAATTTCAGCAAGAGTCTTTTTAATTATATATATCCAACTATCACTAGGGTATTTGCAATAGTTCATTTTTCTTGAACATACTTCTAATGTTATACTGATCATTTTGGTTATTATTCTAATATTATATTAATCACTTTTATTGTAATTATGTTTCTGGATCTTTCTCCTATACTTGAATATTAGCTCCATGAAGGCAGGGATCTTATCTCGTAGATCTCCAAGCCTTAGCACAGTTCCCAACACAATCCCATAATATTTAAAAGTTAGGGTTAAATCTAGTATTTAAAAGTTAATATTGTTTTATTGGAAATAAAGAACAAAAAGGAAGGAAGCAAACAAAATAACATTTACTAAACAAACTATTCACTTAGCATGTTGGGAGATGTTGACTCAGTTAATAAAACACATTTAAGACTTGGAGCTTTCCTCAAGTGGCTTATAGCGTGGGTTAAAAAAATAACTATCATAACTCAGGCATGTTTGTTAAAGTGAGGCACATGCAGCATATACAATTAGAGGTTTGGGGAAGAGACAAAAGAGAATCAGAAGTAGTCAGAGAAGGTGTTTTGGAGTCTTTTCCAATTTCTAGGTATTGAGGAGGGCCTAGAAAACTAGCCCAACATAAAAAGTATGACAATTCATCAGTGCCACAACAATAAATGCTGGGAGTCAGCAGATACTCTACGTTCTTGAGCCTCAGCAAGGGTCCCTAGTCCCACCAAGACGTAGTCCTCTCTAGAGGAATGGCACAAGCCACCTACCTGAATATTTATAAGTGCAGTGAAGTGGAGTTCAGTACCTGTCCATTGTCCTACGAAGAACTCATAACCTTCCCTTCTTGGCAGAGCACACAGAAACTGTGAAAAACAGATACACAAGGAGATGGATGAATAAATAAAATAATTTGCTCTATATCCAAACCACCTTTAACATTTGTTCTGTTTCCTCCATATTTGGTTTTTAAAACATTTTTTATTTTTTTGAAACAGGCTCTCACTCTATTGTACAGGCTGCAGTGCAGGTGTGATCATAGCTCACTGTAGTCGTGATGTGCTAGGCTCAGGTGATCCTCCCACTCAGCCTCCCAAGCAAGTAGCTGGAACTATAGGTGTGCACCACTAAGCTACTTTTTTTTGTTGTTTTTGATAGAGACAAGGTTTTGCCATGTTGCCAAGGCTGGTCTTGAACTCCTGGGCTCAGGCAATCCACCTCCTTCAGCCTCCTAAAGTGATGGGATTGTAGGTGTGAGCCACTGCTCCCAGCCTAAAACGTTTTTTTAAAATCAAGAAATTCATATGTGGCAATAAACACTCATGTACTTATCAATCCACCTAAGAAAGCATCAGAAATACAACAGAGGTTCCCTCTGCATTCCCTTCCAGTCCCATCCCAGAGTTAACATCTATCCTGCATTTGGTGTGTCTGTCCTTCTTTTTCATATTTTAATACTTTTAATGTATATGTATATAACTGTAAGTAAGAAGTAGTACTTTACAGGCCAGGCATGGTGGCTCACACCTGTAATTCCAAAATTTTGGGAGGTCAAGGTGGGAGGACCACTTGAGCTCAGGAGTTTGAGGCCAACCTGGGCAATATACTGAGACCCTGTCTCTACAAAAAAAACACAAATAGTTGGGTGTGGTGGCATGCGTCTGTTGTCCCAGCTACTTGGGAGGCTTAGGCAGGAGGACTGCTCGAGCCCAGGAGACCAGGCTGGGCAACATAGTGAGACCCTATCTTTACAAAAAAATTTTAAAAATAGTAGTTTATAAGTTTAAAAACTTAAATCTTATCAAAGTATGTGTATCCTTTTGTAACTTTTTTTTACTTCACATTATGTTTCTGAGATTTATCCATGTTGATAACTGTAACTCTTAATTCATAAATTTCTCACTGTTGTATGGAATTCTACTGTAGAAATTTATCACTATCCTTCTCTTGATGAACGTTTCAATTTCTTTTTTTCTTTCTTTTTTTTTTTTGAGACAGCGTTTTGCTCTTGTTGCCCAGGCTGGAGTGCAATGGTGTGATCTTGGCTCACCGCAACCTCCAATTCCTGGATTCAAGCGATTCTCCTGCCTCAGCCTTCCGAGTAGCTGGGATTACAGGCATGTGCCACCATGCCCAGCTAATTTTGTATTTTTAGTAGAGATGGGGTTTCTCCATGTTGGTCAGGCTGGTCTTGAACTCCCAACCTCAGGTAACCCACCCACTTCGGCGGGCCACATTTTAATTTCTAAACTTTCTAATGCTGCTGAATTAGCTCTTGTTCCAATTGCTTAATGACTTCATATTCTATTGGATGAGGCTGATATTGGAGCATGGCTCCAGACTAAACACCAAAAAATGGTAAGTTTTATGCTCAAGGTGCTTAGAATTGGGGATGAGTAGTGGAGAAGAGAATGGTAACAAAAGTATAAGGCAGCCCAATCCACATTAGTCACAAAATTATCTTCTTATTGCCAACCACTCAGGCTTCAATTTATTATTATTAGATGAGGTAAACTTAGTGCCCACCTGACAGATGATCCCTTGCTAGGGAATTTTTTTTTTTTTAAGAGCTTTATTGAGGTATACTTGAAATACAACAAATTGCACATATTTAAAGTATACAATTTGATGAGTATGACATATGTGTACTGTGAAACCATAACCAAAATCAACATAATGAACATAGTTACCACTTCCAAGTTTTCTTTGTCCTTTTGAGGTTCATAGTTCCCTGTCCCTCACTGTCCCTAAGCAACCACTGATTTGCTTTCTGCCACTATAGGTTAGTGTGCATTTGTAAAATTTTGTAAAAATGGAACCACAGGGCTGGGCGCGATGACTCACGCCTGTAATCCCAGCACTTTGGGAGGCTGAGGCAGGCAGATTGCCCGAGCTCAGGAGTTCAAGACAAGCCTGGGCAACACGGTGAAATCCCGTCTCTACTAAAATATAAGAAATCAGCCGGGCATGGCTGAGAGTGCCTGTAGTCCCAGTTACTCCGAGGCAGAGGTTGCAGTGAGCGGAGATCGCTGGAGTGCACTGCACTCAAGCCTGGGCGACAGAGAGAAACTCCATCTCAAAAAAAAAAAAAAAAAGGAACCACAGAATAAGCATTTTTTTTGGTTTGGTTACTTCCACTCAGCATAATTGTTTCATGATCTATCCATGTGTGGGGACAAGAGTGACTTTATTTTAAATGCTAGTCCACAATGTGACTTCTGATTAACCCCAAGTCCAGGAATGCCTCCCAAATGCTTAGTTGATGTAATACTCTTTATGTAGAAACATCTATTCATTGTAAGTTTCTTCCAAAACAATCCTTGATGCTGTTGCAGAAATCATAGCTGTAGGTGGATGACTGTATCCACCTATACATTCCTTCCAGAGCATGTATACTTTCCCCAAGATGTAAGATATATTGGGTCTGTCTAGTTGTGGTGTGGAGATACACTTGTCTTGCAGCCACCCAATACTACACTTCTGTATTTAAGTTCCCCCAATAAATCATCCTGTACCCACAAACTGGATTTGCCTGCCTCCTTCTTTGGCTTCAGGTCCTTCAGTATTTGGGGGTTGTTTTCCACCTGTGGCCCTCTTGTGGAACACCATGTTGTTGCATGTACCAACAGTTCATTCCTTTTTATTGCTAAATGTTATTCCATTGTATATGTACACACACACATACACACACACACACACACACACACTCTCTCTCTCTCTCTCTCTCTCTCTCTCTCTCTCTTCACAATTTCTGTGCACTAGACATTTGAATTGTTTCCAGGATTTGGTTATTACAAATAAAGCTGCTTGAACATTTGTGCACAAGTCATTCGATGGACATATTCTTTGAGTTCTCTTGGGAAAATATCTAGAAATGGAATGGCTAGTTAGTATAGCAGGTATATGCTTAATTTTAAAAGAAACTGCCAAACTATTTTCTGAAGTGCTTGTGCCATTTTGCAATATAACTGGCAGTATATGAGAGTTCCAAGTGCTCCACATTCTTACCGACACTTGGTATGATTAGTTTTCGAAATTTTAGTCATTCTAATGGTATCTCACTGTGGCTGTAATTTAGATTCCCATTATGACTAGTGATGTCACGCATCATATTTTCAGGTGCTAATCTGCTATTCTTTTATAAAATGTTCAAATCTTTTGTCCATTTCTGTCCATCCTCCCATTGTTGAGTTACAAGAGTTTCTGACATAACTTGAGCTGCTTATACCTCTTGGCTACTGTGACTAATGTTGCTATGAATGTAGAAGCTATTTGGGTATACAAATAAAATGTTTTAATTTTGATGAAATCTAAATTATTTATTTTTATTTATTTTTTTTGAGACAGAGTCTCACTCTGTTGCCCAGTCTGGAATGCAGTGGCGTGATCTTGGCTCACTGCAACTTCCACCTCCCAGCTTAAAGTGATTCTCCTGCCTCAGCTTCTGGAGTAGCTGGGATTACAGGTACATACCACCACACCCAGCTAATTTTTGTATTTTTAGTAGAGATGAGCTTTTGCCATGTTGGACAGTCTGGTTTTGAACTACTGACCCTGAGTAATCTGCCTACCTCAGCCTCCCAAAGTGCTAGAATTACAGGCTTGAGCCACCACATCTGGTTTATTTTTATTTTTTTGAGACAGGGTCTCACTCTGTTGTCTAGTCTGGGCTCACTGCAACTTCCACCTCAAGTGATACTCCCACCTCAGCCTCTGGAGCATCCGGGACAACAGGTGCTTGAATTTTTTTTTTTTTTAAATAGAGACAAGGTCTCACTATATTGCCCAACGCGATTTTTTTCTTTTACAGTTTATGCTTTTTGTAATGGACTTACAACATCTTTGCCGAACCCAAGGTAATTTAGATTTCTTCTTTTAGAAGTTACATTATGGACCAGGCATGGTGGCCTGAGGCAGGTGGATAACCTGAGGTCAGGAGTTTGAGACCAGCCTGGCCAACATGGTAAACCCTGTTGCTACTAAAAATACAAAAATTATCTGGGTGTGGTGGTGGGCTCCTGTAATCCCAGCTACTCAGGAGACTGAGGCTCAAGAATTGCTTGAACCCAGGAGGCAGAGGTTGCAGTGAGCTGAGATCACACCACTGTACTTCAGCCTGGGTGACAGAACAAGACTCTGTCTCAAAAAAAACCCCAAAAACCTTGTCTCTACTAAAAATAAAAAAATTAGCTCAGCGTGCTGGCAGACTCCTGTAATCCTAGCTACTTGGGAGGCTGAGGCAGGAGAATAGCTTGAACCTGGGAGGTGGAGGTTGCAGTGAGCTGAGATCATGCCACACTGCATCCTGGGTGAAAACACAAGTTCCGTCTCAAAAAAAAAAAAAAAAGAAGTTACGTTTACTTCTGTGATCTACTTTCAGTTAATTTTCGTATGTAATGTGAGGTAAAAATAGAGGTTCATTTTTTGTGCATGATATTCAATTGTTTTAGCAGCATTTGTTGAAAAGAATACCCTTTCTCTAATTTATTGACACCTTTGTTGAAAAACCACCAACCACATATGTTCATCTATCTCAGGACTCTACTCTCTTCTATTAATCTACATGTCTATCTTTGTGTCAATACCATACTGTTTTCATTACTGTATCGTTGCAATAAGTCTTGAAATAAGGAAATGTAAGTCCTCAAGCTTTGTTCTTTTTCAAAATTGTTTTAGTTATCTCAAGTCCTTTGGATATCCAAGTAAAATTTTAAAACCAGCTCATCAATTTCTTAAAGGCCTATTGGGGTTTTGACTGGTATTGTATTTAATTTGGAGATCAATTAGGAGAGAACTGGCACCTTAACAATATGAAAGCCTAGGCATAGTGGCTCACACCTGTAATCCCAGCACTTTGGGAGGCTGAGGCAGGAGGATTGCTTGAGCTGAGGAGTTTGAGATCAGCCGGGGCAACATAAGTGATATATTGGCTTTACTAAAAATCAAAAAAATTAGCTGAGCATAGGAGTGCATGTCTGTAATCCTAGGTACTTAGAAGGCTGAGGTGGGGGGACTGCTTGAGCCCAGGAGATTGAGGCTATGGTAAGCTATGACCACACCACTGCACTCCAGTGTGGGCAACTGGAGTGTAGATCCTGTCTCAAAAAACAAAACAAAAGAAAACAAAATGTTACAAACCGAGCCATCCAATTCATGAACATGGTATATATCATTTCTATTTACTTAGAATACTCTGCTTTTCGGTAAGGTTTCCAAAAATTTTTTGAAGACCCTAGAAATCATTACTGACGCCAAGTTAGCTGGTCTACCTCACCTACTCCTTTTCCCTTAGGCCTTCTGGCAGCTCAGTATGTCAGCAACAATTTCTTAATTCCTTTTAGGCACATATTACCAGGATAACATAGCCAAAAAAACTGTGAAGAAAACTGCCAATAAAATAGGCATCTCAGCCCAGTTTGAACAGCTATTATTAAAAAAAAGACAACCTGCAATTCCAGCACTTTGGGAGTCTGAGGTGAGAGGATCATTTGAGGCCAGGAGTTCAAAGCCATCCTAAGCAACACAGTGAGACCTCATCTGTAAATGAACTTTTATATACTTTGATAGAATGTAAATTAGTACAACCATTATCGAAAACATTATGAAGGTTCCTCAAAAAACTAAAAAGAGGCCGGGCACAGTGGCTCATGCCTATAATCCCAGCACTTTGGGAGGCTGAGGCAGGTGGACCACCTGAGGTTGGGAGTTCGAGACCAGCCTGACCAACATGGTTAACCCCATCTCTACCAAAAATACAAAATTAGCTGGGCATGGTGGCACATGCCTATAATCCCAGTTACTCAGGAGGCTGAGGCAGGAGAATTGCTTGACTCTGGGAGGTGGAGGTTGCAGTGAACTGAGATTGTGCCACTGAACTCCAGCCTGGACAAGAGTGAAACTCCGTCTCAAAAAACAAACAAATAAAAAAAACAAACAAAAAAAGAGAACTACCACATGATCCAGCAGTCCCACTACTGGATATATATCCAAAGGAAAGGAAATCAGTATGTTGAAGAGATATCTGCACTCCCATGTTTACTGTAGCACTATTCACAATAGCCAAGATATGGAATCAACCTAAGCATCCATCAACAAATAAATGGATAAAGAAAATGTGGTATCTAAACACAATGGAATACTATTTAGCCACAAAAAAGAACAAGTTCTGTCATTTGTGACAACATGGATGAGCTTGGAGAACATTATGTTAAGTGAAATAAGCCAGGCACAGAAAGACAAATACCACATGTTCTCACCCATATGTTGGAAGCTTAAAAAAAAACAACACAAAACTGATCTCATAGAATTATAGAGTAGAATAGTGGTTACTAGAGGAGGGAATAGCCAATAACCTTTTGGTTAAGGTATACAAAAGTACAGCTAGATGGGAGAAATATATTCTAGTCTTCTATGGTACTATAAAGTACTATAATCAACAGTGACTTATTGTATCGTTTCAAATAGCGACTAGAAGAATGGATTCTGAATGTTCCCAATGCAATGAAATCATAAGTGTTTGAGGAGACAGATGTGGTAATTATCCTGTTGATCATTACTCACTGCACACATGTATTGAAATATCACACTATACTCCATAAATATAATTATTATGTGTCAATTAAAAATAATAAAACTCCCAAAAAAAGACGTTGAAAAGATTAAGGTCTCAGGTGCCTTCTGAAATGTAATTGTACTGACAGATTAAGATCTGCATTAGTAAGGGCTGACGTGGTAGGAGATGAAAAGCCAGAGGCTTATTGGGCCAAATCCACATCATTTTGTAGGGCTGAAAACGTCACTTATTAATACAATCAACATGTGAGCATCTTTATTAAGGCAGCACTATAACATATGAGACAGTATAAAATATGATGTGATTGGTTGGAAAATACTTGTTTGGCAACATTGATAAGCAACCCTTACGTGGTCACCAGAAACTTACTGTTGGACAGGACTGAGCTCGGTTCCAGATCAAATCAAACTTTTCTTCCTGCAGGTTGGAAAAGAATAAAATTAACCTACAAACAATAAAACACAAAAGGCCATAATCACATTTAAATTCACCAAGACTGAATTCTAGAATTATAATACAACTAAAACAGTCTTTTAAGTATCATCATTTACAAATTACTCATGATAGAAAGACAAGAAAAACCAGACAACTGTTTTGCTGTTTATTGTCAGAATTATGTGTAAAGACTTGGTACACCAATGCTCCAAATGCTCCAGGAAACTCTGACAAGGGTCAGAGACATCAAGTCACTAAGTCAGTTTGAGGGAGAGCTGAGAAGGCCTGTTCAAACAGTGAGTCAGTACCAGAGATCTAAAACATCTTGAAAAGTACAGACTCTTTTTCTGGCTGTTGAATTCATGAAGGATAAGGGTATATATGTATGAGAGATTAAAAAAAAAAAAAGAGTGATACCATCATAACCACCAAAAGGTCTGGCTTTATAACAAATTCCTTCTGTCTATGTTTTCCTCCTTAAGCTTATACTTACTCATGTAATCTCAGTATATATTTGTGTGCTTGATAGAAACTAAGCCCCCACCCTCCTTCAGAGAAAAAGAACTAGCTGATAATCCAGTACTTCAAATGCTTTATTATAGCAGAGGCCAGCAAAACAACATTAAACCAGAGAAGCCAGCAGCATTCCTTCTCTGTCACAGACCTTAATGGTCAAGCAGTAGATGGTGATCATCTTTTTTTTTTTTTTTTGAGACGGAGTTTCTCTCTTGTTACTCAGGCTGAAGTGCAATGGCGCGATCTCGACTCACCGCAACCTCTGCCTCCTGGGTTCAAGCAATTCTCCTGACTCAGCCTCCCGAGTAGCTGGGACTACAGGCGTGGGCCACCATGCCCAGCTAATTTTTTTTTTTGCATTTTTAATAGAGACGGAGTTTCACCATGTTGACCAGGATGGTCTCGATCTCTTAACCTCGTGATCTACATGCCTCGGCCTCCCAAAGTGCTAGGATTACAGGTGTGAGCCACTGTGCTTGGCCTGATCATCTCTATGAGTAATTTCAAGAATGGAAAGACCAAGAAAATGCCACTTACTAAGGAGAATTGCCAGAGAAAGAGTAGGAAGAAGCTCCAAGTCAGCTCAGGTATAGGTCACTTACAGACGAGAAGGGAAAAATGCTATGCTAGAGGCCCTGTCTTAAATTCCAACAGCTTGGCTGGAAAACATCAATAAGAAACAAAAGGCTGGGCGCGGTGGCTCAAGCCTGTAATCCCAGCACTTTGGGAGGCCGAGGCAAGTGGATTACGAGGTCAAGAGATCGAGACCATCCTGGCCAACATGGTGAGACCCTGTCTCTACTAAAAAATACAAAAATTAGCTGGGTGTGGTGGCACATACCTGTAGTCCCAGCTACTCGGAAGGCTGAGGCAGGAGAATTGCTTGAACCCAGGAGGCGGAGATTGCAGTGAGCCGAGATTGCGCCACTGCACTCCAGCCTGGCACCTGGCGACAAAACAAGACTCTGTCTCAAAAAAAAGAAAAAAGAAAAGAAAAAGACATCTGGAAATTACTCAGCAACATGAACTTATACCACCTTCCCTTGTCAGAGGCTTGACTCAGAGACATTTTTAAAGTAGAATGAAGGAAAACAAGAACCATAAATATACCATATGGAGCTTCCAATCTCTGGTGCTCGGGGCATAATAAAAACTCTCAGCGCTGTAAAGTGCAGCTTCTCAAGAGGCAATAAACATAGGAAAAGTAAAGGCAACTGCCTGCTAAGGTCAGAGAACTGACTTTCAAGTTGTAACACTTTCATTTTCCCCTCCAAACTACTTACAGGAATAACTGCATAGACTGTATCTTTTGCTGCAAAATACTGCTGCCAAATCTGTACAAAAAAGAGAGGGGGTCTATGACATGTGGGTAATCTTTTCAACATGTGGCAAGAAATGGTGATAGTTTTCATTGTTCAGAGTAATATGCTATTTGATAACAGAGAGGAAAAACCCAACGTAATGCTTTCATTACTAGCACATGATTACAAAAAAGATTTAATACAATCCGCTCTTCTAGATGATGAAACTATAACTCTTAGTAACAAATTCCTGACAGAGAAACTGATTCTGTGACTTTAAAAATCATTCCTCTCAATAAATGCCTTATGTGTGATAGACAAGTTCTTTTTTTTTTTTTTTTCACATTTTTCTTTCCTCCCCAAACCCACTCTCCCCAGCCAACTGTGAGCCTTCCCAGAGAGTCAGAACTAGAGTTCAGGGTTCAGAGTCAGGCAGACCTGGATGCGAATTTCAGCTCCAATCATTTACTAGCTATACTACCTTGGGCAAATTACTGAAAACTCCCAAAATAACATCAACAAAATAGCAATAATAACCTCACAGAATTGTCATGACTAGCTGAAATATTGTAGGTCTGTGCCTAGCTCAGCACTTGTCACAGAATAAACACTACAAATAATGTTAGCTTTTGTTAGATATTGTATTAGGCCATTCTCACACTGCTAATAAAGATACACCTGAGACTGGGTAATTTATAAACGAAAGAGGTTTAATTGACTTGCAGTCCCACAGTTTCTTGAGGGCTGAGGAGGCCTCAAGAAATTTACAATCATGGTGGAAGGGGAAGCAAATACATCCTTCTTGACATGGTGGCAGGAAGAAGAATGAGTAAAAGGGAAAAAAGCCCCCTATAAACCATCAGAACTCATGAGATCTCACGAGAATAGCATGGAGGTAACTAGCCCTATGATTCAATTAACTCCCACTGGGTCCCTCCCATGATATTTGGAGATTATGGCAACTACAATTCAAGATGAGATTTGGGTGGGGACACAGCTAAACCATATTAGCTATTATTGGCATCTTATAGGCAGCTTTTAAAATGTTGCTTCCAGAAAGTCTTCTACATGTGGAAGAGATAAGGTCTGTTGGATCTGACTATGGTATATACCAATCAGAAGTCCTACCTCTGCTTAGCATTAAGGAACAAGGAAGGTATAGTTGACCTTTATGATGCAATACCAAAAGGCAGGGAATAAAAATTTATATAATAAAATTTAAAAATTAGAAAATAGGGAAAAAGAAAAAAATGCCCATAGTCTCACCACCCTAACAAAAATCACTATTATTTTGAGTTATTTCTTTCTAGTATGTCTTAACAATATTTTTTCTTTTATAGTATACATAGATGTAGCATATAGGCAAGTATCTTTTTATCATTTACCATCATATTAATAACATATGGATGCTCCATGTTCCTATTTTTTACTACCATTATTTGTTTTTGCCTTCCCATGTCTTTTCACATGTTATTGGCTCTAACTAGAAAGGCTTTCTCTCCCTGTCTCTGAACCCCTAAATTCTTCCTGTCCCCTGAAGCTGGACCTATATGCTTCTTCCATATAGTCTCCCTTGATCATTTTAGTCAGTTTTCCTATGAATTGTTTTTCTATTTTATTTATTTTATCTCCCTGCTTCTATATTTTACATATCTCTTAAGATGCCTAGGATATGCTACTTCATAATAAGATCATTTGCATATGGATCTATTTCCCTCACTAGTTTTCGGAAATTATGATTCAATTAACTCCCACTGGGAGTTAATGATTCAATTAACTCCCACTGGCAGGTATCTGCTGTATTGTCACCAATGCCTTGCAACCCAAAAAGTACTCAGAAATGCTGGTTGAATGGTAGACGATTGTGACATAATAAGGAACATGTAATACAAAAGAGTCACTTCACCCAGGGTAGGGAAGAGTGCCAGAGAAATGGACACTTGAACTGCATCCTGAACAATGATCACGAGTTAGTAGGGAAATAAGGAGGCTGGGAAGATAACAGGTAGGGCAGGAGAAGGAGATAAGAGACACATTCAAAGCAGAGAATGACAACACTAACAAAGGCATAGAAGTAGGAGAGGGTACTTGTTCATTTTAATATATAGTGACTGTTATTACCTGAATAGATTGTAAGCTTATTTGAGTATCATTAAACTCAGCCCACTGCCTTTTACCTGGCTATTATTTAATAAACATCCATTGAATTAAACTATTAAAAAAAAAAAAAAAAGAAGTAGGAGAGGGTATCATAACTAAGGTGACACCTGAGTGACCTAGTGTTGAAGAATGGGTCACCCTCCTTTAGAGTTGGTCTGCTTTGTCAACATTCCTATTAAAATATGAGGCCCCAACTGAAGATACTAATCAAAGTGTGATCCATCTAACCAACACAGAGCAAAAAAAGACTATTAACTCCTAGGACCTATGGAAACTACTCTCAATGTGGCATAAGGTCTTCATCTTTTCTTTTTTTTGCATGTCAAAACACTGTTTTCTCATTTTAAGGGCAGTATATTCTGACTATTTTTATTTAATTTATGATATGAGCAGATAGTTTATGAATCAAAACTGAAATTCATGAGACTGATATTTATTTCTTAATACAGTTGAATTTAGCTACTCATTTCAACAAACAAATTTGTACCTAAAACTACAGGTTTCAATGATACTTATCATATGATCAGGCCTCCTGGGCCTAGCTTCTCTTTCCCCTAAATGACATGTTTGGTATCCATGTTCCTTAGGTACTTCTTCCCAAAGGCATAGGTTGAGTTCTCCCTGGGACTTTGTATATGCCTCTATTAACAGAAATTAGAACGCTGTGTTGATCTTATCTGTTTTGTGGAGGCTAAAACTCCTGAGGATGAGGATTCTCTCATTTATCTCTGTATCTGGCACAGAGTCTGACATTTAATTAATATGTATTAAATGTGTGCTAAATAAAAAATATAGCATCCTTTGGATGCTGGCACCCATGGCAACTGGCACAACTTCCATGCAGAGTCAAAGAGACATGGGTTTGAGTCCCAGCTCTACCACTGACTAAATTACATAATCTCTTTAAGTCAGTTTCCTCAACTGTAAACTGGGAATAATGGCACCCACTTCATGGGATAGTTAAGAGAATTTAATGAAATAATGCATATAAAGTATTAGGCATTGTACCTGATACAGAGTATGCTGCTTTTATTATAATTTTGATCCTTTCAATCTACCTAACACATAATTCATGGAACATAAAGAATGCAAAAAAAAAAAAGCTTATTAGAGAGAAGAATTAGAGAGAAAAGAATCACAGGTATAAAAATATAAATGACCAAACAGGCAAGATAGCTCATAAATGCTTTGAAGGAAAGGGTTCAGGAAGCTTCCTGCAGAAGGTCCTGTGATAATGGAGAACTATGAATGCCAAGAAAAGGAATATAGGAAGTCACTGAACACTTGTGACCAGGTTCCTAACATAGTATTTTTCATTTATTTAAAAACATAAATATAATACTTTCAAACTGTGACAGGGACTATTCTAAGTGCTTTATAAATGTTAACTCATTTAATTATCCAAATAACTCTATGAGGTTAAGTATTACTATTTGGTCTACTTTAAATAGGGAAATTAAGGCCCGGAGAAGTTGATTAACTTGTCCAAGTCCTATAGCTAGTAAGTGGCAGAGCTAGGACTTAAAACTGGCAGCTTGGTCCTAAAGTCTGTGTTTTTAAACCCACATACTATGCTTCTCCATAATGAAAGGAAAAGTTTCAGAGGACTCAGTTGATGAGAATATTATGGGTGGAGTGAAAAAAAAAATAGGAGCAGAGAAACCTATTTGGAAAGGGAATGCAGTAATCCAGGTATAGATACTGATGAGGGTTACAGGAGGTGTGGGTTATAGGAATGAAAAAGAAAGGAGAAATACAAGTTGATTGGACATATGAGAGTGACAAAGATGACAAATTTTCTTATGACATTGTTCTTCAAGTAACTCATCACTTTTGCCTTTTATTATTACTTTTCATTATGGCTAGAAAGAGGTGTCAGAAAATGTACTCTCAGATTTGGTTCACAGAATTCACATTTTCACAGAGTATGCCAACCCATTTTCACTCATTACCTGTTTTATTTCTTCTGCAGTTTTCTCTTTTACCATCTCAATGTTAAAGATTGAACTGAGAGTCTTGAAAGAGAAAATAAAAAGCAATGAACACTTATAATTAACAAAAAAAAACAGCTTAACTCTAAGCCTGTGGCAAACATGTCAGGACAGTGAAACAGATTTCCAACAAGTAGAAAACAAGTATAAGAAAACCTATATGCTCAGAGAAAGTGAGCCCCCAAGCCCAGACAGGTTTTCATAGTTCTTTTCCCTAGGAGTATCTATTAGGTCGCCATGTACTTTCCAAACGCTTCACCCTTACCAATGAGTCCTGCAACACTTTGCAGCTAGTAAGGGAAGAAAGTTTGGTTGTTACTTTTAATAGAACTGCTAATGCTAGGGGTCATGGTCAAGGACACAAAAGTTCATAGAAATATTTCTCACTTCCACAGCTGGAAAAACACCTTACACAAAATTACTGAACCACAGTACTGATGTTCAAATTTGCAACCTCTTGTTATAGATGTCCCATATGACTTCAAACTTTTTCCTATATTTAATTAAAAACCTACCTTGTCCTTAGTGAATCCTCTGCTCACAGGCTGTTTCCCCAAGGCATCTGTCTGAAATATATGATGAGACAAGATATTAATCTACACTTTACTCATAAGAAAAAAGGTCACCAAGCTAGGTGAGGCACTCAATCTCATTAAATAATTTTGCATGTGAGACCTCACTTCTCTCCACTTTTTATAATAATTGTTCTAAAAATTTAACACTGTTCTAAAAGTTACTGTTGGCCAGGTATGGTGGTTTATGCTTGTAATCCCAGCACTTTGGGAGACCAAGGCAGGCGAATCACAAGGTCAGGAGTTTGAAACCAGCCTGGCTAACATAATGAAACCCCATTTCTACTAAAAATACAAAAAATTAGCTGGGCATAGTGGTGGGTACCTGTAATCTAATACAGTGTTTTTCAAACTTTTTCACTCAGGAGGCTGAGGCAGGAGAATTGCTTGAACTGCACTCCAGCCTGGGTGACAGAGTGAGACTCCATCTTAAAATAAATAAATAAAAATAAAAATTATTCTTTATAAGACAACAACTTTCCTCTAAGATTCTGAGATGCAGAGATAAGATTTCTGTCAGTAAACTATCATGTACTAGTACCAAGAGTCCATTCTCCACCTGCCACTATGGATATGAGGGATTTCTTCCCAAAATTAGGCCTGTTTGGGATTACTGTGCTCTGTCCTGACCTATTCCACACTAAGCCATAGAAGAGTAAGAAATGGAAAGATGTGTTATCCAAGGATACTGCTTATCTCTGACAACACTGACGGCAGGCATCTTCAGCAGACTAGAGTCTTTTTGAGTGTTCAATCTTAATGTTTCCTCCACCAAATTAGACTCCCTTCAAAAAAGGCCCACAACAACTGAAAGTGATTATTTTGTCTCTTAGCCATGATCTCTGATAAAGGTCATAGCCAGTAAATCCTTTTTTGAGTTATTTCTGATCATAGAGATGGGTTGTTCTGAGTCTTCCACTCAATCTTTAAGTTCAAGGCTATACTTCTCAGAAGTACATTCTACACCTGGGATTCTGGAGCAGAAAAACATTTTCTGCATAAAACTTTGCCTTTAGTCACTCTATGCTTTAATTAATCCACACTTTTCATAAATGATGCTCTTAGAACTTGTACCCACAAATTAGAGAAAAGCCTGTTGAACACATTTTAGTCTTTTTGGTCATGCTCCTATACATTGACAGCATCCTAGCATAGCTGTTCTTTCATATGTAAACCATCTAAAAAGGAGATAATTACATTTTCTTTCTTTCTTTTTTTTGAGACAGGATCTTGCTCTGTTGCCCAGGCTGGAGTATAGTGGCACAATGTTGGCTCACTGCAACCTCTGCCTCCCAGGTTCAAGGGATTCTCTCACCTCAGCCTCCCAAGCAGCTGGGTCTACAGGCATGTGCCACCATGCCTGGCTAATTTTTTGTATTATTAGTAGAGATGGTGTTTTGCTATATTGGCCAGGCTAGTCTTGAACTTCTGGCCTCAAGTGATCTGCCTGCTTCGGCCTCCTGAAGTGCTGGAATTATAGATGTGAGCCACCACGCCCGACAGGAATTTCATTTTCAGACCACTCACTCTCAGGTGTACCATGAGAACAACAACAACAAAAACAAAACCTCCACTTGCACAGCTGCTTTCACCTTTCAATCTTGAAGCCTCATGTATTGGTTTTTACACAGTGTTGCTCCAATCTATTCTTTGTATCCATTTTCACTTATAGAATAAAAAATTTAAGCTCTAAGTATAAGCTTATTGCATTTTATCAAATCTAAGACATCATATCTTAAGATGCACCATTATTTCATGCATCAGAAAATGATGCCAATTAAATAGCACAATATTTTCCTGTCACATCAATTATAAGCAATTTTAGTGATGTTAAAATGAGAAAAAGATTATTCTAATGCAGTGTTTTTCAAACTTTTTCACCATGACTCACAGTAAGAAATGTATTTTACATTGTAATTCAGTACACATGTATGTATTTGATTAACTGAAAAAAAATTTTTTATAAAATAATGCTTACTTTTAAAACATGCAGTCCATTCTTATTAATTTAAAAACACTGCATTAGAATAATTTTCCCAGATAGTTTTCAACATGCTTTTCCTCAGCTTTGATTCCTATTTAAGGATAATAATGGCTGGTATTAATATTAAGTACTTATTATGCCAGGGACTGGGCTAAAGAATTCTAAATGGTGTTATTTCTTCAGAACAACTCTGTGAAGTAGGTACTGTTATTATTCCTGTTTTACAGATAAGCAAACTGAGTCATGGAGAAGTAACAACTTGCTCAGAGTCACCCAGTTAGTAAGCAGAAGAGCTAGGATTCAGTCCTTGGCATCTGGCCCCAGAGCCCATTCTCTTAGCAGCTAAGTTATCCTGCCTCTACTCCTTAAGCCCAAAGAGTTTAATGCCTAACCTATTCTTTAGCCTTAACACTTCCCTTTCCATTTTAATTGGGCACAGTACCTCACTGTCTCCTGAAACCCCCTTTACTTTCAAAGCTCTTCCTCTTTTTAAGTTAATTCCTCAACATGGGAATGGATGGGGGTGGGTTGGCAGGGGTGGTTGGTAGTCAGGAAACGAAATCCAGTCTGCTGAATATTTTTGTAAACTAAGTTTTATTGGAACAGAACCATACCTACTCATTTACTTACTCTCTAGGCATGCTTTTGCACTATAATGGCAGAGAAGAGTAGTCATAAAGAAGACCATATGGCCCACAATGCCTAAAATATTTACCATCTAGTCCTTTACTGAAAAAATTTGATCACCCCTGCTCTACATCAAAGTCCCACTCCCTCCCCTCTCCTTAATTTAAATCTCCCACAACGTTCCTAGCCTAGGTCAGGTTCCACCTCCTGTGGGAAATTTTCTGATACCTCTAGCCCACTACCATGTGTGCCTTATCTTGGCCACTAGACTGCTCCTCTTGGAAGCAGGAAGTATCCCTCTCATACTTCTACATCTCCACCATGACCACAGTACCATGCCCAGAAAGAGCAGGATAAACATTTATGGATGGAAATGGAGTTGGGAGAGATTATGTTCAGTTAATCCAGCTGACCCATCAATAAACCCACATTAAGGATAAGGGTAAGGATAAGGAGGTTGAAGGAGTGCTAGTAAGCAAACACCAGAAACAGGGGCAGGTCTTACCTTCTGTTCCACACATTTGATAAAATCACCTTGCCTGGAATGCCCCACTGGTTGCTTCAGAAATTCACTGCGTTTCTCCAGGCGGGACTCAAAAGCAGCTGGGTCAGACCTGATCAAAGGTAAACCAATGGGTAAACCATCTGGGCCTTTTTGGATTCTACAGCACCACTTTCTACCTCCACAGAGAAAGGATGCTGGCATTCAGAGAGGCTGAAGAATTTGCCTTCAGTTAGTAAGAACTGGGCACAGGCCTAGAAATAAAGAAACTGGAAAAAGAAATTCAGTTATTCAATTGTTGTTAATCCTCAAGGGGCCTAAGTAACATTTTTCTTTTGCAGGCTGTTACTTAGGTTTACACAGGGCTTAGTCCCTCAGGTACTTACATTCAGGGTACTTAGAATTTTGAGGTCATCTTGCTGGATCACCTCTTCAGGCAAGAATCCTATAGCCTCCTTACTAGGTGTCAAGCTTTTACTTGCATACATCTAGTTCTTAAAAATATGTCCCCTCAACCAGGTTAAACATTTGTTTTACTCAGATCCTGATGATTCAGAGGCTTTAGGCAGCCTATTTTGTAGAAAATTTAGCATCTGAGTATTTAGCTCTGATCCACCAAAGCAGCTGCTCTTGGAGATGAAACATCAGAACACATTCTTTCTGTCAAAATGGGGTTGGTTTTCAGGTGTGAAGTCCAGGTTGGGATGCTGTCCCCATTAAGAATTCTCCAGGCTGTGTAGCTGACCATGGGATACTTGGCTTTGCACACTTTGGTGAAGATATCATCCAGGGATTTCATCCCCTTGGCCATGAGACCCAGAGTGTCATGGGTGAGGTCTGTAGGACCCAGGGACATCTTGGTTATCCCTCTGGTGGACTTTCCTGGTCAAGGCACTATAGGGGGCCTTTTCCTCCATAAAATTCCTTTCTGGGGGTAACATAAAACACCATTCCCTTCACTGTCATGTTAGATGGGCTATTTTCCTTTTCTCCATAGTGGGCCAGCTCCTCCTCAGTGAAGAGCCATACCAGGAGTTTCTGCTCAGTGGGGCATGACACCTGCCTGGCGAGAGCTGCAAGCAGCCCTGGGGACTGTACCATGACCATGGTCAACCCTGCTAGTGGCCACAGCTGCAACTGGGCTTGCCATGGTAAAGGGATAGAGAGGGCAAGGTGCAGCCTGGGCAGTGAAGCTTTTGCTGGGATCTGAGGATATAGAAATACATAAGTCAGACTCCCTACCTCTAGGAGTTATCTAGTGGGAGAGACAGTCATAAAAGTAAGCACATGAAAGTGCTACAGGTATTATGAAAATTTGCTCAAACATCCCCAAATGATTAAGATGGTTTCATGCCTCTGTACTTTTGTTTATACTGCTGCTCCCCTTACCTGGAACATCCCCTCCCCTCCTTTTTTTTTTTTTTTTTGTGTGTGTGTGGGTGCTATGGTGCTCAAAGGAAGTTTGGTAATAGATAAAGCTAGAGAGAGACTGGCAGGGGCTAGGGTGTGAGGAACTTGTGCAGAACATTAAGGAGTTTGGATGTTATTTAGAGGTCAGTGGGGGGGGGATAACAGTGTGTGTAAATGTTGATGGAATGATCCAGTAGGGAAGGAGAGCAAAACCAGTCATTCATTTGTTCACGAGTGGGTAAGAATGCATGGATTCTGATAAAATATTCAAAGTATGAGTAGACAACTCTTCAGAGATGCTTGTGTGTAAAAGAGATCAAATACAGATCAATGAGAGAAGCCTGGAGGGGAATGTATGTCAAGGAAATGCTTCTAAGATGACAAATACTTGAGAATATCTCAATGCTTTTGGAAGGAGAGCAAACATACTCATTCATTTACTGCATCACTGTTTCAAAAGGTGAGAAAGATCACTATAGTAGCAGTGAGATGAACTGGAGTAAAGGGGTCCAAGAATGGAAGCAGGGAACACTAGAGGATAACAGTAACAGCGCAGGTGAAGATGATGGAGTAAATTAAGGCTGTGGAAGTAGAGATGAGACAGAACTCAAAGAATTTACAGTACTAAATCTTTGGTTTCCTTTAATACAACAACTACCTTCTTGCCCTGCTAAATTCTCTCCCAAGCCCCTTTAATTTTCACCTCTGATCTATCTCCCTTAGCTCTTCCCACTTGAACTCTTGACCCTCCTATAGTCCCTCACATGCACATCAAGCCCCTCTAAGCTCCAGATCCTTCCCTGTGGAAGCTAAGGGGTGGTTTTAGGAACCCTGGACTCAGTCAGACAAACCCCAAACAGCTGTGTGACCTTTGGCACGTCTCTTTCTCTCACTGGTCCTCAGTCTCCTTATCTTATTGAGAGGATTCAATGGGTGATCCGACTGTGACACTATTAGCCTTTGATGCCTTCCTCGCATCCCCAATTGCCTTTCCTTGCAGTCAAGGGCCCAAGCTACCACCAGCCCGATAGCTCCAGCTTTGGGCCAGGCCTCAGCTGTCTCAATATGTAACCTTGAGCAAGTCAAGTCGCTTCTCTAGAAGTCGTTTTCCCATTTCTATAATGAGGACAGGTCTTTCTGAGCTGCCTGCCTCACGACTGTCCTAAGAGTCCACTTTAGCGTTTGAAGAATCAGAGCACAGACAAACGTGGAACACGCCAGGGCTTTGCAGAGACTCCCAGCTCTGACACCAACCAACTGTGTGATCTTGGCCAAGTGACCTACCCTCGCGGAGCCTGGCTACATTATCTGAAGAGCCGAGACGGTACTAGTGCCCACCTCACAAGGCTGTCCTAAGGATCAGCAGCCCGGGCCGCCCCTCCTCCCGCCTCCTTGCCCGCCGCCAGACAGCGGGGGCCCGCACCTGCGCAGCTGCTGGATCTTGTCGCGGTAGCGGTCGTAGAAGGGGTTGGCCTGGAGCTCGGCCTCGGCCCCTACTCCGCTGCCGTCTGCGCCCCCCTCGGGCGGGCCGGAGCTGCGGCGCACTGAAAACACGCGCAGCTGCGCGGGTGACACGAGCCCCAGGCCCAGGGCGCGGCTGCGCACCGCGCACAAGCCCCGGTAGAGGCCAGCCACCTGCAGGACTGCAGGTCCCGCGCCACCCGCAGCCGCCACCACCACAGCAGCCATGGCAGCCCCCGCCTCCTCCTCCTCAGGCGCGTCAGCCTCTCCCCGCGGCCCGCGCGTCCGCTCCATCCCTCTCCGAGTGCGCCGCTCCCGCCCTCGGGCACCGAGGTTCCGCGCGCCCAAGGTTCCGGGCGCGGCGCAGAGGAGGGGGCGCGCCGCTCTGGCCCCGGCACCGCGCGCTCTCGCCGTCCCGTGTCTGCCACGGCCCGCCTCCTCCTGGGAGGCTGCCCAAATTTACGCCCTTCCTCCCTCTGGGACCAGCAGCCTCTGCGCGCCAAGTCCGCTCTCTAAAGCCAGCAGATCTCCAGGTCCTCGCGGTGCTTGCTCCGTTTTAAATGTACCTGGCATTCGCTGTAGTAGTCCGTCCTTAAGCATCGAAGGTCTTTTCATCAACTGTCATCACAGCAGCAAGCTTCTCTTTACTGAGGTTGCTATGTGCAGGACACTGAATGGCTTCATACTCTGTATGGCAGGTATTATCCTCATCTAACAGATGAGGAAACTGAGGCCGGGAGTCATTATGTGACTTGTTCAAGTTCTACCCGAGAGCTGAGCTCTTTTCAAGATGGCAGCTGCCTCCCAAGCCTCCTTTCCTTCTGCTTCCTGACATCCACCTTGAACTCCAGCCAAACTGATCTATTCTCTCTCAAAGAAACACCAGGATTACTCCTTGAAGAGTCCTTATTCAGGCCCTTTTTGACCCCCAGAATGCTCTCTCCTTCCATTCTCTCAACCCAAATGCCACAATCTTCCTTACCCTCTGAACGAGGTGTGAGCTTCTTGGGTTAGAGACAGTGACATCAACATTTCTGTGTCCCACCTGCTCACGGAACAGGGCCAGTCCTGGAGTGGGCTTTGGGACAGTACTCATCATTAGGTCCTTCTTGTCTGATTGAAACCCCTCCTGGGGCAGAGGCAGAGCCTTCAGCTCTGCTCAATCCAACGTATGCTCATAGAGATCAGCCCTGGGCCCTGCCCTGTGTGAAGAAGAGTGTAATGGAAGATTAACAAGTCCTTCAAGTATGCCAGCCCATCCCTGGCTCACGCGCCTCACACTTGCTGTTTTCTCTGTGGATCTGCACGTGACTGCCTCCTCATGATCTAAGGGCTCAGTTCACATGTCAGCACCTCAAAGGGACCTAAATGACGGACCCCCCCCACTGCCTCTTTAGAGTCTATCCCATTGCTCTATTTCATTCTCTGATCATAATCTGAAGTTCTTAGATCCTTGTTTATATTAATTCATTGAGCTTACATTCTAATGGAGAGAAACAGACAACAAATAAATATATAACATTAGGTGATGCTACATGCTATGCAGAAAAACAGCAGGGTAAGAGAGATAGAGATAAGGGGACATTTGAGCAGAGATCTGAAGATAATGAGGGAATGCTGGGGGGAAGAGCCTTCCAGGTAGGGGGAACAGCAAGTGCAAAGGCCCTGAGGAGGAGGTTATTGAGTCTGAATGAGTGAGGGCACAGCAGTAGAAATGAGACCAAGAAGGTATAGGGAGGGTGAGTTAGATTGCTCAGGCCTTGGTTAAGGACTATGATTTTGAAGCTAAGTGAGATCGGAAGTCACTGTATGTTTTAAGCAGAGGAGTAACATGATCTACTTTTTAAAAGGATCATGTTGGCTACTGGTGGAATTTAGGGTATGTGGAGGCAAGGATGGAAGCTCTCCCAAAGGTGACTAATTTGTCCTAGCTTGCCTAGGACTTTCTTGGTTCTAGCATTGGAAGCCCCATGTCCTAAGAACCCCCTCAGTCCTGCGCAAACCAGGATATTAGTCACCCTACAGGAAGAACAGTAATCCAAGTGAAAAATGGTGGTACTTGGACTAAAGTGATAGTGATAAAAAAAAAAAAAGTGGCCAGATTTTGGTTTTATTTTGAAATAAAAGCCTAAAGATTTTGCTGATGGAGTCAGTGTGGGTGTGATAGAATGAAAGGAGTCAAGGATGACTTGCAAGTTTTTGGCTTGAACAACTCAAAGGACAGAAATGTTCCCTATGAAGAGGAGGAAGGCTGTAGGTAGAGTAGACTTTGGAGGATGGATGATCAGAGTCTGGTTTTGGACATGCCAGTTGGGGATAATTTAGCAGACTGGCAAGGAGGGATGTCAACCAGGTATTTGGGTATGAATCTAAAGTTCTGAGGAACATTCCAGGCTAGAGAGATACAGTTGCACACTGTCAGTGTCTAGTGATATTTAAAGCCAGGAGTCTGGATGGGACAATCGAGGGAATGAACGTAGATAGAGCACTAAGAACTGAGCCCTACGACATGCCTACATTTAGAGATCAGGGGAAAAGGGAGAAACCGACAAAGGAGTCTGAAAGGTAGGGGCTGGTGATATAGGAGGAGAGCAAGGGTAAGCGGACCCTGAAGAGAATTCTGTGCTAAATAGTTCCCTAAGTCACACACTGGAGGACGATAAAGAAGGGAGTCATTAAAATGGTGCCAAGAAGCTGAGCTAGGAGCAGTGGTGCAACCTACTGGAAAGGCTGACTTAAGGTTAATTAAGAAAGAGTTTTCTAACTGAGCTGTCCATAAATGTACCAAGCTATCTCAGGAGACCCTCACTTGAGTCAGGAACTTGCTCAGTCCAGGGGGATTAGTTGCTGTGTAGGGAAAGTTCTACCCCCAGGACTCTAGCATGGTCCTGATGGTGTGACCAGATGGTGGGAGTTGAACTAGACAACTCTCAATTTCCTTCAAACTGGAGATGATGTGATTCTGGGCAGTTTGTCACAGAGTAGGGGGGTTGAGCTGAGTCTTGAAAAATGAACAGGTGTTCAGTGGTGGAAAAGTGGGCAGGGGCATTCCTGGGTGAAGGAGCAGCATGAGCATATCTCCAGATGTGAATGAGCAGGGTCTGTTCAGGACACTGTACTGGGCGGAAGGGAAAGGTGTGTGGAGGATGGGGAGGGGAGTAAGGCTGGAAGGAGATGCAGGCCAGATGGTGGGGAGCCCCACAGGGTCTGGTCCTTGGGACACACTTGTTAGCACTTGAAGGAAGGTAACTAAATAAAAGAGAGATTGTTGGAGCTCAGGAAGGAGGTATTGACCACTTGGTTCCCTTGTGCAGGTTTTCTCCTGCCAACTTGGTTAGAGACTTTTTGAGGGCAGGGCTGCCCAATGCTGTGTGTTCCCTGTTAAATTCCTCACTGGGGACAGGTATCCCATCAACTGTTCCCTAAAGACCAGTAACATCAGTAAGTCCCTGAGGGATAATGACCCTTTCCTGGGGTCTGCTCTGTGGGTTCACCATAAGGGGTAGGGTCAGACAATTCAGTCTCTGATAGAAGTAACAGACACTCCACCCCAAAAAATTCCACTGGATGAAGTCCCCTCCTTCCATTAACTCAGGACCACTTCACAAGCACTGCCCCTAGAATGCCCAATGTTCAGAACCCAGTGACCTTTCCTTTAGAGGATAAAGGGCCTGGGAATTCTGGAGACTCTGATTGGCTGGGCAGATGGGTGGGTGAGCTCCCTCTCCCCAGAGCCACCAGCAGGCACCAAAGCTCAACTGTATGGATTTCCAACAGGAGGACCTGCGCTTCCCTGGCAGTAAGTGCTCCTCCAGTCCCTGTCACTGCACTTGTGCCCTAGGGCTTGGGTACAAACACTTAGGGAAGGCCCTTTGCATGGATGGAATGGTGCCTGGATTTATAGAGGAGAGCTAAGCAGTTAGGAGATAGTCTACTCTAGATCTGATGAACCAGATCTAGAGCGACGGTATTATCAATAGCCCAGGACCATCACAACTGAACGGAATGGAATGGGACATTGGTATCTCTGTCAGCTGGTGAACTTTTACTCTTTTTTTAAACATAGTTTCACTCTGTTGCCCAGGCTGTGGTACAGTAGTGTGATCTAAGCTCATTTCAACCGGATTCAAGTGATTCTCCTGCCTCAGTCTCCCAGGTAGCTGGGACTACAGGCATGTACCACCACACCTGGCTAATTTTTATATTTTAGTAAAGACAGGATTTCACCATGTTGGCCAGGCTGGTCTTGAACTCCTGATCTCAGGTGATCTGCCCACCTGGGCCTTCCAAAGTGCTGGTGAACTTTTACTTCTTGATGGACTTGCCCATAGTGAAACTTCTCAGTCTGATGGATTGGATGGGTGCTGCGTTAGGAACCAGAGGCTTGACTGAGCCTGGTCAGCTCATGCCCCCTCTAAGACCTAGCTTTTCTGATCTGTAAAGAGTTAAAGGTGGTGCTTAAGCTCCCTGGAAATCTAGCTTTGACTGAATAAGAGAATGATGAGGCAAGTCAATGAGGGAGAGAAGGAATGGTTAGCGTAGTCAAGTGGATGAAGTGACTGATGAATGGGTTAAGTGAAAGAGGAAGGAGAAACAGCTCAGACCCCAAGCTACAGCTATCAGCCAGCCTGACTCCTTTTCTTTCTTGCTGTCTTAGTGTGGGTCTCATTGTACTTTGGATTCCTGGGGCTGTGTTCGGTGATAACTGGAGGCTGCATTGTTTTTCTGCACTGGAGGAAGAACTTGAGGCGGAAAGAGCATGCCCAGCAGTGGGTGAAGGTGATGAGAGCTGCCACATTCACCTATAGCCCATTGTTGTACTGGATTAACAAGCGACGGCGCTATGGCATGAATGCAGCCATCAACACGGGCCCCCCCCGTGCTGTCACCAAGACTGATACTGAGGTCCAGAATCCAGATGCTCTGTGGGAATTGGACATCCCTGAAGGCAGGAGCTATGCTGACCATGACAGCAACTCCAAGGTGGAAGCCCCCACTCCCTTGCAACCTGCGCTGCAGCTGGCTCCACAGCAGCCCCAGGCCAGCTCCCCATTCCCACTTCCCATCTTTCAGGAGGTGCCCTTTGCCCCACCCCTGTGCAACCTACCCCCCATGGTGAACTACTCTGTCTCCTATCCTTCGGCCACCTGTTCTGAAAGGAATGTTCGCTTCCATTCCCTCCCTAATCTGGCTCATGAAGACCTCAGCTTCAATGCCAGGCCTTTTGCTTCAGAATTGTAGCCTCCTTTCACTGAAGGTGAGAGCTGCAGATATCAAATGCAGAGTAGGAAATGGAACTAAGCTCAGGGAGGCAGTATTGACAGAGGTCAGGACCCATCTGAATGTCATGCTATGAAAGATTAAAAAAACAAAAACAAAAACTCCAAGGCTCCCTCTGGTTTCATCTGCTGTTAGGACAATGTCCTTCCTGTGTGATGGGGTCACTTTGCAAACCAAGTTGATGGCTGAGTCTCACCAATATGAATTGGCATTGGAGGTTGGCTGTCGGGAGACATACTCAATAAGTACTTGTGAATGGACTCAATATCTCTCTGTTCAGTATTTAAAACAAAGTGCCTTGGCCTAGGTACCCCAAGGCCCTGCTGTTCTGTGGGATGTGAAGCACAGCTGCCACAAGAGTGATAACTTCTGATGGCACATGAGTATGGTGATTTATAGTGGCTATGTCACAGGCAAAACAAGTCACCATGAGCCCCGCGAGCCACACTGCACTATGGGCTGAATTGTGTTCTTTATTACCTATGATGTATGGAGCTCTCACGTGGTTGCCTCTGTACATTATTTCTAATAATTCACAAGAACACTGCTAAATGGATATCACGATCCTCCTCTTACAGATGAAGAGACAGGTTCCAAGGTATATGCCATGCCTTTCTTAGTTGCAGAGACAGTTCCCAAATCTACATCTGCCTCACATCAAATCTACTGGTATCATCAGTTGCCTGGCACCAAAGGTACTGATCTTTCCACCATACACCATAGTGCCTCTGCCCTAATGATATGTTGTGTTAGAAAACACTTGGTGAATGCTTTGGATTGTATGTAGGGTGTCATTAAGTTGGTCCACGAATTGGCTTGGAGGACGGGCTGGTCAGTGAACTGCCTAAAATTATACATAGACACATATCCGTAGTTTTTACCTTTCCTTCAAGAATCCATGTCTCCCTCCCAAAAGTTAAGATCCACCACGTGGGAATACTAATTGTTGTACTTCTGGAAACGGTTGTATAGCCATTTACATAATGACTGAGGGGGAAGGTCACCAGATTCTGTGTTAGGGGAAGGGGAGGAGATATCCAGAATCTAGCAAACATGTATATACAGTTATCTTTTTTCTGTGTGTGAAAAAGCTTTAGCTCCTATATGACTCCTTTCTAGCAAAGGAGTTTAAGCTTTTTTTTTTTTTTAAGGTAGTAGAACATTTATGGCAAACATGCTTTAAATAGAATCTCAAAATATAAAACAGACCTAAGTGGAACATCTTGGGTAAACAGAGGGGCAGGGCTCATTCCTGCCTCACCTCGCCCCTCCCATCCTCTGGATGCATAAGGCCTGAACCTTGAGGCTTTCCTTCTTCAGGCCAAATACTGCAGTCCTTAAGGCAGATTCTTAATTACTTTGGGCCCAATATGTGTTACTCCTTGCTTTCAAAAGGAGTAAGGCATCCATAAAAATAGAAAGCAAAGCAGATTTTTTTCCCCCTTAGAAATCATAGGGGAATGAAAGAGGCTTTAGTCAGACACATTGAGAGAAAAAGAAATTTTTTTATTTAGCTAAATTAAAATGGCTGTGTTACTTATATGAAATATGCAAAGCTCAAATCAAGTCATGAAAATCCTGAATTCTCCCTAAACAGAACCAAAACTGCTTATACATTACCAAAATAGCTCCACTAAAAGAAAGATTTAAATTTCTTAATATGAGAAAACAACAAGGTAGGTTAGGTTCGTATAACAAACAATACAGGCTCTATAAAGTCTCAGGAATACCCAAATGTGTTCTGGTTTGGATATGAAAGAGGGACCACATCTAGCTGGTGTTGGTAAGCAAGCCAATGAGGTGTGCAACAAACAAAACCTGTCACTAAAAACAACTCAACAGGCCATTATGAGTGTGGGCCCATCACAGCCAAAATCCTCAACTGTGACCGGCAGGACCAGCAAGGCGGGGGGTGCTGAAGGGGTTATGAACAGGAACCGTAAAAAAGGAATCTTTAACGGAAGGGACAATGGCCAGCAGTAGGTGAAGGGAATCCACTCTTCAGCTCTGTTGCATCAGATACATTCCTGAGGGCCAGGTACCTCTCCGCCTTTTAGATGACACCACAGACATCTTGAAGTCAGGTATTCTCTTCTTCTCGTTTTTCTTTTTCTATGCTACCTTTTTGCCTCTCTGATTTATAGGGAGGCTTTTTTAGTAAACATTATACAAGATGGTGCAAGGCAAAACAACAAAAACAAAAAACAAAACAAGGACCAAGAAGCAGTGCTTTCATAACTTAGGAAAGCAGCAGTAGGAGCTGCCAGACTGAAAAGGTAAAAGGATTTAAAACCAAAACCAAAACCAAACTCACTACCGCTGTCCAATCTTCCTCTCAGAGATGAGATATGGCTGGTGAGGCTTGACTACAGCTGAATACGAGTCACAGGCTCGGTAAGTTAAGACAGCATACAAATAAAAGTCCCAAATTCACACTAAATAATAGGCTTATGGGACTCTTAACCCCATGAGTCTGCTCAACTCAGAAGAGAGGAGTTCAAGATACCTTCCTCTTGCCTGGAAGATATGGTACTTTCTCAGGCAGGATGACAAGGATATTCATAGATCTGAGAGTGCAGCATAAACACCTCTGCCAAACTTGGTAGGGGGAGAGGATGACACGACACACCAGCTCAGGGATGATACTAGTCAGACAAATGCAAGGTAGGAAGAACAGAAGATAAACTAAAAAACAAACTGGACGACTCCACGTATAGCTATCTGATGCAAGGGAAAAGTACACACAACAAAGAGTTAAGATGTCTTCAAAGTATCTGCCAATGAATAAGAATTTGAAACTAAAAAGGACAAGCTACATTACCCTCAAGTATATTTCATATAAATCAGTTCTCAAAAAAATACCTTCCAGGTACAGACATACTATCTATGGTACAGTATATACAAATATAGCAGTATAATTCAATTTATTGCTAGAATTTTATTTGGTTGTTACAAAACCTGTAAGGGTGTATATATATTAAAAAAGGGTGTGGGGTGAGAGTGGATGGAAGGCAGCCAGAAGAGTGAGAATTATTTTCAAGTTACCTAAAGTGCCACGCTAATTTATGTTTTAACCTTTCCAGGAAAGTGAGATGGAGCCTAAGCTATAATGAGATAAGTGGACACATTCATGGGAAAAGATTTTTATCTTGCTTTAACTAAGTTTTAATACTTCTAGAAAAAAAAATTTCAGGTTAGTCAACACCAAGCTGAACATCATGTAAAGAAAAAAAACAGCCCTTAAATGTTTAAGGGCACTGGACTATATCCATAGCCGAAGGGCAACCTGAACAAAGTTAAAAGGAAATGATCTCCACTAAAGAAATCTGTGCCATGAAAGCTTCTCCACTTTCTCCCTGACTTGGCCTATAGCAAAGTTAAGTTTTGTAGTTTTTTTCCTTTCAAATTGTTGACCAAAGACTGCTTCTAAGAACAACACAGCAATTCTAGACTCAACCTACAGCTGACATAGAGGTATTACTCCTTTCAGTCTAGGGACTTTTCACGCCAGGTCCACAGAAGCATTTAAAGGAAGTATTAGGCTTGCTCGTATTAGATTTGAAAAACTTGCTACCACCATGTGAAGGCCCAGCTCTCTTTGGATAGAAAGCCTCTAGCTACTTTTGAGCTGATAATTGTAAGGAAACTGAATATTATTTCACATGTTTCGTCTCACAACCTTTTTAGCCTTAGTCATCCCCCAGAGAAACATATCAGGCCCTTGGTTAGCCTCTAGGTAAAATCTCAAGGGGTATAATTTTCTGGGTCAAAATTAGATGCACGGCTCTCTTCTAAAGCTCTGGGTGGTCAGCGTGAGGCAGCGGCTAGGGGAATTTAGCCCTGCCATTCAAAATGGAGATGGTACTGGTGGTAAAGCTGCCTTAAAGCCAGCTATGGCTTTAAGATAGACTCAAGTGGGTGGGTGGGGGAAGGCAATCTAGCTCACTTAGCAGGGAAAATGGAGCTTCCCAATGGATAACTTTTTATGCTCATAAACCCTGAAATAGTATTAAAAATGAGAAAAAACCCCAGCAAGACTTCTCTGATTCCCAAATTGGGATTAGCTGAGGGAATAGGAACAAAGAACCAGAATCCTACTTCCATGAGCCATGCCTGGAGTCAGCACTACGTCTAGTGTCTACTCCCTGAAATTGGTTCCCCCAGCTACCAGGCCAAACCCCCTGGCAGCACCTAGGCCTTTGAGGGATGCCTTATGGACACATGGATGCAGTTTCAGCTGCCACCCACACCAGATCAGCAATTTTAAATAAGTCATTTGTTCACATCCTGTTCTAAACCATTCTTCCTACTTTTCATACAATATGCACAATGCTTTCTTTCATTTAAATATTTACAAACAGAAAAGGCCTATCTTTTAAAGAAAAGACATTTTCTGAGTCTCTATAAAGTGCAGCTAATTTAAGGCAAATTTAAGTGAAATATAAAAGGTGGCTTATTCTCTCTCTATATACATTTCCCAGCTTTAAAAGATAGTCTCCTCCCCTCAAAAAAAGGAAAGAGAAAAAAAGAGAGCTTTAATTTTTTTTTTTCTGGCAATTTTAAAATGTAAGATATTACTGGTTTTAGGAAATCATAGATTTCTGAACATCATATTATAAGTAAAATGGTCTTTTTTAAAAAAATAACTTTTATATATTTTCTTCAAACATGTTAAAAGGTGGCAAAGTATCTGCTACAGTAGTTTGGAGGACTAGAGGACTGATGGGTAACAGCTGTTTTGTTGTTAGGTCAGTGGATATTAAGCATTCTATTCCTAAAATATGCCTGATGAGGCTAGATACCTAAAGCTACCCTTAGTTCCAGGAATGAGTATCTTCCATCTCCATCGGAATCAAATGCTCTCAAGCTCTCTGGTTCTGGCACAGCAGAAGAACCTAGGGAGGTCCAGATTTCCTGGTAGGTCAGCTTCCCATCCACGTCCTGGCCAGTCTTGTGGAATAAATCCTGAAGATCTGTCAAAAATGAATGATAAAAAAATGTATATGCCTAAACATACAGCTAAATTTAATTAAAAGTAGTCTCAACTGAATTTAAAACACTAAAAGAAAAGCTACTCTGCAAATTTTGTTTCCAAATGGTAAAGTTTAGGATTTCACTAAATCAGAAAGACTAATTTTTGATCCCTTAAGAATATTAAAAAAAAAAAAAAAAAAAAAAAAAGGCCAATGTAGTGGCTTATGCCTGAAATCCCAACAGTCTGGGAGGCTGAGGCAGGAGGATTGCTTGAGGCTAGGAATTTGAGAACAGTCGAGGCAACACAGTGAGACACTGTCATAACACAAAGTAGAAGCAGTGACAGATATTGCAGGAGAAATGAATGATCTCATCTTCTCTCTGTCCAGGGCCTGCCCTTTAGATTTTCCTGATTTTATTCTTATGTTGAAGAGGTGAAAAGAAATGCAGAGGCCTAATAAGTTATGTGACAGGAGCTAGCCTATAAAACAGACTGTGGCATATTGTGAGATTTCTTGTTAGATGGCTGAGTGGAGACTGAAGAAATGATTGGAAGCCCTTGAAACAGTCCCAAACACTCACAGCTTTCTCAGTTTTGACAGGAAATCCAAAGCTCAAAGAGGAAAGTAACTTGCCTACAGTCACGTAAACTCTTAAGTGGAAGAGAGTACAAATTTCTTTTCTTTTCTTTTTTTTTTTAAAGCTAAAGGCTTTTTCTGTCTCCCAGGCTGGAGTGCAGTGGCCCAATCTCAGCTCCTGGGTTCAACCTCCACCTCCTGGGTTCAAGCAATTCTTGTGCTTCAGCTTCCCGAGTAGCTGGGATTACAGGCACCTGCCACCATGCCCCGCTAATTTTTTTGTGTATTTAGTAAAGGCAGAGTTCCACCATGTTGTCCAGGCTGGTCTAGAACTCCTGACCTCAGGCGATTCACCGGCCTTGGCCTCCTGAAGTGTTGGCTTTATAGGTATGAGCCACTGTGCCTGGCCTTTTTTTTTTTTTTTTTTTTTTTTTGAGGTGGAGTCTCACTGTGTTGCCCAGGTTGGAGTGAAGTGGTGTAATCTTCGCTCACTGCAACCTGTGCCTCCTGGGTTCAAGTGATTCTCCTGCCTCAGCCTCCTTCGTAGCTGGGATTACAGATGTGTGCAACCATGCCTGGCTAATTTTTGTATTTTTAGTAGAGAGAAGGTTTCACCATGTTGGCCAGGTCTCGAACTCCTGGCCTCAAATGATCTGCCCACCTCAGTCTCCCAAAGTGCTAGGCTACCACACCTGGCCTAGAATATAAATTTCTTATTACCTAGTCCAATGCTCTTTCTAATATGTCTCTCTGGATCCAGAAATTAAGCAGCTCAAGAACCAGTGACTCAAAAGTGCAATGAGATACCTTGTCATAACCATTAGGATGGCTATAATAAAAGACAGGCCTTAACAAGGGTTAGGGAGGATGTGGAGAAAGTGGATCGAACCCTCATACATTGCTGATGGGAATGTAAAATGGCACAACCACTCTGGAAGAGTTTAGGAGTTCCTCAAAAAGTTAGGGCTACCATATGACCCATTAATTCCATTGCTAGGTATATATTCAAGGGACATGAAAACATGTTTACATAAAATCTGGCACTTGAATGTTCATGGCAGCATTATTCTTAATAGCCCAAAAGTGAAAACAATCGAAATGTCCATCAACTGCTGAACAGACCAAAATGTGTTATGTTAACAGAATGGAATGTTATTCAGTCATAAAAAGGAATGAAGTACTGGTACATGCTTCAACATGAATAGACCATAAAAACATTATGCTAAGTGAAAGACTCATATTGAAAGAAAAAAGCATACAAAAGGTCACATTCTATATGATTCCGTTTATATGAAACACCCTAAATAGGCAAATCCACAGAGAGAGTGGTTAAGAGACTAGTGGTTGCTGGAGACTGGCAGGAGAGGGGACTGGGGGTGACTGTTTAATGGGTACAGAGATTCCGTTTGGGGTGATGAAAATGTTCTGGAATTAGACAGCGGTAATGGTTGCACAACCTTATGAATGTACTAAAAAACACGGAATTAAATGCATTTTAAAAAGGTGAATGTTATGGTATGTGAATTGTATTTCAATAAAAAGGAAGAATCCGGTGGCTCAAGCCTGTAATCCCAGCACTTTGGGAGGCCGAGGCGGGTGGATCACGAGGTCAAGAGATCGAGACCATCCTGGTCAACATGGTGAAACCCCCGTCTCTACTAAAAAAAATACAAAAAATTAGCTGGGCATGGTGGCACGTGCCTGTAATCCCAGCTACTAAGGAGGCTGAGGCAGGAGAATTGCCTGAACCCGGGAGGCGGAGGTTGCGGTGAGCCGAGATCACGCCATTGCACTCCAGCCTGGGTAACAAGAGTGAAACTCCGTCTCAAAAAAAAAAAAAAAAAAAGGAAGAATCAGAGGACTATATATCTCTCCAAAGTGCATACTCTCTAATTTTTAAAAATCAGTAAACGGCCGGGCGTGGTGGCTCAAGCCTGTAATCCCAGCACTTTGGGAGGCCGAGGCGG
>NW_022437002.1:18723681-18895010 GCF_009761245.1 Sapajus apella
AAAAAAAAAAAAAAAAAAAAAAAAAAAAAAATCAGTAAACAAGAAAAAGAGCAATATTACCAGTTGATCTGTATCTTCCTTTTTATTTCAATGGCAATATTGAGCCAAATGATTAGGAATGTCTATCAATAGTTTCTTCCGGTATTTTCTCAAAGTT
This sequence comes from Sapajus apella, assembly GCF_009761245.1. Classification (NCBI taxonomy): domain Eukaryota; kingdom Metazoa; phylum Chordata; class Mammalia; order Primates; family Cebidae; genus Sapajus; species Sapajus apella. Next base: position 18,723,839 of record NW_022437002.1, read on the forward strand.
TTTTCACAAACACATAGGCGGGTCAGTTACATACATAGCTTTTTTTTTTTTTGAGACAGAGTCTCTCTGTCACCCAGGCTAGACTGCAGTGTCATGATCACAGCTCACTGTAGCCTCAAACTCCCAGGCTCAGCAGATCCTCCCCAGTAGCTGGGATTACAGGGTATGTGCTACCATGCCTGGCTAATTTATGTATTTTTTGTGGAGATGGGATTTCATTGTGCTGCCCAGGCAGGTCTCGAACTCCTGAGCTCAAGTGATCTGCCCGCCTTGGCCTCCCAAAATGCAGGGATTGCAGGGGTTAGCCACTGCACCTGGCCGTATATATGTAACATTTAAAAAAGACTTGTGTCCCCATAATCAAATAGAGGATTTAAACTCTAATACCAAAGAAGGCCAATGAGCTTGACATTTCTTTAAAAATATCCCCCAATTCCTTTAATTTCATCATTTATTCTACACTATACCTAGGTTCAATAGGCCTCTTGCTGTTTGGTATTCAGGAAGAATAAAAAGAACCTGAAGGGAAGGAAAACAGTTGCAGTGCAAGGTCCAGTCCATCAAGGAGTTCTTGTAAACAAGTTTGTGAATAGGGCCCTACTCTCACTCCTACAATAGGTGCAGCAAAGCAGCTAATAAAACGTCAAAAGCTCTCTGAAAGGCAGGAAAGCAGTGGGACACCTGTTCCCAGTGCCTTCCACCAAGTGGCTAGCTGAAGAATCCTGTTTTTTTTTTTAATTTTAATTTTAATTTATTTATTTTTATTTATGAACAGTCCTGCTGCAAAAAGAATCCTGTTTTTTTTTTTTCTTTTTTTTGTGGCATGAGTTTATACAACATGCTACACTACTCACTTGGTAGCAGTATTCAAATAAAAATATGATTGCTGCTTCAGGTCATTCCAAAAGTGTAGTCATTCAAAAGTATCTAAGGCCTATGCTCAGGATTGAAGCATGAATGTTAAGACTGCTATTCCTTAATCTTACCTAATAGCTTTCCCCAATTCATTCACATCAAATCTTGATGTAACAATGGAGAGTGGCAGGAAGCTTGTCTTCCCATTACACACAACTTAACACTTTCCTTTCTCCCCAGAAAACAGAAAAAAAAAGTCAGGAACAGGGAAGAAAAGTAATCACATTTAAATGGTGATACAAAAATTTAAATCTTCTATGCTTTAAGCATTTAATTGCAATGTGTAGGTAACTCATTCAATTATTTAACAAATATTCAGGAGTAACAGGTACTGTGCTAGGGGCTAGGAGTAAATAAGACATAGTCCTTATCCATGGGAAGTTATATTTTGTATCACCCCAGGAAATTACAACAGAGTGACATGTGCTAAACAGGGGCAAACAAAATTTAAGAGCACACAGGAGGAGCCTAATCCAGTCAAGGGAGGTAAGGAAATGTTTCCTGGTGGAGTGGTATCTAGGCTAAAGAGAAGAGCCAGATGAAGGTGAGGTGAACCGGAGCAAGTGATTTGCCAGGCAGCGAGATAATGCAAAATCAGGAGGCACTATACATCACCATGAGGGATAGAACACACACTGTTGGAAGCAATGTGAACACATTTTTCTGAGAATCATATCCTTTCTACTAATATTTTGCTGATTTTCAGTAAAAGGGCCCCCCATTTTTGGAAAGCCCTGACAAATAGGGTCAACTTTTACTTTATTTTACTAATCTCATGGTATTGTATTTGCTTTTATGCCTTCTCCATTAGATTATAACATCCTTGAAGAAAGAAAATGAGGCCATATCTTATACTGTATTCTTACTGCTTAGCACTAAGTCTAATGAGGCACTCAATGAATGAAGACCCTAAAAAACATTACTAGAAAGACAATATAGTACGCTGGTTAAAAGTACAAGCTTTGGCCAGGTGAGGTGGTTCATGCCTGTAATCCCAGCACTTTGGGAGGCCAAGGCAGGTGGATCACTTGCAGTCAGGAGTTCGAGAGCAGCCTGGCCAACATGGTGAAATTCCATCTTTACTAAAGATACAAAAAAATTAGCCAAGCATGGTGGCACACAACTGTAGTCCCAGCTTCTTGGGAGGTGGAGGTTGCAGTAAGCCCAGAGCCCAGGTTGCGCCACTGCACTCCAGTCTGGGTGTCTCAAAAAAAAAAAAATTGCAAGCTTTGGCATCAGACTATCTTGGTTTGCATTCTGTTTCAACCAATTATTTGCTGTGTGAACTTAGGCAGTTTCCCCATCAGGAAAGTGGGTATAATACATAAATACTTATGTTCATGGAATGGTTATCAGGATTATATGACATAATGCATATCAAGTATCTGGCACTTGATATATGCTCAATAAATGTTAGATCATATATATTTTTTACAAGTGAAAATAAACACTAAAGAGTTATTACTTAGAACATTCCCGTTATTACCCTGTGGTATAAAAATTTACCTTCAATGCTAGAAATTCCTGGTAGGGAGATAGGTCTTAGTTGGGCAGCTTTCTCAACTGGGTCTCCAAGAAACTGTGAAAATTTTGGCAATGCTGATGGCTTTGATGTGAAACTCTCTACTTGCTCTGTAACAAATATATAAGGTTTTATTTAGTATTATTGAATCTAACACCAGATTAGTATTGAAGGTCACCTTTTAGGAAAATTGCATGTACAATTAATTTAAGAGAAACATTTGATAATTAAGTAGCATAGTGGCTATGTGAAGTTAAAGGCTTGGATTGAAACATATTTGTGGGCAAGGGAAGACCAATCAGTATTATATTAAGGTCTGCAGCAGCAGTCCCATTAGATCTTATAGTACAAGCTAGCATTATACACGTTTAGATGGTAAGTGCTTAAGCTGTCAAGTGAAAAGAGCATAGTGGCTGGATATTAAAGATATTGACATCCTGGGAGATGTGCTTTAAACCCAGTCTAGGGGTATGTGCCACACGCTAAGCTGGTGCTAAGGGCGCAACCATAAGATTATGTAGCACAATGTTAGCACAAGGCATCCCACCACAGTTCTGTCTCCTACCTAAAAGAGAATTCAAGAGAGGTTGTACTGCTTTTCTAACACAGAAAAATACTCGTGTGGGGAAAGAGTCAAAACCAACACAGTCCAGTACCTTGGTTATGTACTCACAGGGTCTAAATCAGTGGAGGCTAATGTATCTGCTAGTATTGATTAGACAGGTCCACACCTAAAGCCAAAAATCCTTCCAACCCAAAGATCCCATCATTATTTTTGTTAATGATTTTCAAGACGACGAATATTTATTTTTAAATACATTTTGTGCACTTACAGAAAGGAAAAGACTCCCATAAACAACTTTTAGGGCTAGTTTAATATACGCTATGAGAGTAACATTTGTGCCTATAATTGGATGCAGACAGCATGGAGAAGTCTATTTCCAGCTAAACATTACCGATTCTTCCCTTAATAGACTAGAGTACAAATCATGTACAAAATGGGCTTTTTCTAAATGAAAGCAAAGTGTATCAGCTTCATCTCGGTGCATTCAGGCATCACTCACTCGATGTGATCAGTACTGCTGGAACACCTTCCCTGTTCCCTTTGTGGGAGGCAAGCTGCTCAAGCCTCCATGAAATATTAAGAAGCCGGCTCTGCTCTCACCTTCATCAGCTGTCTCTGGAGGTCTGTTGCTCTCAGGTTTGTTTGTAAGAGCACTGATCAGCTGGAGTTTCTCTTTTAGCTTGGATGCCTGAGAATTTGAACTATCTTCTTTCTGCCCAAAACAAAGATTCAGAAGGTTTAAGGTGGTAGTAAGACTTCATCTAAGTCACTACTGTATTTTCAGACGCTATTTAGCATATAGGGAGCCTACTGAGGTCACTGAGTGCCTCATTGGACTTAGTGCTAAGCAAGGATATCCTACTGCAGGATAAATATTGAGCCTCAGTAGGTTCCCTATAAAGACAATAAAAGAATGAATCAACATATACTGGTGATGTCTTTGGTCCTCAGCGCTGATAAATATCTTGCTGGATTTGAGACCATTAAGGGAACATTATGCTACCGATGATCTGATTCACTGGGAACATTTGGCTGATGGGGGAAGGAATGCATGTGTCAGCAGTAAAGGAAATGTACCCTTGCTCAGGTGCCTATGCGACACCCATTTCCTAAATGAGTAGGATCTTGTTTTCTAGGAGCTATTTCATACTAACTTAATAACTTTAAGAAATATCTTGCTTCACCTTGTGACTAGACCACTTTAGGCAGAATTTCATGCTCTTACCACCTTACAAAAAGAAGCAACTGAACAAAAACAAACCACAAGTTTTCCCCTGATCTTTCCTCTATTCCCCCCGGTGATGATTCAACTGGTAGCAGAAACTGTTAAGACATAAAGAAGGAGCTGTAATATTTATAATTTAAAGTCTTGCTTGCTCATATCTTTTAAAAAAGTTTTTTTTACCCCATACCCTGCCTCATTCTCAGGAGTAACAAGCGTTATCATATACAAATACATTTAATTATAAACAGAGAGACATCTGGTTTCTATGAGGCTTGTTTCTAACTGCTTAGACTAGTGTGAAAGGTCCTGATCCTATGTTTTATTAGAACACCAATTCATTACACATTTCTTTTATTCATTATTTACTTATCTTGCCCCTATCTTATTTCTACTGTAATAGTTATTGTACAGTAGTTCACTTAGGTCATTTAGGGAGCTAAAATATGAACATATGTAATGAAAACTAGGTACTAAATACTTGAAGAATTAATGGTAAGGAGAAATTTTTATCTGGTTAGGATGTTTGGATGAGGTGGGACACAGGAACTGACACACTGGGAAGCCAGTTAAAAACACAAGGGCCTGAAAGTAAAGCCAAGAAATTTATGTATACGTGTGTATGAGTGTGTTCTTATATTTATTGTTAAAATGTGAACTGTGACTGAAATTGCTACTACTTTCTAATAGTAAGCACCTGTTAGTTTTTTGTGCTCAACATTTATATCTGACTCTTAAGTTTTTGTCTTCCCTAGGTGAAGTTTAAAAAAAATCTGCAGAAGCAGTTAGAAAACTCAACAAAAGCTTAGCTTATGATGCAAAACCTTACCATATTGTGACTTTATCTAGATAATATAAAGCTATTAAGGAAGTAAAAATAAAGACAGAAAGCATTACATCAAAAGCTGCCTTTACTGTTGTTCAGGTTCATTTCCTCTGAACCTCATATCCTCTCAACTTACCAAATATAATATGCATCTGAGATGGTAATTTAGTCACTTGGTCATAATCTTCCTGGCTTATCTTTTCCTGGCTTTCCTTAGCCTAGGGTTTAACAGTCTAATCAGAGAATACTGTAATCAAACTTTTTTTTTTGAGACGGAATTTTGCTCTTGTAGCCCAGGCTGGAGTGCAATGGTGCAATCTTGGCTCACTGCAACCTTGCCTCCTGGGTTCAAGTGATTCTTCTGTCTCAGCCTCCTGAGTAGCTGGGATTACAGGAATGTGCCACCACGCATTCCTGTAATTTTTGTATTTTTACTCTACTAAATTTTTTGTATTTTCTCTCTACTAAAGAGATATTTGTATTTTATCTCTACTAAAATTTTTGTGTTTTTAGTAGAGACGGAGTTTCATCATATTGATCAGGCTGGTCTCGAACTCCTGACTTCAGGTGATCCACCCGCCTTGGCCTCCCAAAGTGCTGGGATTATAGGCATGAGCCACCAAACCCAGCCCGAAATCAAACTTTCCTTCCTGGAATATCAAAGCATATCATAGATTGCTTGTCTTATCTTGATAGTATGTCTGGGAAGAGTGAAAAAGGGGAAGGTACAAGGTGAAGGGAACTTGCTGAGGTTTAAATGGACTATGAATACATTGAGATTGCACTACAAAAATAGGAAATAATTTTTAGATTAGACAACATTTTTAGATTATTTATGCCTCTGTCCCCCAACATTAGTACAGACAACTTACTGTCTTAGCATAAAAGTAATTTCCTTAGGGACGCCTTCTTGATCTTATTATTTTCTATATTTGTCCTTTATAATACTTATCATACTCATGATTCACGACCTGTTCAATTACATGTTAATCATTTTCTGACTGATAGGACTTTGAGCTCCACCAGAATAGGGGGTCACAGGTCTGCCTTGCTCACTATGTCACCCCAGCTCCTAGTAAAGTGCTTGGCACAGGGTAGGTGCCTAATAAAGTATTCATTTATTCACTAATATACTAATTTACTAATCGCTTTGTTTTGAAGTTTCAGCACGTGAGATCAAAAGTACTCCCTTTGAAAAAGCAGCAGTAGATCAAAAGCACTGAGATGTTGATGCATTTACTTTTACTTCAGGGTAAGCATCCCATTATTTACCTTTATGCTTTGGATTTTTACTGTATCTGTTCTGTTGGTGACTTGATCCAAAGACTCTCTTTTCAGAGTGGCAGATCTATCATCCATCTTAAAGGGCAAAACAAAAACAAACAAAGGGAAGATTAAAGGGAAACAATAAAATTTGAACATCTAGCACTTTAAACAAATTGGTTAAACTTATTGAAAGGATCTCAGAACACTCTCAACAGAAATTGCAGAGTAGAAGATGGGAGGAGAGGGAGAACAGCCAGACAGACAAAACTGAAACTAGTGCTTCCAGCTCTTTCAGTCGCAAACTTTAAGACTTTCAAGGATAAAAGGTAGTAGAACTTTTACCCAAAATCATGCTGAGCATGATGCTGCTCTAAGAAACAGTAGGACAGATGGATACTATTACCAATTTTCTCTGCTGGAGAAATATAGTCAGGGGAGAGGGCAGAGACATAAAGAGAGTTTAGAAGGGGTAAGTTTCCACAATAAGCCTTGAAAACTTTCAATGCATAACAGCCATGAACTAAAATTCTTAGGCAACCTAGTTTAGCTGAGTTCAAAAGGGCTTTGTAAAATAAAGCTCCTTTAATCTTCACAGCTTTGTAGTAAATTATACACTCCTGCAAAGCAGGAGAGGGAACAGGTCTTCCCACTCCACCCTTTAAAGGGACCTTTCCAGGCAACTCACCAAGGCTCCAGTGTGGCAGAGCTAGTTCAAATGCTGCATTCCATGAACCAGAGTTCGACTTTATATGTGGGCTTGCTTCTAGCTTTGGTGGTTACTTGAATTTATGGCACAATTTCTTGTATTTGGTTTCTATTTTTAAATATTTGCCTGTGTCTTTGCTGTATGAAATCTTTAAGGGTGGGGGCTGCAGTTATTAAAAAAAGAATCCACATGGATCCCTGCACAATGTTCATGTGAAAGGTGATGACAAAAACTGCACATTTTATTCACAGCAATATGAAAACCAGTAAACCATGCACAGTCTGCCAGCATCAGCAACTTAGTAGGTCAGTTTCCTTACATGTAAAATGAGGAAGTGAACTCAATAATGTCTTAAGTTGGGGAGCTGGTCTGACCTGATCTGTTTTAAATGACTTTCCTGACATACACAAAAGGTTCCCTTTAATATATAGACAGCAGGATAAATATGAAAGCCACGTTCAGGCTTAAAGAAATGGCAAAAGATTTTTGGTTACTATTATTTTCATGGCTGTCATCGCTAACAACTTAGAAAAGATGAAGACGACCCTTGGAAATACGTGCCAGAGCTCCCCTACCAGATGGCTCACTGGTAACTGACAGTAGGCTTGTCATCTCTGCCAACAGCTTGTGGTGAGGCCTTGGTAAGCAACTGGACCTCTCCACATCTCCCTTTACAAAACAGGACAAACGCTGCCTGGCCATTCACATCGCACAGCTAGTGTGAGGATTAAAGGAGACATGGGTTAAGCCTCTCAAATAGGCCAGAAGGCTGTTCTCAAAAGGTGGTGGGATGTCATCCATGCATAGACAAAACACACTGCATGTCACAAAAGATCAGAAAAAGCTTACCATGCTGAAGGACAGGTTTGCTTTCTTTTCTACCTTGCTCATAGCAACCACATCGCTTTCTATCAGGTTGACTCTCTGGGTAAGATTACTGACTGTCTCGTTCATTCCCTCGAATTTAAGATCATTCTGTCTCTGGTACCCCACTAGGGCACTGTTTACCTCCTCTAAAGAGTTGTGAAGGTACAGGATATCCTAGAGTGGAAATAAATAAAGTTATGGAATTCCATGAAAGACGTAAATTAGACAAGGAGGCCAGCAGCACCAAACAACCATTACTATGTCAAGTATTGAAGTAAACTCCTTTTGCTGGTTTTGACCATCAATCGTCTGTCTCTGCTTTGTCCCTCCCACTTTAAATTGCTCCTTTTGGAATTGTTTGGCCTCAGCTAGACAGGAGGGGAAAACAGGGAACAGAACTACCTACATGATTCACTCTTTGGCCCCAGAAAGCTGAGAGCTTGGGAAATGACTTCTCAATGTTTACATCACCTGCTGGCGGAAAGGCTTGCTGGGTTATTAACTGAAAGGTCCATTAACCTAATTTGTCAGAACAAACCTACCTTAGGAACAATACCAATTACTGAATTGGCTCATGTAACAAAACCATAACAAGTACCACATTATTTAGTACAAGATTCAATTATTTTTACTGACATTCTCCAGTACTGATTGCTACTTAAAAAAGAATGATAACTATAGGTTTTAAAGGGCATTAAACTCAGGACAGAAAGTCTTCTTAGTGAAGATTTCCTCTATTCTCTTTAATGTGATTTTGAACTCAGTAGTCTTTTTCCCCCCTCTTGCTTTTTCGTCTTTAGACTTTAGAAAATCCTGATTTTCCAGGATATGCTTTCTAACATTCTTAGAATTTACTGTGGCTCAAAATAGCCATCACTCTGGATTAATCTGCTATCCATTCATCTTTAACCTACCCAGATAGCTATTTTCCATAAAGAGTTTCAGGAAAATCTGCTCATTCTATGTCTTTTAAGATATGAAAAGGAATTTACTCCACTGATTGACACGCAGAGAAAAACTGCAAAGTGCCAAAGAAGGGACAGGACAGCAATATGGATTCCCGAGATACCAACACACATTTCTCTCAGCTCAGCTCCCAGGCAGGCAAACAAATACAGGAGGCGCCTGCTGAGACACCAAACATTAAGCCCAAACTATTTGGCTGTCTCTGCAGTGCACTGTGGTCACAGGGAGTTAAGCCAGAGATAAAAAGCACCTGTTTCAAATTCTCACTGTGGGTTTTATTGTCAAGTTCTGATGTGGCTGAAGGTGATGGAATGATTTGGTTGCTTCCAGCAGTGTCCTTCAAGAAGTGCTGATTCTGTTAAGAGGAAAGAAGGTTATTGTAGACAACAAGGAATTACTAGGTCTAGTTAACTGAGATGGTCCTAGAACATTCTAGCCTCCCCCAGAATGCATCCACATATTAATCAGTAAGTATTGTCTGGGAACGTACAGGCTAACCAGTCCTATGCTAGGTTCTGAGAGAGCCCAGCCTGAGTATGAGCTGGAGCCCCACAGCAGCACCTAGATTACCTCAGGGAACTCAGATCCTCCTAGTCTGTTTCTCAATCTCTTAATGGAATGAACTCTCTAGAAACATTTCTTCTTTGCCCCATTGCTTGTACTCCCAAAGAAACTACAGCATCACTGTAACTTTCCAGGGACCAACTTAGTCTCAACCTGGGACAGTGTCATTGTTTCCACTGGACTCAAGAGCTCTGACATTAAAAGGGCAGTGAGTCATGTAACCACGGGCTTTGGGCATTTAGCATAACCATCAATCATACCCATTATTAGTTTTTCCTTTATAGCATGTGCTAAGTAAGACTAATGTTTTAGGATTATCTTTCCTTTTCCATTCCCTTCCCACTGATCAAGTTTCTTTGCAGAGACTGAAGGATAACATGTTTATATACACCTTTCCTTCAGTGAGGAAAACATTGCATGGCTTAATCCTTCAGAGCCCATAACTATGACTTATCTAGCATAAAGGATGGCAGTAGGAGAATTACTATTGGCAACTATGGAAGTTTAAAAGTGGCAGATTTAATTATAACAATGCAACTGGTGAAAATAAACTGTTTTCCTTGATAGCTGAAGTCAGTCTGCTTTTGTAAGAAAACCAAAAGGCAACAATAAAGAGAAGAGGAGGAGAGAATGGTGTGTGTGTGTTGGGGGGAAACTCACGGTTCTAAAAAGCAGGAATTTTTTAGTTAGGAAAAATTATTTTAGAAAAAATTACTTGAGAGCATGATCAATATATTAAAATCATGAAAGAACTGTTGAATTAGAGGGGGTTTGTTACTATGGGTCACACAGTTACTCAGTGGCAGTAAGAACCAGAATCAGGGGTCTGGACACCCAGATCAGTGTTTTTTCCTCTGGGCTAGTCCCACTAAGTAACAGGGAGGCATGTTAGTTTTGAAGAAAATGCAGAACCTCTAGTACAGAGCTCTTTAGTATAGCTAAAGCTCTAGAGCTCTCTAGTATAGCTCAGGTCTCCTTGGTACAAACTTTCCAATTAAACTTGGACTTCTGAAGCTTGCAAAGAGCAGGTGGGGGTGGGGGCACATCCAGAATTTGGCGGAGAGACTAGGGAACTTTTGTGTGCCTTGAATTGTCCCGATTTCAGATGAGTTACACATAACTCATCTGAAATTGGCAAGATGGCAAGGGCCACACCATCCTTTTTTACCCTTCATAAATACTTCATGGGGCTGTCACCCATTAAATGTCACCCATTAAATTAAATTAAATTAAGGCCTCCAAATGACTGCGGACAGCTTACATCTGCAGCAGCACTAAGTGGTCCAGAGACATTTGAAAACAATTCCTGGGCACTAGAGGGGTTTGCTTCTGTCAGTTATCTGTTGCTGCCCAACAAATTATCCCAAAGCTTTGTGGCTTAAAGCAACAACAATTAAGTATTTCTTATGATTCTGTGGGTTGACTGGGCTCAGCTGGGGGTTTGGGGAGATGGGGGTGGTGTTCTGTTCCATGTGTTGTAGGCTGCATTTATTTAACTGAGAGCCTGGCTGGAGTTAGAACATTCTAGACAGCCTTTCATCCACGAGCACATGTTTCAGCATTTGGGAGTCTAAGTGCCTTGTTGAAATTCCTGATGCACAGAATAATGAGAAATAATTACTTGTTTTAAGCCACAAAGTTCTGGGGAGCTTTGTTATGTAGCAACAAATAATGAGACACACCTTCCCTTTCCTTCTTTTCCATTTTCTGTCCTACCCATTCCATCCTCAGGAACTGTGTCTTATTACCTACCTCCTCCAGTACTATGTTTGCAAAAGACTTGGCTTTTAATTCTATCTACCATAATTGGTTTACTAACAAATTGTAGAACAATCAATGTATACTGCTTATTAGATTTTTGAACAGATGCATGCAGGGCCTTTTCAGATTAGTGGAAAGCTGGAATCATGACTCTTACATAACATAGGGTGCGCAGAAGCATGCTGACTTTCTGGGTCTCCTTACCATATCACTCTGCAGTAATTCCATTGTTTTCTTGTGTTCATCCACAGTTTTCTGCATTGCTTCCACAGCAAGATGGACGCTGTTTAAAGTATTGCCAATGGAAGCTACACTCTGAACAGAAACACATAAGAAGGTGTAAAAAAGCTTTAAGATAAAACTGACGTGCAAGAGGTCCCCAATTCAAATCCGGGTGCCCCCTAAAAAACATGACATGCAATAAGCTGCACATATTCAAAATGTATAATCTGAATGTTCTGACACATATACAATTGTGGAGCCATTACCACAATCAAGATAATAAACACTCATCACCTCTAAGTTGCCTCAGGACCCTCTGCAATCACTCCCTCGCCGTTCCCAGGCAACCACTCAACCAATTTCTGTCACAATAAATCAGACTTCATTTTCTAGAGTCTATGTAAGTAGAACCAGTGAGGAACTAGTGCTCTTTAAAGTGTGGCTTCTTCTACTCAGCAGAATTGAGATTCATCCATGTTGAGGGTACTTGGCAGGGTGCAGAGTGGCATTCCATTGTGTGGCTCTATCACAATTTCTCCCCCCACTCATGGACATTTAGGTTGTGTTCAATATTTGACTATTACAAATGAAGCTGCTGTAAACATTCATGTTCAGGTCTTTATGTGGACTTCATTCCCTTTTATTATATGCTTTCTCATCGCCATAATACCTAGCAGGTGAATGCCTGATCATATGGTAGATGCTTCATTGGTTAAAAAACTGCCCAACTGTATTCTAAAATGGTTATGCCATTTTACATTTCACCAGCAGGGAATGAGAATTCCTCTTACTCTATATCCTCACCAAGACTGGTACGTTCATTCTTTTCAACTTTAGCCATTCTAATGGAAGAGTATATTGTGATTTTAATTTACATTAAACACTGCTCTAATGAAAATCAGTGTTTCTAATTATTTCAAATATCTTCAAACTGAGTTCCATGTAGTATATGCTGAGATAATTAACAGGACTATCTATCTAACTATCTGGCAAGCAATTTTCTCAATTTAAAGGATTTTTCCTAGAGGAAAATCAAATCTTCCCTAAAGAAAAAATAGTTGGTTTATAAATCTGGAACCCAGGGATAAGGCTCTCTCACAAACTGCCTCTGTCAATCCCTGCTGTGGGCAGGCAGATGGCCAAGCAAACACAGTAGACTGCCACTTGTTAGAAGCAAAGGACACTTCGAGCAAAAGTGGGAGGGAACCATTTCTGGCTTTGGGAAACTCAACACTGCAGAGATGAAAGAACAATTCATTTGGCAGTGTTTGTTCTTCCTTTATTGTAGAATCCTGTCAGCAACCATTGAATAGAGATATGAGTAGTGGCTTACTTTGTTTTAATTGGCCCTAAGGAGCCCAAATGGACAGGGAACTTGGAGATATAATTCAGAAGCCATGTTTTAAAAAAGGCCTGTCCTTAGGGAACATCCAAAAGGGTACTGCTAGTCAGTGTGTTTTGGCTTTTTCAAGACATGCTGACAGTTTTACAGTGCCACATGAGTATTTTTAACTAAGGTCATTTTTATTACACTAATATCCAAGAATCCAAGAGAACAAGAGATGATGTTAACAAAAATTACATGAGATAAAATAAAGTTAGGTATTTGGGATGACTTACCACTTCAAAACTGAGCCACTTGAAATAAACACAGTGCCTGGCATTATAAACACACAGATTTGCAAAGAGACAACACACTGGGTAAAAGTCTCTAAGCTGGTTTGCTATCTATGTAAGCTCTGTTGTTACAAAAGCTACAGGCGTTCAAAGACACCTACTGTTTGTGAATCCAATCCTCACTGGCTGGATGTATGAGCCCATTAGGATGCTCGAAGATAGTAAGCTCTTGTTTAAGGATTTTTTTTCCCCTAAGGAAGCAGCTGACAGAGCCATGTGAACTCTGGAGCAGAACTCTGAAACTAGTATTCCCATCAACTGCAAAGTGCCTGGTACATACTGGAGGAAGTTTCACAAATGTTTGTTGAATGAATGAATTCAAGAATAAACCAGTTTCCTTTTCTAATGCAAGGCTGTGAGAGTTGCTTCTGTACTAATGGCTACAGAAGGCTACCTTTTCCCAACTTGGCCCTGGGAACAATGGCAAGAAACTGGCCTCATCAAAGTTGTCCCTACCCTTTTTTTTTTCCCCCAAAGTTATAAGTAGATAGCCATATTGGACAAGAAGCAAATTATGGAGACTGAGCACACACAGATGGTGTGGCTATAAAATAGCAAATTTTGTTTTTGCTTATGGCTTAGAAATTTCCTTTGTGGAAAGGAGTCATATGCTCATAGACCCCGGCACATAATCTAATCAAACTTGGCACATGTTTTCATAATTCAAAGATCCTAGATTTGATATCCTGTTTGGGGACTCCCTTCTTCCATTTCCTGTGCCAGGGGACGATGTACTTTATGTTCCGATTAGGCACTTTCTTCTCCCTTCCTACCGCTATCCACTCTCCCCATCCAGCTCTAAGGATCCCTGAGTACATCTGGTTGGTCACAGCTCACTGTAACCTCAACCTCCCGGGCTCAAGCGATCTTCCCACCTCAGCCTCCCGAGTAGCTGAGATTACAGGTGTGTGCCACCATGCCCAGCTAACTTAAAAATTTTCTGTAAAGATGAGGTCTCCCTATGTTGCCCAGGCTGGTCTCTAATTCCTGAGTTCAAGTGATCCTCCTGGCTCAGCCTCCCAATGTGTTGTGATTACAGTCATGAGCTACCATGCCCAACCTCCAAAGTGAGTTTTACCAATTTATACTCCTAGCAGGAGCAGGAGTGTTTGAAAATTTCCTTTGTGCCAAATATCCTTGCCAACACTTGTTTCCTGAATTTTTAATTTTTGTATTTCCCCAGGTTATCTTTTTTAACTTAATCATGGAAAATAACAGAGATTTAGGGCAACTGTCATGTACAATTGGTCTTTTCATGAAGAACATTGTGAATGGTGAACTGAAAAAGCAAGTTGAAAAGTAAACCCATATATGCTAACATAAGAGTGCCAGCAGAGTAATTCTGGGACTCAGTGAGCCAAATAAAACGGTATGAACCCATATAAACCACAGCTAACGTAACCTGTTGCAAATTAAAGGCCTAACTAACCAGACCAAAACAAAATTGTTCTGAACTATTTAGGACACAATGATATACTCCATTACTGCTGTCTTGGAGCAGCTGATTTCAAATGCCAGGCTTTCAATGAAAACTTAAAAGAAGCTAGAATTATGGCAAATAGTACCCACACATGGCACCTACCTTCTGAAGTCCCTCTACAGTGGCAGGCAGGCTAATCAAGTCTGCAGCTGACTTAACATTGGCTTTGAGGTGGTTCACTGCAGAAGTCAACAAAGAAATCTGAACAAAAAAGAGTAACAAACAATGAAAACAAATGAGAACTTGTAGACTACATGTTACCTTCACAAACACTATGGTTGGTGATGTCAAGATAGTCTAGGATTTTACGTGTTTTTGCGACCCTGTCAGTTCACAGGAGTAAAGGAGACAGGACTTTGGACAGAGTTGAAATCCGGAAGGCAACAATAATCCCCTTCTTTCCCTGCCCAATTTGAACACTAGTGACAAAGAGTAAAGGCAGGTGTTATTCTTTACCCTAGTCCTGGCAGCACAAGATCCCCAAATCTTAAATTACTCAAAAGATGCTGCAATTGTCACACACTCCTTCAACAATTGGACAGGAAGAAAGTTAATATGAGAGATCACTTCAAAATTTCATTTTGGTAAAATATAATACCTCAGTTATTTACCAAACTTTTGTCTTGCCCAAGTGGAACATATATTACAAAGTAAAAGCCCATCTCACAAAATACAGTCTACAGGAACTACACTCTGATAACCCGAACAGCATTTTCAACTACTTGGAGATTTGGTTTTGGTTTAATAATGTGATTAATATTTCAAACTCAATAGCTCAACCAAAGCACTACTTTGTATCCTGAAGGGGCTCAATAAATATCCACTGACTCACTGACTGATGCAACGTATGTATTAAAATAGGAACTGAATCAAAATAAAATGAGGCTTCCCATCTGCTATTTAGGCATAGAATTCTAAATATCTAGACTTCACTCTTGAATGGGAACTGAGGGAACCTGTGTAATACTCAGCTTCAGGTTGCAGAGACAATATTCTAAAAGCTTTGCAGTTTGGCTCAAAACACTCTTGAAAGATTCTTACTTCTAAACTGCTTTCCTATTCCAAATTCTAGGATAAGAACACAGATCTGCCAATAGCAATTATATTCAGAGTGGCCTCATAGGGTACCCACCAGTTTCTGGGCACTTGTTATGGGCCAAGCACAGTGGTAGGCACTGGGGGATGAAAGACAAAACAGAACCAACAGAATCTGATTCCCTACTCATTCCTTTAGCAAATGTATGGCATCTTCTCTGTGCCAGACACTGCTGCAGTCATTGTGGAGACAGCAGAGAGGCAAACAAGACCATAAAGCTTTGTTCTCATGGACTGTAAATCTTAGTAAAAGGTGACAGAAAAACAGAGAAAAGAATCCGGATTGTAATAAGTACTATGCTAATAATTTTTTCTTTTCTTTTTTTTTGGAGACAGTCTCGCTCTGCTGCCCAGGCTGGAGTGCAGTGGGGCAATCTTCGCTCACTGCAGCCTCTGCCTCCTGGGTTCAAGTGATTCTTGTGCTTCAGCCTCCTGAGTAGCTGGGATTACGGGCATGTGCCACTATGCCCAGCTAATTTTTGTATTTTTCAGTAGAGATGGGGGTTTTGCCATATTGGCCAGGCTGGTCTCGAACTCCCGGCCTCAAGCGATCTGCCTGCCTTGGTCTCCTAAAGTACTGGGATTACAGGCGTAAGCCACCTTGTCCGGCTATGCAAAGAATTTAATTTAAACAAAGCTCCCTGAGAGAGTAGTAGTAGCTTGGTCTGAGATGAGGGAGTCTGGTAAGGAGCCTGGGAACTCAGGTTCTCTCTTCCCTCTTTTCTTTTAGGAGGCTTAAGACAAATTTTCAGCCATTCACTAATATAACAAATACTATTAGACCCTGTTATACACCAGTGGTGAACAACACAGATGTCAGGTATCCTGTGGTGTTTACATTTTAGTACAAGGAGGCAGACACTTTTTTTTTTTTTTTTTTTTTAGACGGAGTTTTGCTCATTTCCCAGGCTGGAGTGCAATGGGGCAATCTCGGCTCACCGCAACCTCCGCCTCCTGGGTTCAGGCAATTCTCCTGCCTCAGCCTCCTTAGTAGCTGGGATTACAGGCACGCGCCACCATGCCCAGCTAATGTTTCGTATTTTTAGTAGAGACGGGGTTTCACCATGTTGACCAGGATGGTCTCGATCTCTTGACCTCATGATCCACCCGCCTCCGCCTCCCAAAGTGCTGGGATTACAGGCTTGAGCCACCGCGCCCGGCCAAATATCAGATAGTGGGAAGCACTAGAAAAAAATTAAAATAAGGTAACCTGATAGGAGTGGCTGGTTAGCAACTTTTAGATTGATTGGTCTGAGGAGGTCTCTATAAGGAGGTAAAATTTAAACTGAGATTTAAATAATAAGAAACAATTTATCATATGAAGATTCGATGAAGCATATTTCAGGGAAGAGGGAACTGCTAGACCAAAAGCCCCAGTACAGGAAACAGCTTGACATATTTAGAGAACAGAAGTTCAGGTGGCAGGATCTCATAATGTGTGTGTGTATGTGAGAGAGACAGAGAGACAGAGAAGCAGGCAATGAGGCCAGATATGCAGTAAAGGGCCAGAACAGGCAGGACTCTGTAAGCCAGAGCAAGGACACGGGTTTTGCTTGAGGTGTGATAGGAAGGAGTGTGTAGGCAGGATAATTACATAAATGGAGGCACCTTGTAGGAAGAATGCTATGGCTATCAATAGAAATGGAGAGACCAGTAAGAAGCCGATCTGTGTAGTCTTGGCAAGAGATAATGGTGGTTTAGACTTGAGTGGTAGTAGAGGTAGAAGCAGAAGTAGAGACAATACAATTTGCTGGGACTGGGTATTAAAAGTGAGGAAGACAGTAGAATCAAGGAAACAGATCTCTCACCTCAAGGAGCTTTCAATATAACTGAGAGACAGGGCAAGAGTACATTAAAGAAACAATTAAGGCCAGTTGTGGTGGCTATCACCTGTAATCCCAGCACTTTGGGAGGCCAAGGCGGGCGGATCATGAGGTCAGGAGATTGATATCCTGGCCAACACGGTGAAATCTCGTCTCTACTAAAAATATAAAAATTAGCTGGATGTGGTGGCCTATGCCTGTAATCCCAGCTACTCAGGAGGCTGAGGCAGGAGAATTGCTTGAATCAGGGATTCAGAGGTTGCGGTGAGCTGAGATTATGCCACCCAGCCTGGTGACAGAGACAGGCTCCATCTCAAAAAAAAAAGTCATACTGAATAAAGTTTTGAGAAGAGGATATCGGTGCAAGCTGAAAGAGACAGGATTCGCTGAAGTAGGACTCAAATTAGACAGAGAAGTTAGAATTTTATATTAAAAACAAAGCAGGCATTCTTTCTAGGTTAGAAGGGTGAGGGTGGCATCGGGGGATAGGGAACACAGTATGAATAGACTCAGGAGTACTTTCTTTTCATAGCACTTCTCAAAGTGACAATGATTTGTTTATGTGGCTATTTGAATGAGGTTTCTCTCTTCCACAAGACTATAAGCTCCATGTGATCAAGGTCCATGTCTGCTTTACTTTCCACAATATACCTGGCACAAGGATGGGCATTTATTGAATGAATGGCTGAGAATGGACACTGTGTCTGGGATGAACATTGAGAAGGGTAGTCCAAGCAGAGTAGAAGGCAGAGGCCAGGGGGCAGGAAATAAAGCTAGATAAGTAGTGAACTTATTCTTCTCATTAGTAACTGGGTATAACAACAATAACAACTATTTAATAACTATCTCATAGGGATGCGTGATGGTTTCAAAATATGTCTACAAATTCTTTGACAGTCCTCCCTTCAAGAGGTGAAACCTAATTCTCTTTCCCTAGAGTGTAGCCTGACTTAAGTGACTTGCTTCTAGTGAACAGAATAAAGTGGAAGTGACAATTGGCAACTTTAGAAATTAAGTCACAAAAGATCCCTTCTTCTTTGCCTCCCTTGGATTACTCAGTCTGGGGAAGGTAGCTGCCGTGCTGTGAGGACACCTGAGTAGCCCCAGGGTGGAGAAGCCCGTGTTGGGAGGAACTGAGGCCTCCTACCAATAGCCACGTGAGTGAGGAGCCTCCAGCCCCAGTCAGACCTTCAGATTACAAAGAGCTGTCTGACATGTTAATTGCAACCTTAGAGATCTTGGCCAGAACCAGTCTGCTAAGTTGCTCCCAAATTCCTGACATACAGAAACTTTAAGATAATAAATGACTGTTGTTTTAGGCCACTAAGTTTTGGGGTAATATGTAACCAAGGAACAGATGACCAACACAGGCTATGAGAATTAAATGAGATATATAACCCAAGCTCTTAGCACTGGTACAGATGAAATATCAAACAAGTGACAGTTCTTTAATAGTGAAATTTAAAAAGCAGTAAAACATGCAATTCTCCATAAGTACTCCAGAATAACCAGACTCATCATCAACATTCTAACTCTATTCATTTAAAAACCAGATGAGTGAGAAACCTCAGCCCACAGAGACACTCTCAGCAAACCATAAACTTTCTAAGAGAAGCAATTACATTAAGGAGGTTTTCACCCATGGCTTTAAAAAGATATAAACAATATCCAAGTTTGAAAAAGACATACAGAAACAGGCATTTTTATGCACTGTTTATGGGAGTATAAATTAGAGAAACCTTGTAGGAATATCCATCAAAATTGAAAATGTTTATATTCTTTATTTTGGCAATTTCATTTCTAGAAATCTGTCTTACAAATTAGTAGCTCATGTGCATGATACATTTTTTAAAAATAATTCTTCCTTATTTGTAACAGCAAAATACTAGAAGCAATTTAAATGCATATCACTAAGAATGTGACTATATATTCAGTGGACAAAGCAAGCAGTAGAACAATACATACTGAATGACCTTAACCCATAGGTTAATTCATATTAAAAACTTTATGATTTTGTAAACAGAGAACTAGAATAATGCAGCCCGCATTATTGACTGTACACCTATGGGAGCATGCGAGAGAGAGAGTGTGTGAGAGTGTGTGTGAGTGTGTGTGTGTGTGTGTATGTGTGTGCGCACACGCGCGCGTGTGAACGAGATGGGAACACAGAGATGGGAATTGAAGGAAAATTTTCATAGGAGTTCTATATATATTTTATAGTTTAAATCTTATGTAAGAATCCACTCACAAATTACTTATGAAATTTTTAAAAAGACAAAAGATGAGAAAGAAATATATACACATAGGAAAAAGACACCACATAACTTTGGAAACGGTTTGATGGGTTTTCTTGGCTGACCCTTTCTTCTATGCCCTCACTAGGCTTTCCAAGATCCCTGTAACATGCCCAATCATAAAATGCTAGAAAGGGGTCCTGCCCCCAGGTATGTTTTCCTTGGTGCCCCAAAGTATGTACACAGTTGGTTCAAGATCAGTTTGAAGGCAAGACTACAGTTATTCCAAATTGCCCTATCAACTATGTGGTTACCTTTCAGCCACAAGAGGGGACAAACTCCTTCCTCCACTGACAACCGGCTAGACTCTAAAGGGACAACAAGCTGTTCTTTGGGTAAAAACTCTTCTTCCAAGTACTGCAAATTCCAAGGTTCTGAGGCTATGGCAGAGCACATGGCTAATTGGGAATGGCAGTGGTCTCACAAAAAGCCAGTGTGACTGGTTGGCAGCTGCCATTTCACCCAAAAGCCAGAGAAGCAGCTGAAAGCCAATGTCAGCAGGATCAAGTGAGGTGCTGCTGCACTTTTCTCAATGCCACAAATACTCTAAGTCTAGGGTATCAGCTGCCTCACTGAAAAAGCATGCTCTGGAGAGCCGACCATTAACTTTCCAGGTATAAAACACCACTTAGGCCTTCTTACTCACTTACAAAACCTGGATCACACACTGTTCCCTAGGACTTGGCTATATACCCACAAATTACAAAGCTGGATTCCATCTTCTAGCATTCCTCTCTTTAGTAAAACAATGCCAAAATCTGTGGCAAACTACAGCAAAGTTTATATAAGCAACTAACATGGAGGCGACGCACTCTCCTATTACTTTCTCTGGAATTGCTCTGGCCTCTAACAGATGCATTCTAGAAAGTCAGATCAGATTCAGGCATTACAAAACTTACACCTAAAAGTCACACTTTGCAATGTGAAGAGTCTAAAAAGTTGAATTAAATAGAACCTATTAAGAAAAATCCACATTCTAGCCAAAAGATGAGTCATGACTTTTATGCATATTACATGACCTTTCATTAGAAAAATTAAAAATAGCTACTGTAGACCATTTGCTTAATAGATAATTTTATACTATAAAGTTGGAAATGCTGTTTTTTTGCTTTGGGGTTGAAGTTAAGTGTTCTTTAAATAGTAAAGAAAAAGTTATTAAAACAGACTATCTCAATGATGGGTGAGCCCTTTGCTCACATTTTTTTTTTTTTTTTTTTTGGGGATGGAGTCTTGCTCTTGTCACCCAGGCTGGGGTGCAATGGCACGATCTTGGATTACTGCAACCTTTGCTTCTCGGGTTCAAGCGATTCTCTTGCCTCAGCCTCCAGAGTAGCTAGGGTTATAGGCGCCCACCACCATACCTGGCTAATTTTTGTATTTTTAGTAGAGACAGGGTTTTGCCACATTGACCAGGCTGGTCTCAAACTCCTGATCTCGTGATCTGCCCGCTTCGGCCTCCCAAAGTGCTGGGATTACAGCATGAGCCACCTTACCTGGCCTCCTCGCACTTTTTTTTTAACCAATCAGTACAATATATAGCCTTGTTTTAAGTGTATTTCTGTTTAAGACATCTTATTTAATGCATATTATTGACTGATTAGCATTGAACGCACAGCCAGCAGAACCATAACTCATGCCTGAAAGAAGCCTATCTAACACGTATTTTTTCCATAGGGCACATCACAGTCTCCTTGCACTTTGGAACAATCGATAACACTTCAGCACTATGCCTGGGGGACATTTTTGAACATGGAAATCACCAAAAACAGAAGAAAAATATAAAAAATATGGCATTACATATATTGTGAAAAAGACACTGTTGACAGTATGAGAGCTGAATCAAGAAGGCAGCATGTCACCTTTTTCAAATTCAGCTGTAAATATGCATGTTGGGTGACTCAAATTCCTTGCTGCTATGCGTGTGTTGGTGAATGACTGCAATAGTGTCACAAGTACAGATTTTGAGATTACAAATAAATTTAGCAAATAGAAAATTCATAAATTATGAGGATCAACTGCACTAATGTTTTACCTAGAATATTCTTCTTTCTGTAGAATTCAGCCAGCCAACTCCTATTTGCCCTTCAGGACTCAGTTCAAGATCTCTGGGAAACCTCACCTGGCTCCAGTCTAGGTGAGATACATACTTAAAAATGTCCTCACAATACTCATTTGGATCTATTTCTTATTGCTTCTCAGGCTGCTTTACAATTGTTTACTTTTCTATTTCCTCCATTTGATTATAAGATCCTTGAAGGAACTGGGGGCAGTGGCTCACATGTACAATACCAGCACTTTGGGAGGCTAAGGTGGGAGGATCACTTGATCCTAGGAGTTCACAACCAGCCTGGGAAATATAGTGAGACCCTGTCTCTACAAAAAGAAAAAAATAAAAAGAAAAAACTTAGCCAGACATGGTGGTGCATGCTTGTAGTCCTAGCTACTTGGTAGACTGAGGTGGGAGGATCACTTGAGCCCAGGAGGTTGAGGCTGCAGAGAGCTGTGACTGTGTCACTGCATCCCAGTCTGGGTGACAGAGTGAGACCCTGTCTCAAATAAAAGAAAAAAAAAGGTCAGAGGGAGCCTGTTTGCCTATTCTGTTTTGCCATGTAAGGACAACATAGCAAGAAAGTTGTCATGTATAAAGTAATAAACCTTCACCAGACACCAAATCTGCTGGTGCCTTATCTTGGACTTCCCAGCCTCTGTTGTTTTTAAGTTACGTAGTCTAAGATATTTTGTTATGGCAGCTTGAATGGATTGAGACAGAAGCCAAAGTCTAGCTCCATGAAAGCAGCTTGGTAAATGTTTGTTGAATAATGGTCTTCAAGGAAGTAGGAGGAGACTCCCTAAAACAGTCAAGAGGGAATGAGTATAAAATCAGAGGTTTCATGAATAAAACAGAAAAGTAAATTAGATTTCAACTACTAATTCTTTTTCAAGAAAAATTTTAACTTTTTTCAAACTGATGGCTTTTTTTTTTCAGATTATATTAACTTCCAACTCACATTGTGGTAAGAACAGTTCTTGTTAAGTGATATAATACATTTTCTTATTGTTTGAGCCACTTTGAATTGCTTCTAAAATAACTGCCACTAAAAGCATCTTAACTGACAGTAATGTTTACAGATAGAAACATGGTTAAATATTACTTTTATTTTCATACCTACTTTGGTTTAGGACAGATGCCTCTGACTTGAACAGACCATCAGAAATGTGTAACATTAATTTTAGAAAACCACTCAGACAGAGAGTGCTGGGCTCCCTTAGGAAACAACACAAATCTCTGCTTTCCCATCACCCATGCTTCTGGGTCCGCACTCTCAGAGAAGTTCTCTGTTATCAGGCTGGCTTCATAAGTCAGTTCCAGCATCCTTGAAGGTATATTGATGCTGAAATGGAAAGGGTTTCAGTGTAATCTCTCCCAGTTTCATAGATAAAGCCCTAGGACTGAAGTAAACTTTCTATTTATAGCAGGTCCTTGAATAATGTTTTGTTCAATGTCATTTGGTTACAACATTGATTAGAAAAAAATTTGACTCTTGGCTAGGGTCACTGTCTGTTTGCATATTCTCCCCATGTTGGCCGGGGTTTTCTCCAAGTACTCCCATGTCACAAAGCTGCACATGTTAGGTTAGATGGCATGTATAAATAGTCCCAGTCTGAGTGTGTGTGTGTGCATGAGTAAGCCCTGTGATGGGAGGGCGTCCTGTCCAGGGTTGGTTCTCGCTTTGCACCCTAAGCTGCCAGGATAGGCTCTGGTCACTTATGATCCGACCCTACACTGAAAAAAAAAAGGGTAAATAATTACTTAACTTGCTTGTATTAATCTTTTGCAAATGTATGTATAGCTCACATTTATTTCAATGTTGAATATTAGAAGTGTTTTGGTCTTCTAGAAGTTTAGTGATTTTTTTTTTTTTGGGTGACCAGAAATGTGCCCTAGTAATTTAATTCTTTTTTGTTTGTTTGAGAAAGGGTCTTGCTCTGTTCCCCATTCTAGAGTGCACTGACATGATCATAGCTCACTGCTGCTTCAAACTCCAAGGCTCAAGCAACCCTCCTGCTTCAGACTCCTGAGTTGCTGGAACTAAAGGTGTATGCCATCATGCCCAGCTAATTACTTTATTTTTTGTAGAGACAGGGTCTTGCTTTGTTGCCCATGCTGATCTGGAACTCCTGAAATCAAGTGATCCTCCCATCTTGAGCTCCCAAAGTGCTGGAATTACAGGTGCGAGCCACCACACCTGGCCTTAACTCTTGTTTATATTAATTAGCCTATGATAAAACTTGTTTCATTATATGCCATTTACTTAAAGTCACAGTTTCCAAAAACATAGCAATGACATTGAGATTTACTGTATCTGCCTTCTCAGGTGCTTCTTGAATTAAAAATAATGGCAGGCCAAGAATGAAATGATTCTTTTGTGTCTAGCTTCCTGGTTAAAGAGAAGTCAGAAACCAACATATGTACCAAAGATTTGAAAATCGATGTGTGTTCTCCCACCATGTACCAATATCCCTTTTGACTCTTCCTATAATGTCAATTTAAAAGAATGAGATGAAAAATAGATAGTTGACTTTGCTTTTTCATGCTCAACAGTATCAACTTCCTCTCAGAATGGTAAACTGCATGACTGGCTACTTATATGGAATCCCCAGTTTGCCCTAGGAGAGATGCTAGCTGTCTTTCAGTGCTTCAGTGTGGTCTACTTTCACCTGATGTAATTTGCTGTGTGACTGTAGGCAAGGCCGATTTCTCCTATCCATTTTGCAAAAAAATAGGGTGAATACTTGCTTTTCTCCAATTACAGAGAGTCCAAGCGTAAAGGATAGACAGTAAATACTAGGGGCTATAACTCATCAATTATTTCATGAATAACTCTGAAAAATTAAATAGAACGGAATGGAAAGTAGCATAAGGCACCATACATATTAAGGGTGAGCTACTGTTTCAGAAACATTAATTTCAGTTACAAATAGGTATGTATATGTTTATTATGTAATGATGTGAAACATTTTATACTGTGGGTTCCAGGCAAAAGTTTGGAAGCCACTGCCCCACACTATTTATCATTGGTCTTAAGTGCTGAACTGCCCCACTCCTGGACCATTGCTGAAAGGTGTTGCTTCAGATATATTTGCAAGCACTTTCTTCCAGCACAGTGCTCCTTTTCACTACTGGCTGATTCTGAACTGTGTGATTCTACTCTGAAAAAGACAACACCTTCTTAGCCCCAAGAAAGATAATATCTATTTTTAAGCACTTTGCACATGTATCATTCATCTGGTACTTGACTTTTCTATGCAGATACATTTCCTAACTAAACTAGAAAAACTAGGGACGGGGCTATAGTTATTCTGTGACAAACATGGTATCCTTATACATATAAGATGCTTGATCAACATCCTTAGAATAAGCCCTTTTCTCTGGCAGAGTCCCACTTCTGGAATCAGTGCCTACTGAACTCTGGTCAATTTAGGGGCTGGAAAAGTGTATGCTCTACCTATGCTTATTTGACTGACTAAGGCATTTCACCAACTCCACTAGCTGTTCCTAAGTTATTCTTAGAATGACTATTGTTGATGATTTCCAGATTCTGTAAACACATTAGCTAATCATGAGTTTACAATTAGCTAATAAAAATGGGCTATCCACTTTTCTTGGGGGTTAGATGATACTCCTTTTCTATTTGACACTTACAGAACTCTGTAGGAAAAGGTAACTCAAGAAACTTCCAACTCTCTCTCAAATGCTGTATTTAGTAGAACTATTTTCTTTTGCCAAAAAGATTAACATTTTAAATATTTGATAAATGCATAACTATTTTACCTGACTTTAACATGTTGGGATTACAGTACGCCAAAGCCCATTTCGAAAAGTAAAACAATCTGAAGTGAATTCCCTATACCTACAATTCCCTATATCCTATTCACATCAAACAACCAAACAAACATTCACAGCTTACACAGAAATAAAATCAAACTTTTACTACCTGCTTATTCATTTCTGTGATGTTTATCCAGACTTTGTTCAAACCCATCTCTCCAGATTCAATCTTCTCAAGTTGTTTTTGCTTGCTGAGTAGTTCTTCATTAAGTTTAGGGATTTCTTGGAATGAGCTTTTCTGATTAGATTCCACTGAAAAGACAAAATAAGACCAATCATAAATACCATAAAGTTCCCTCATGGTCCTAAGATGAAAAAATGATCAAACAGTAGGAAAGATGGATTAATAAAATACTGACATTGTTCTTTTGTTTATGTAAATACGTACTTTTCACACTAAAGCTCCATTTTAACTGGGGCTATTTCACTATTGGCATTGCAACTTTTAAAAGCTAGCCAACTAAAAATTATGACAGAATGTGAGCACAAAGAGTTGGCTTTGAGTCTCAACTCTGTGACTTGCTAACTCTCATCTTGAGCATATTACTCAAATTCTTAGAGCTCAGTTTCCTCATCTGTAATACAGTGATAAAATATAGTTCACAGGGAGAAACAGGAACACTTCTACACTGTTGGTGGGAGTGTAAATTAGTTCAACCATTGTGGAAGACAGTGTGGTGATTCCTTAAGGATCTAGAAATAGAAATACCATTTGACCCAGCAATCCCATTACTGGGTATATACTCAAAGGATTATAAATCATTCTATTATAAAGACACATGTACATGTATGTTCATTATGGTACTGTTTACAATAGCAAAGACCTGAAACCAGCCTAAATGCCCATCAATGATAGACTGGATAAAGAAAATGTGGCACATATACCACATGGAATACTATGCAGCCATAAAAAAGGATGAATTCGTGTACTTTGCAGGCACACAGATGAATCTGGAAACCATCATTCTCAGTAAACTGACACAAGAACAGAAAACCAAACACCACATGTTCTCACTCACAGGCGAGTGTTAACAATGAGAACACATGGACACAGGGAGGGGAACATCACACACTGGGGTCTATAGGAGGGTGGGGGGTTAGAGGAGAGATAGCAGGGAGTGAGATTGGGGAGGGATAACACTGGGAGAAATACCTAATGTAAGTGACAGGGGGACGGAGGCAGCAAACGACCATGGCATGTGTATACCTATGTAACAATCCTGCAAGATCTGCACACGTACCCCAGAACTTAAAGTATAATAAAAAATATATACATAAACTAAACTAAAAAAAATATACTTCACAAGATTGTTAATATTAAGTGAGAAAATGGCTGTAAAGCATTTAACACAGCTGGTCAGGCATATAATAAATGAGAAATCCTAGGTCCTGACCAACTCAATTAAGAAGATTTTAAATTAGTCAATTAAGATTTATAAACCTTACTCCATTAATGCTCAAGGTGAGATTATAAGTTATATATCTAAATGCTTAAGGGGGCAGTCTGACCATCTTTCAAACGCTGTTATGAGAACTAAGATTTTTAATCTTTTTCATAAATAGTAAACAGTATTTTCTTAAGTCTTAAACCACCCCAAAACTCAAAATGAAATCGAAGATAAAAGGATATGCTGGGTGAAGTATAGTGTGATATTTGGCCTTTCTTTTGGGAAACAACAGCTCCTGAATGGTTTAGGGATTTGCCAGCCAAAAGGTAGAGGCCTGAAAGAATCCTTTCTCTTCTTTCTTTAAAGAGCATTTTTCCTTTTCATAGAAAATAAAATATTAATAATGGCTGGTCCTCCAGAATAAAACCTACATCTTTTTTTTTTTTTTTTTTTTTTTTAAAGCCACAGACTGCCTGGTCAGTTATTATATGCTTCCTTAAAACGAAAAACTGGCATAAAAGACCCATATAAAATAACCTCCTAAAAACGTAAGCTCCATGACTGTTTTGTTCACTTCCACACAGTCAGCACTTAGAATACTCCTGACACATTTTAAGTACTTAATAAATATTTATCACCTGAATAAATATTTGGCCTTTGCTTAACTTCCAATTCATTCCCTACACTTCACCTACCTCTTCAACCTACTTGTGGCCAAGCTGATCTTCCTGACACACTAACCTTTTAAGCCTCATGACCCTTGCACTGCTATGGTTTCTGCCTAGATGCCCTTGGCTTGTCTCTTCTTTATTTCTACCACTTTGGCCTAGTTAATTCCTTTTAAGATTCAGTGCCAACAGGCCAGGACCCTTAGAGCACTGCACCTCTTTACTACTCCAAATTCTACCACGCACTTAACACGTGGTGCTGTAACTCCACTCATCTGCTGTAACTTTACTCATCTATCTCCTCTATCAAATGGGGAGATGCTTGAGGACAAAGACTAGATCTAACTTGGGTATGTATTTCCAGCAGCCAGCACAGAGCCAGGTACACAGAAGGGTTCAAATGATTGTTCTGTGAAATAACTGTAGGGCATGAAATGGAGTTAATGTTATACTATTAAACACAAAACCCCTCAACAAATAAAAAACCGAAACACATTTAACAACTAAAATCCCCCACAAAATGAGCAGTGTTGGTGGTATCCTTATTTTAAGCAAGCTCACTATTGAAAATTCAGAATTGAGAGATATATTTATTCATTTTTCAAAAATGCTTGCCAAAGGATTTCATTATAATGACAGGTTTTCTAGGTGCTTTAACATTAAAAAAAACCTGATATATGTTAATTGTACATATTTACAGGGTACCTAGTGATGTTTCCATACATATAATGTATGGCAATCACAGTGATTAGTGTATCCAGCATCTCAAACATTTATCATTTCTTTGTGTCAAAAATATTTGATATCCTCCTTACAGCTATTTGCAACTACCTCTTATTAACTCTAGCCACGCTACAGTGGTACATAACACTAGAACTTATTCCTCCTAACAGGCTGTAATTTTGCATCCTTTAACAAATCTCTCCCTATCCCTTCTTCCCCTACTCTTCTCAGCCTCTAGTATCCTCTTTGTGTTTTTACTTCCATAAAATCAAATTTTTAAAAAATTTATTTTTATTTTGTTTAGACATGAGGTCTCTCTCTGTTACCCAGGCTGGAGGGCAGTGGCATGATCACAGCTCACTGCAGCCTCAAACTCCCAGGCTCAAGTGATCATTCTGCCTCAGCCTCTTGCATGGCTGGGACTACAAGCATGCACCACACCCAGCTATTTTTAATTTTTTTAGAGATGGTGGTTTGCTATGCTTCCCTGGGCTGGTCTCAAACCCCTGAGCTCAAATGATCCTTCTGCCTCTGCCTCTTAGTTGTTGGGATTACAGGCATGAGTTACCATACCTAGCAAAATAAACTTTTGTTATCTTCCATATATGAGTGAGAACATGCAGTGTTTAGCTTTCTGTTCCCAGCTCATTTCACTTAACAATGTCTTTCAGTTCCATCCATATTGCAAAGAATGACAGGATTTCATTCTTTTTTATGGCTGAATAGTATTCCACAGCATATATATACTACATTTTCTTTATCCATCTGCTCTTGGACGCCTAGGTTGATTCCATAGCTTGGCTATTGTGAATAATGCTGTAATAAACATGGGGGTGTGAATGTCTCTTCCACATACGGATTTCCTTTTGCCCAGTAGTTTCCTAGGTGCTTTAAATGCAGCACTTAATTTACACATGGTTTAGAGGAATATATCTATCTCATACAGTAAAAACATTTTACCAGCCTAAATTAATTAATTTCCCTGAATTTCCTATACATTTTCAATTAGGTTATAAAGAAAAACTCATCCAACAAACATCTGCCATACTCAGGTACCTCAAAGGAACAAGGGGCAAAGCCTCTCTTTTCTGCAGTCTATATGCATGAACTAGGAAGTAGGAGTGGAAGAGGAAATAGACAAATACATAAATAACCTGGATTATAATGATTAACTAAACAACATATAAAACTGACCAGCCCTGAAAATATTCTGGATCCTCAGGACTGTATGAGCCAAGAGGGGATCACAATGATTATCTCGTCTGGAGCTTTTTAGGAGAGATACTTTTAAGAATTGGTACTTCTATTACATAAACGGGATGAAGTGTAGCAAACTACAACTTATGATTACTAATTCATGTTTTTCCAACATAGGAAGCAATAATTTAAAATTTCGTATGTTAATGACCAAAAGAATGTACTTAGTTCTTTCGATTTCCTAATCTTTAAGATAAGGAAATGGAAAAATGTCAACATATACCACCAGTCAAATAGTACACACAATACTGACAGCAATATTTTATATTTACACAATGTCTTTTCAGTTTGCAATAAACTATTATGTATTAATTATTCAACAACTTGTTATTAAGCCCCTACCATGTGCCCAAACCTGCATGGGCACCAGTATATACAAAAGACCCTGAAGGTCTCAGTCTAGTGGGGAGCCAGGCATGGTCACAGAATTACTATACAGTGTGACTGATGTTACGACAGAGGAATGCCCAAAGTGCTTTGGTAGCACAAATATATCTTTATATTTTACAGATGAGAAAATGAATGCTCAAAAAGAATAAGTGACTTGTCTAAGTTTTACAGCCAGTTTTGCAAAGCCAGAATTCAAAAAGTCGAACCCTCTGTTCCTAGGACCAGTACTTTTCCTAGTATACTTTAGAGGTCACAGATAACTACATCCCCTAATGCCCTCATTAGCACAAGACCATTTTTAAGTTCTCTGCCAAATGATCAAGTCACTACTTTGTCTGTATGGCCAGAAAAGGAGGTACCTGATTTATTTATACTGTCCAAATTTATTTACACTCTTCCAAATTTCCTTTCATTTACTCAAGTGTTTCATAGCTGAGTGACAGAAAAGGATGGTTGAGAGTAGAATCTTCCTTAGAATAACTGTGGAGGTCTTTTGAAGTATCTGGTTTTGGAAAAAAGAATACTGAACTAAGAGTTTCAGGGCCAGTCAGTACTTTTTGCTTAACTATCAAGTTTATCTTTGAAAAAAATGCCAAGCCTATCTGCTTTGCTTTCTATTTCAGATATTTTAGCAATCCTTTGTCCTTTCCTTGCAAGTGTTTTGGAAAATTTATTGAAATAAAATCAAACGGTTCTAGATTTCTCAAGAAGGTATTAAAGCCAGACAAGCAGGTGGTCTTATCCAAGTTCGTGAATCCCACTGTCTTCTTGAAAAACAAATAAAAATTTAAAAAATACATTTAGGCAGGGTGTGGTGGTTCATGCTTGTAATCCCAGCACTTCGGGAGGTCGAGACAAATGAATCATCTGAGGTCAGGAGTTTGAGACCAGCCTGGCCAACAAGGTGAAACTCCATCTCTATTTTAAAAAATACAAAAAATTAGCTGGGCGTGGTGGCACATGCCTGTAGTCCCAGCTACTCAGGAGGCTGAGGCAGGAGAGTCACTTGAACCTGGGAGGTGGAGGTTGCAGTGGGCCGAGATTGTGCCATTGCACTCCTCCTGGGCAACAAGAGCAAAACTCCATCTTAAAAAAAAAAAATACTAAGAAGATTGGTTCCATTTAGTCAAGATATTGGTTCTCACAAACAAAACAAAACAAAACAAACTTCTGAGAAAGTAGTCTACAATGGTTTAGCCTATGGACTATTCCAGGCCCCATCCCCTACCCTCCCTTAGGAAGTCTTGCTTTGCAGTGTCAGGAAGACATTGCAGGTGCTGGCGTTTCTACTGGAGCAAATCAAAGCCAACAAAACAGTTGGGCTGACAATTTCAAATCTGCTTCACTTAGCTGGCTGACAAATGTAGTCAGGGTCCCAGGGGAATGTGGCTCAGTGGTAGAAAGCAGGGTCTGCAGTCCAGGGTATAATTCTTGACATCTCCTGAAGACAGTATAGTATTTCCAGGGATTGGTATTAACAAGTGTTAAATAAATATTTGTTGACTGATTGTCAGGTCTATTACATGTACGAGTACTATATTTTTAAAAGGTAGTACTTTGTTTGCATTCCCAAAGAAATTACCTGAAAAGCTCAGCTAAGGTATAAATTACACAGGTATCCTATAAACATGGGTGCAGACGAGTCAGAAAAAGGAATATCAAGATATTGTACATATCAAGAAAGAAAGAAATGCAGAATTTGATATGCTATAAGGTTGTTTCTTCCAGATATATACATTATATTGATGGTTGTTTGATAAGAATTATAAGTATTCTGTATTAGATTTTGCAATATATATAATTCTATTGCTTACAGGTAAGGAGCAAAAGCCCAACTATTCAAATGGTCATATATTTTTTTCTGAAAAATAA
Organism: Sapajus apella; assembly: GCF_009761245.1. Taxonomy (NCBI): domain Eukaryota; kingdom Metazoa; phylum Chordata; class Mammalia; order Primates; family Cebidae; genus Sapajus; species Sapajus apella. The sequence goes on from NW_022437002.1 coordinate 18,755,798, forward strand.
TATATTATTTTTTAAAAGTTGAGAGTGGAACAGCTGACTCTTAAAAGCCTTACTTTATTTCATTTTTTTTTAGACGGAGTCTTTCCCTGTCGCCACACTGGAGTGTAGTTGCGCAATCTTGGCTTGCCGCAACCTTTGCCTCCTGGGTTCAAGAGATTCCCCTGCCTCAGCCTCACGAGTAGCTGGGACTACAGGCATGCACCACCATGCCCAGCTAAATTTTGAATGGCTGAATTGAGGAATGTTTTGAAATATATAAATAAATAATTGCTATATGTGATCAAAACAAGCTACAGCACAAGCCTATAGCTTAACTACAAGCCTAACTAACTAGAAGGCTGTAGTTAAGAGACCCAATTAACTACAGAGAGACGACAGCACAGACAGGTGTCTTCAGTGGTTATTTATAAATACTGTTTCTGAGAACCTAATTTCCAAGTTATGATTACTACTTATACACACAGAAAAAATTGGCCTTAAAGACACTATGCAATACTGCGAGGACAACTATAAAGGAGGAAAAATAACTATGGGGTACATTTCTTTTTTTTTTTTTTTTTTCCTTTGGGACGGAGTTTCGCTCTTGTTACCCAGGCTGGAGTGCAATGGCACGATCTCGGCTCACCGCAACCTCCGCCTCCTGGGTTCAGGCAATTCTCCTGCCTCAGCCTCCTGAGTAGCTGGGATTACAGGCACGCGCCACCATGCCCAGCTAATTTTTTGTATTTTTTAGTAGAGACGGGGTTTCACCGTGTTGACCAGGATGGTCTTGCTCTCTTGACCTCGTGATCCACCCGCCTCGGCCTCCCAAAGTGCTGGGATTACAGGCTTGAGCCACTGCGCCCGGCCTTGGGGTACATTTCTTATACCATACTTTGAAAATTGGTAATCCAGGCTAGGATTCTGGCAGAGAATTGTGACATACTGAATTCCATCTCCAGAATCAGAAACACAGAAGAAAGCCAACGTTAGTATTTTATTTTTTTTAAAGCAACATCTCTAGAAACATCATTAATACACTAAAGATTAGCTGTTCTTAGGTTGGGTTCAAAACTTGAGTAACCGTAGGCAGCCAAGAGAAGCTGAGATATTGTAATCTTCTAAGCTTCAGATGGCAAAGTGAGGATATTGTAAACTTCTAGTCTTAAGATGGGAAGAACTTAAATTCCAGTTCTGGAGCCAGATTTCTTTATGACCTTGAGAAAACCTTGTGGTCAGTTTCCTGGTATGCTCATGCTATTAAGGTTAGGGTATTTGTGATTAAGTTGAAACTGGTTCCTTTGCTTAGAAGATTAACCCTTGAAACCTAGAGCCAAAAATTTCAGTGTTGCTACAAAAAAAAAAAAAAAAATATATATATATATATATATATATATTAAATCTGGTCGGAGCTATTATGCAAACGCAACTTTTGGAAAAAGTAATTTGGGTGGAGCACAGTGGCTCACACTTGTAATCCCAGCACTTTGGGAGGCTGAGGCAGGCAGATCACTTGAGCCTAGGAGTTCGAGACCAGCCTGGGCAACATAGTGAAACCCTGTCTTCTACAAACATACAAAAATTAGCAGAGTGTGGTGCATGTCTATAGTTTCAGCTACTGGGGTTGGGGGTGGGAGTGTGGGGTGCTGACATGGGAGGACTGCTTGAGCCCATGAGGTCAAGGCTGCAATAAGCCAGATGCCACCGCACTCCGGCTTGGGGGACAGAGCGAGACCCTATCTCAAAAACAACGACGACAACAACAACAACAACAACAACAACAACAACAAAAAAAGAAACGAAAACGTAATTTGGATGTGTAAAATACAACTTTACAATTTAGAATATGCAAAACTCTGAGACTTGAAAAGCTCCTTTAACTGTAAAACTCACTCAGTTGCATAGTGTTCAAGGTAGATATGGTTGTTGTAAGCCCTTCATAGATATGTAACTTATTTCAAAGAATCACAAAGGTTTCCTGAGACTTTAAAATGATAACATTCATTAATGGTATGTCAATGTTTTTTTCTTGAAACAGACCATGTTACTAGTATAAGCACAGCTAAGGAGAGAAATCTATCAGTCCTTGGTCTAAGCTTGAAAACTGATAAGTATGCAGAAAGCCAGTTCTTCCTGTTTCTTCTACGAAACTTCTTTTAGATTACTCACCAAGTTGATATCAAAGAGATCTGAAGGCACTTGAAGAAACGTGTGTAGGTTTACAAAGCCACTGGGAACAGTGGTGCACATAGTAGTGTTATAAATGTGAACTTGGGTAGCAAGGGTCAAGAGGAAGCTCAGCTCTGTCAAACTTAATCACTGAACAAATTACTTAATCCTTCTAAAAGCATAAAATAATAAAAATAATACTCATCTCACAGGATTATCTTGGAAAGAAAATGATTTGAAACTTGGCAAACAGTAGGCCTTACATAAATGTTAGCTATTCTTATTATTGCCCGTTCCTATGCTCCTATTTGGTTTTTCTAAAGAGGTAACTGTTTGACAGATGCTCCCACATTCTTTCTCAAACAGCCCTGTGAAGTGGAAGGAATAGCCCAGTGCTGTCATTGCCAGTTTATACGTGGGGAGATGGAAGCTATAAGTAGAGGTTACCTACCTAAGGGTAGGAGTCTCTTGCCTTCTGCACTCTAAGCATTGACTGCAATGCCATTATTTCAGATGCTACTTGGCCTGCTGGTGCACAAGCACTGTCTTTTGTTTGTGAGTTTAAAAACAAATAAGTGTTACAACGTTCAAGCAGACAGCTCAGAAAGAGGTAAGAATATGGAGAGTAATGTATAACTGTTTCACTAGAATGGGTGAAACTCTTAGGTTAGCACAGTTGACTTTGTCCCAGAACCTGGAGAGAAGTCCAAGATTACACTCTGAAAAGAGTGACCACTGCTGGGTGCAGTGGCTCACATCTGTAATCCTAGCTACTCGGAAGGCTGAGGCACAAGAATTGCTTGAACCCAGGAGACAGAGGTTGCAGTGAGCTGGGATCACACGACTCCATCCCAGCCTGGGTGACAGAGTGAGACCCTGTCTTAAAAAAAAAAAAAAAAAAAAAAAAAAGAGTGATCACTTACTTGTTCGAAATTTTTCCTTGAGGGCATCCAGATCCTCCTTGAGAGCAACCTGCATCCACACCAAGCCAACACAGGCCACAACACAGGCAGCGAGGATGACAAAACCACAGAGCGGGTAACAGATCTTGCAGCATCGTAAATAGTCTCCCCTGCTCAAAAGGACAAATTCAACCATGAGTACAAAAGTGATTATGAGTATGGCTTTATTAGAAATAGTATACATGTTTTGCCATGCAATTATCTCCTCTAAATGAATAACCAGTTAATTAACCAGGGGAGGCAGGGTAATGCACTTAAATGAATAAATAATATGACCTATGAAGGGTCCATCTACTGGGCACAACGGTTTCAAACGTCACATACAACAGAGGGAGTTCCTGTAGGTAAAAGGAAGAACCTAAGGGCACTACAGCTGTCATCATCAGGAGGGAGGTCTTTGAATACAAGCTCAGGTCACAAAAGTGTAAAGACCAAGGTTTCTCTGCAATTCCATCACTGCACTGTAATTTACCTATTGATTTTTCTCTCTCAAATACTCACTCACTCACTCTGGGGAACCTTGTTTCAGTTTATTGAAACTTTATAAACCTTTAAGCAAGTTTTACTGTAAAAAAAATGAAAGAGGATCTGTAGCTTTAAGTGGACACCTGGTGTATTCTAGCTTATTGGCTCAGAAGTAAGGAAACACAGAAGGGGCTAGATTTCATACAAAACATCAACCAACCTTCAAGGTCTAAACTAACTTAGCAGGGTAAGTACTCCTGGTACCTTCCGATTAAGGTAACACTTCATCATACCTTCATAACCCAAACCCAGGATTGCCCTTAACAACCTAAGCCCACAAAGCTCATTAGAAATCAAACTCTTCCTTTAACAAAATAAGAAACATTTTAAACACTCAATGTCAGCACCCAACCTTCTGCCTAACCCTTCTTTCCACATCCTCACCAGAATCCTCTTTTCTTTTAGTGTGCTCTGCGAGGGTCCAAGGGCATTTTTAAAGTTCCCTTTAGTCCTTCCCCACTCTGAGCCCCAATCCCAAAGTCCTCAAATCTTACTACTTGATTTGTCTAGTGGAAAATCAAGCCGTTCTCCACCTATGAACGGCTGGGGAAAATGATGCCTCTTCTTTTGCCTCCCCATCCACTCTCAAGGCTCATACTTCCTACTGTATATCCCTCACCATATTTCACCATCACCAATATTCAGACTCATTGAAAGTACAAAAATGAAATAATTTGCAGTCTTAAAGTCCCTGCTTCTCCTTTGCTCTACATTGTTTTAAAAGGTCTAGTCCCCAAAGCTTCTTTGCTCCTCTGTCTCCATTCTTTGCTTCTTTAGGGCTCCCTGGGCTCTTGGCACATTCTCCAAGTCCACATTTCCACTTCAGATTTGGAGCTTTTCTTTCTACACCTAAAGGCAGATCTCTAACTTATTCTTCATTCAGGATCTGAACTTACCTTCTCCGTAAAACCATTTTTCCCTCTTTGACTTCCAAAGCCTATACTTTTTTTTTTTTTTTTTTTTCCTAAGGACTTCCTTTCTCCTTCTTGTCAATGTGACCCCTTGGTTGTGCAAAGAGATGCCTTCTCCCCATTCCACCTTTCACCACTACTCACTTGGCAAAGCGAGAGCGATTTCCAACCACACCGAATTCCTCTTCCTCCTCGGAGCTTGACTCAGAGTCTGAGTCAGGAGGCTCAGTGCGAAGCAGGCGGTGACTGCTTGGCCCTTTCTTGGGCTTCTTTCTCCGGCTGTCCCCAGCCAAACCAATCAATGCATTGAGCTCTTTGCGCTTTTTCATCTTCTTGTGTGGAGTGAGTGGAGCCCCGACTCCTGAGCTGCCAGGTTCGTACCCGACGCCCAATTCCCTTCCTGCCTTGGAGCTGCCTTCCAGGTTTGGGAATCCTGGGCCAGAGCCCCCTGGTCACTCCCACCTAGGGGTGGGACTGACCAGATCCGCCAGGGACTGGAGATTGGAGCCCAGAGGAAACTGGAACTCAGATGGGTGTGGGAAGTCAGGTAGAAATGGCCAAGGAGGTGGCGACCCCAAGGGATAACGCCTTGGGCGCAGAGTGTTAGTAAAGAGGATGGAAAGGGATCTTTATTTCCCAAAGGGTGAAGAAAGCCAAGTCCAAATTTAAGGATTCTCAGCGCTGATTAAGTAGGCAAAACTTCTAAGGGTGCTTCAGGAGTTGGGGAAGGGCACACAAAATAGGCGTTTTAAACCTCCGGGGCAGGATTTCCAATGCAGAGTGAAGAGAAACTTGTTCCTGAATGGAAAGAGTGGGGAGGTGCAGGGCAAGAACGTGGGAACGCGTCAGTTTCTTCCTGGCTGGAGAGGTGGTGGCAGGAGGGGGCTCCCTGCAGCTACAACCCCAACACTGCTTGTCCGCACAGAAAATGCCCGGGTCAGGAAGCCGGCTGGGGTGTGTGATGACCACCGTTCTCCGGCCTCTGTCCTGAAAATGAAGGGGGCCCGAGGCCGTGGAAGATCCGGAGCCCGGCTAGAAGGGCTCGGCTTGAGAGAAGCCAGTCCCGCCCCTGCGGGACCCGCGCCCCGCTGTCTGGGCCTGGGGACGCGGTGCCGCGGGCGACCGCAAGCGCTCCCGCCCGGAGTTTGAGGTCTCCTGCAGGGGCAACTCTCAGCCACTCACACGCGCAGACACCACTCCAGCCGCGACTCCGGCCCCTGCTCCGGCTCCGGCCGCGGTCGCGGCTGCTCCCGACAAGTTGTTTTTGGTGGCGGTGGCAGAGGCGGCGGCGGCCGCGGGCTCCAGACCCGGGCCATCTCTCCTGCCCCAGATCACTTCCCCTTTTGGCAGCGGCCGCCGGCACCGCCTGCCAGTAAGCTGCGCCCTCATTGGTCACTCGCTGGGGTGACGTCACGCCGGGGCGCAAGTCGGGGCAGAGACGTTGGGCATTAAAGGGACCTTTCCCTGGAGAGGGTTAGGTCGCACCTGCGGGTAAGGGTGGCTCCACCCCCCACCCCAGGGGGGCCACCGGGACCTGCTGCTCACCTGAGCCAGGTGGAGTCCTGCATCCAGCGGAACGCGGGCGGGGCAGGCAAAGCGCCCAGCTGCTCGACCTACTTCGAAAGTTAATCTGCCGCCCAGGCCCCCAGGTGTGAACTGTACTAACCAAGCCTGAGGCTCCGCCTCTCTGACTCACACACCGGCTGTTTATTAAAAGTTTAGGCGCGCTTCACATTAATGAACACATTCATTCAATTAATAATTATTTATTGAGAGCTTACTTACTACGTGTCAGGAGCTGTTCTAGCGCGGGGGATACAGCCGTGAACAAAATAACCAGGGTCCTTGTCTTCCTGTATAGCGTAGCCAGATTTAGCAAATAAAAATGTAGGACACCCAGTAAAGTTTGAATTTCAGATAAACAGCAAACAATTTTTTAGCGCTAAGACATCCCATGCAACATCTGGGACATCCTCATACAAAAAAATTATTCGTTGTGTATGTGAAATTCAAGTTTAACTGAGCATCCTGTATCTTATCTGCCAGTCTATTCCTGCAGTTCATACTCCAGTGGGAGGAGAGCAACAGTAGGCAAACACATTACATGTCAGGAGGTGATAAGTGTTATGAAGAAAATTGAAACATGGTCAGGTGATGGGGAGTGCCTCTGTGAAAAGGGAACATATAGTCAGATTATCAGAGGAGGGAAGGGAATGAGCTGTGCAGTGGCAGGAAGGAGTGACCAGGAAGATCTGGTGTGGCTGCACCAGAAGAGCAAGGAGCAGAGTGGTAGAAAATGAGGTCGGAGAAACATCAGAGGCCAGAGCTTTAGGGCCTACCTTATGGATCACGGAAAGGACTTTGGGAAAGTACTGGGAGCGTTAAGCTGAGATGCGGCATACTCTGGCTTTTTCGTTTATTAAAAAAAAAAAAATCACTGGGCGGGCGCAGTGACTCACACCTGTAATACTAGCACTTTGGAGGGCCGAGGCAGATGGAGCATGAGGTCAGGAGATGGAGACCATCCTGGCCAACGTGGTGAAACCTCGTCTCTATTAAAAATACAAAAATTAGCTGTGCGTGGTGGTGTGCACTTGTAATCCCAGCTGCTTGGTAGGCTGAAGCAGGAGAAATGCTTGAACCTGGCAGGTGAAGGTTGCAGCGAGTTGAGATCGCGCCACTGAACTCCAGCCACTGCACTCCAGCCTGGGCGACAGAGCAAGACTGTCTAAAAAAAAAAAAATCACTTTGGCTACCTTGTAGAAAAAGGTGGGGGAGAGTGAGGAACACAGGAGAGCAGTTTGTTACAGTCAAGCTAGAGATGATGCTGATAGGTTAGAGAGGCAGTAGCGGAAATGGAGAGCATTCTGGATGCTTCTTGAAAATAGAGCTGACAATTTTTTGCTGATAGATTAGAGGAAAGGTGTGAAGAGACGAGACATCATGGATAACTGCAGGGTTTGGAGGTGGAAAAACTGGAAGCAGAGAATTGCTGTCTTTTGAGATGGGGAAGACCAGGTTTGGGACATGCTTGAGAAGCCAATTCAATGTTATGTGTAAAATTTTTCTTTTTGGTGCTGCAAAGAAAAATTAGTACTGGGACAAAGGATCTCCTAGTGAAGCAATTTTTTTTTTTCCCACTTTCTGCAGAAAGGGTACTCCCATTAACAATCTTGTCAGGAGGGTACAATGAACAAAGGAAAGCAGACATACTTATTTCTTATGGATTTGGGTTTGTTCTTACTGCTGTGTCTGATCTCCATTGGCTGGAGCCAGACCTCACAATTTAAACTAAAATCTGATTGGCTAATAACTTGAAACTTTTTAAAACAGGTAAAAGCAATGGAACATACCTGTGAGCAAGTCCAGCACAGATATATTGGTTAAAGCACAAGGACATAGAATGTACTTGTGCCTGTTAGCGTGTCTAACAGCTACATAGGATAGGGCTTGTAGCAGAAAAAGCAAGAAGACTTTTGAAGAAAGTGTTTAAAACAAACTATTATTTCTAACACATCAATTTTTCTTTCTTTCTTTTTTTTTTTTAAGAGAAAAGCATAAAAAAATTTATTTCATCCAAGTTTTACATTACATGGCAGCCTTCAGAAATGAATACCCAAAGAACCAAGGAAAACTTTATATTGTTATGCTCCCAGAAGAATGAACAGTCATGTAAAAATATGATTGACCCCAGAAAAATAGTATGATCTTATGGTAATAGACTGAGGGTGAAACTCAGCAAAGCCTATCCAGATTTGATTGGCCTTTCTGCGAAGCATTCCTAATCTCTAGGTATGGGGCATGACCCCTCTGCAATGAAGGTCTTATGACCTACTTTTAGGCAAGTAAGTCAGAGAATTTATTTATGGCCAGCTCTCACACAGAAATAGAGAGAAAAGTCAGAGTGACTTTCTTGCTCCTGGGAGCCTCCCAAATTTTTTCTTTTTTTTTTTTTTTCTCATTTATTTATTTTATTGCATTTTAGGTTTTGGATCAATTTTTCTTAAACAAGAAAGGAAACTTTGAAGAGGAACTTTTCTATTTCCCACAATTTTCCTCCTCTTTTACTTTATGGTTCCTCTTCAAACTTGTTTAACATATCTTGACTCAACTGTTCTGTTTGACTTTCTACGAGAAGTAACTTTTCTGAATAAGTTTGGGGAGGGTTTGAGGAGATTTTAGTAAGTTCTGTGTTTACCAGTCTTTGTACTAGCCCTTGGATTCACGCTATAATACAGGACCCAACAAGAAGGAGTATACTTATTACAGTTGCTAAAGAAGTAAGAATTGAGGCTATGGTCTCTTTCCATTGCCCAAACCAACTTTAGAGCCAATTTGAAATAGAGTTGTTGTTAATGCCGGAATTTTTTGCTAACTCGTTTGATAAGGCAGTAAGCCCTTGGAGGGCTTTTGTTATGCTTCCATCAGGAGCAGTGTTGTTTGGGATAAAGGTGCAACACTGAGTTTTGATCATAACACAAACACCACCTTTTTCTGCTAATATCATATCTAAAGCTATCCTGCTCTCCCAGGCCATTTGACTAGCGGAGTTCAGCTATACCTTTAACAGCATCTTTGTATCAGAAGATGAAACAAATCGCTGCTGGCTGTAATAATTGTAGTTTATCAAATCTACATTTTTATTAATTGTTGCCCGCCAAAACAACATTGACTCAAATCCTGAAGTATTTGATTCCTGGCTTTAAATTTTTCTGGTACTCTTCAAGGAACTCCAATGGCATCTAAATAGATATGGGAATCAAAAGACCCATAAGGGGCTGCTGCTTTTGAGGCTTCTCTTATTTGCCTATGTTGTATTTTCTCTATTTCTGGTTAATGAGATGGCAGGGTAAAAGGGATAGCCAGTCGAACTAGAGCACAAGTACTGCTCCAATTGTTTGGCAGCATGACCAGTAAAGTCCTCCACAATACTGCCATACATCCGCTTGGGGATGAATAAGGGCAGACTGATGGGTCAGCTGTTGGAAGTGCCTGAATTCACTGCATCCTGTTTAGTTTCCAAGAAACACTAAGTTCTCCCCTTGTCGTGAGAGATGTGAGGCGAACTTTGCTTTGGGAGATGGAGTCTGTATGGCCCTTGGGGGTTGACCCGCAGGGTGCTGAACTTCAGAAAATAGCAGAGAAAGAGCTTGGCACAATTCATTATCTCAGGCGGTGGAATCTTGAAAAAGAGCTACCATGCACTCCATATCTGCTTAATTTGAGGACCATTCTAGTGGAAAGGGAACAATCTGGCCCTCTGGCCTACTGTGTGCACAAGTCTAACAGTTGCTTTTATTTAAAACGCGGACAGAATATTTAATCCATTCGAGCCAGGCATTTGCATCTTGGTATCCTGTTTTGGTAGCTATGGTCTGTCTTAGGTCTTTTATTTCCACATTCAAATAGAGGCTGTTTGGTATACTCATTGAGAGTTCTCTGGGCACAGGTTGGGGCCTGAAATATCAATTGGGAAGTCATCAGATAAAAATGGAACGTAAAGCAAAGTGCTTTGAGCTACTTGGAAGAAAGTCACTTAAGGTAATTTTTATGCCCATATTCTTATTGTGGCAATTACACTGTCCTTGTCTAAGGATACTCTGGCTAAGCCTGGGCCTGTATTTGATTTGTTTTTAAGAGTCTAGCTCAGAGGTATGCTCCTAAATAACCATGACCCGGTAAACATGTGATGACTACATACGTGGGCAGTGTTGCAGAGAGGTATGGGTGGAATTTTCGAGTAGCAATCAAGAAACCTGGGACTCCATCATGCCTCCACCCCTTCCTGGGTCCATCAGCATGGAAGCTATTTAGTTTCTCTGAGCTTCAGTTTTCTTCTCTGTAAAATGGGGATAAACACCTCTTTCACAGGGCAATGAGATGACTGCCAAAGTGTTTTTGAAGCCCCAAGTCCTGGTGTAATTGTTTTGTTTTTATTGTCCCCTTTTGTTTCCAGAGCTGCATGTCCCAGTACAACAGCCACAAGCCACATGTGGCAATTTAAATCTACATTTAACATAATTAACACAAAATAAAAATTTTAAATTAGTTCCTCGGTATCATTGTCTGCTGTGTCCAGTGGCCATATGTGACTAATGGCTATCAGGCAGCACGGAATAGTACAATTCCACCCCACAGAAAGTTTTATTGGAGAGTTCTTCACTAGTGCTTCCGTGAAGGAATGGGGATAGACAGGTGAGTCTCCTGACTTCAGGAACCGTTTCACAAACACATCCTGTGGTCACCAGAAGCCCGAGGCAGGAGAGGTGGCTGGCCTGAGGGTGGGGTGGCCCTCCTGTGTTGTAGACAATACATTCTTTCCCAGGGAGCTAGGGACTGAGGAACCCAGGGGAGTGGAGCGGGGCTAAGGACATACCACCCCAGCTGCAGGGACTTCTGGTCAGCCATACCCTGTGCTCTCTGCAGGTGGAGGTCTCTCCCAGGACTGGCCAGTGGGATGGTCATGGGTGGGGTGGCTGCAAGAGTAGAACTGACAAACAAGGGGATGCTTCTGCTGGATCTGCCTCTCGGTCCTTCTGTCTGCCTGTTTGCTTATGATCTGTAGATAACCCCCTTCCTGTGTTGGGTAAACATCACACAGGATGCGATTACCCATTGAAAGTTACTGGCCAGGTGTTTCTCTTCCATCAAGAGCTCTTGGATACCTCTCTGGCCTCCTTCCTAAGACTTGGGACCCTCAAGGCCAGGGATTAAGCCACTCCACTCAGAGCAGAGGCTTTTGCTGCCCTGCTGCACCAGGACTCACAAGGTTGTGATCTATCTTCTCCTTTGGGAATGTTCATATTATGATCCTGGGGAGTCCTTTTAACCTATTCAAAACTTGCCTGAAATGCATTGTGAACTTGGGGAGGTCACTTTAGAGTTCTGGTGCTTCAGAGTTTCTGTCTGTGATATGGGGATGATAATATTCCTAGCCCAGCCTTCTGCTTTGCATTGTTTAGAGCAGGGAGTAGCATGGATGTGCTTTACATGCTGTGAAGTGTCATGTAGAGTGGGTACTTGTCTGCTGGCAGCTCTATGGGGAAGGTAGGCAAAGATGATTTCCCTGTGTTCAAATTATAGCCCATGTAACTGGCAAAGCCAAATTTTGAGACCCTGTGCTAGTTTGGAAGACTCCAAAGAGTGCTTTCACTTGGGTAAGCTGAGGCACAGAGTAGGGGCAAACTTGCCCAGGGTCATGGTCTGAAATTGGATCCAGCTCTCCTAATTCCTGGGATGAAAGCTCTTTAAGATCGTGGAGTCCTCTCCTACCTGGGATCTAACTCTGTGTCTGAACATTGCCACTTGGCAGCTGTGTGATCCTGGACAAATTACTGAGCCTTTCTGAGCCTCAGCGTCCACTATGATTGCCACCTCAGTGAAATGGTGGCAGTCATAGTACCCAGGAATGGCTACATAATTTATGAGGACCAGTGCAAATGAAAAGGCAGGGTTCCTTTTCTCTCTCTGCTGTCTCTCTCAACCTTCATGTTGTTGTATTCCCTTAGGCCTGGTGATACAAGGTGAGTGTAGAGCCTCACATGAGACAAGTAAGAGGCCTGCTTCATGACTTGGCATGCAAACTCTCTTCCTCTCCCTCTGCCAGCACCCAGGATCCTGCCTGGGATGGAGTTGTGGTGGTGGTAGGGGTGTGGGGAATGTGGGGGGAACAGAGCTGAGAACCCATGTCAGGGAGGAGAAGGTGGGGAGGTGAAGGGAGGCAGGACCACATATGAGCCAAGGCTCTGAATACCCAGTGAGTGCTCCACTGCTCCACCCAACGTTACTTATAAGACACAAATTAAGAGATGTAATGATGAAGAATTTCAAGGTGATGACCACAGAGCATTAAACCCCAAGTACAGGATGCCCTTCTGAGTGGGGGACCCTGTGCAGCTGCTCTGGTCATATACCCATGAAAGTAACCCTAGAGTACCTAACTCACAGAGTATCTGTGCAGAAGTGACTAAAAATTACTAAATGGGATTTATTATAGATTTATTCAATGTGATTTTTCAGATATCCCAGTTGTGGGAAAACATCGTCATTTACTTAAGGGAAAGCACTGCTTCCACTTGGTCACAAGGGCCCTTTTTGACATAATCTTTTTTGATATTTTGCTATGGCTGAGGTTCGAGGGAAGGAACAGAAATGAACATTTAAACATACTTAGGTATCATGCATTTTTGTGTTACTCTTCAATGCAATAAGTCACTCCTCGCCAGGCAAGCATCTTATTCTTACCCTAACCAAGAAGGAAACTGTTGCTCAGAGATTGAAAGAGGCTTGCCCAGGGACCCACAGTATGTCAGTGGCAGATACTGGGGCTTGAATCTGGATCTCTCTGCCTCTGAAGCCTGAGTTCTGCACCCAGTGCCCAGTGCCATGCTGGCAGAGCCCGCCTTTGTCAGCAGCTCTTCTGAAAGGGACCACCAGCTGAAGCCTCTCAACTCTCCTGGGATGGCCTCATCTACTTCTCCCAGCCCTTTCCCATTCTTTCAGCTGCTATGCCGGCAGCTGCATCCTGTGCCCTGAAGAGGGACCTAAGGACAATGGGAAGGGGAAGGATTGGGTGGTAGGAAAGGGGCCAAGCACGAAGCTCAACAATGACTTCTCTGCCGGTGGGTCCCAAACAGCCGGAAGCAGCAGTAGGTTCACAGCATTATTGTGGGCAGGGGTGAGGGCTGCCCCTGCTGAGATTTTCCTTCTATTCCAGGCACATCCTCCTCTGAATTGCCATGAGCTTTTGTGTCTCTGCCAAGTAGTGGCCTCAGTTTCCCCATCTATGTGTTTTTAGCATCCAAAACAGGGCCCAGTGTTGGGGGAGGGATGGGAATCTTCCGGAGCTCTTTGCTGAATTAAAAGAGTAAATGAGACGCTAAAGACTCTAAAGAGTTCCCAGGCGTTGCCCTTCATCTTGATGATCCTACTTATCCATCCATCCATCAAACCTGCCCTGGTGAGCCCCAACTGTGTGTGTGAAGTCCTGGAGAACACAAGTAATACTAGGGCTCACCCCTGCAAGAGTTCCCAGGAAATAGGCAATGCTGTCTCCCTGCACCCCCCATGCTCCCCACCCTGTAAATGTCACAGAAAGGTTTACAGTGGGGGCAGGGGCAGGGGCGGGGGAGGAATAGCAAGCTGGGAGTGACTAGCTTTATTTTAGGATGATAATAATAATCCTGGGAGGAAAGAACCTGTACTGTGACCTCCCCCCCTCCTGCCCCTGCCTCCACTCCTACCCCTTCCCCTGGGGCTTGAGCTAGAGTGAAGGCTGCAGCTGGCCATGGAGGGAGCTCAAGGCCAGCACTCCTGGGTTTGAATCTGAGCCTCTTTACTCACTAGCTGCCTGATCTTAGGCCAGTTTCTTTTCCTCTCTGAGTCTCTTCCTCATCTGTAAATTGGACCCAACAGTGCTGGCCGCCTGGCAGTTCCTGTGGTAAGAATTAAATTTAAATGGTCGGCATTAAAAGGCTTTGGGGAGTTTGCTAAGTGCACTGAGTGAATAGGGAGGCCAGGAATGGAACCTCTGAGGAATCCATCGGAACTAGAAAACCTACACGGGGGGGAGAGAAGGTGATTGGATAGTGAAGGGAGGGCTCTTCTGACTGAGGAAGGGTCTGCGTGCATGTGCGTGTGCGTGCCTGTGGGCCTGTGCTCCCACTACCAAGGCTGGGTGTTTGTGGATGAAATAGGCAGTGGGACATGCTGAATCAGCAAGGCTGTGGGAGAGACTCCCCCGCACCTCCAGAGAAGGCTGCCTGGGGCCTCCTGAGTTCTCTTCTGAGGGAATAACACTGGCTCTGTGTTTCTAAGTCTAACCAGAGCTCTAGCTTCATCTGCTACCAGCCCCTCTCTACCTAAGACTGGCACAAGGGAGACGAAAAGAGAGGCACAGCTCTGTGCTGCCCTCTGCTGGTTTCGTAGACACTGTGCTTCTTAGATGGGGACAATTTCCACACACATCACCTACATTAATCCCTGTGTTGGGTGGTGGAGACATACAGATAAGGTCCATTTTTGCTGTGTGTGTGTGTAGGGGTGTGTGTGTGTGTGTGTGTGTGTGTGTGTGTGTGTGAGAGAGAGAGAGAGAGAGAGAGAGAGAAAGAGTGAGAGAAAGTGTGATCAACAATATGATACAAGATGCAGAAAAAATAGGAATAACATGAGGGAAAGTTTTCAACATGTAATCATATCATTCATTCATTCATTCATTCATCCATCCATCCTATGTTTATGTATTCCAAGACGTAACCTTTGTCCTGGAGCTATAACATGAAACAAAATGTATAAAAATTCCTATCTGCATGGACTCTACCTTCTAATGGAGAGAAACAATTAGTAAGTAAGACAGATAGGTAAATAGATGGTGTTGGATGATGAGTATTATGGAAAAAAATAAAGCAGGAACGGAGGACAGGGAGCATTGTTGGGATGATTGCAACTCTTGTGTAACATTTGAGTAAAAACCCAAAGGAGAGAAACTTTATCTTCTGAACATGACGGAGCAACTGGCACTGGACTTTCTGTCCTGCATAAATAACCAGACAACTGGAAAAGTGTATGAAACAACTCCTTAGACATCAGACAGCAGTTAGCATGGAACTATGATCCCTGAGAGAAGGAAACAAGCAAAGTGGGCTTGATGATCACCTTCACTTTCTGTCTGAAGGCACTTTTGGACATAGCAGGGTGGGGAAATCCAAGTAGATCACAGGGATCTTTTTGTGTTGAAGATAGAGATCTTGACATTAAGAGAGTCTGTGGCACTATGATTTGCAGGAAAGAGTACCAGAGAGGAAGAAGATACTCAGAAAAAGAGCTCTGGAAATCTGTATAGGGGTCTCTTTTGAGTCATTGTCTAAATACTGAGTTGTGCATGCATATGGTAAAACTCCATGAGTGTGGGCAAATAAAAACTGCTGGAGAGCTATAAGCTGAACAATTTCCAGAGTTCAGGCAGGGCTGAGAGACATTGTCACAGCAGTTGGAGAGCAAAGAGAGCTTATTGAACACCCGGAACTTTCAGTAGAGGCCTCAAAGGGTCTTGGTAGTAGGGCTAAACTAGCCCTAGGGTAAAGTCTACCCTAGCACCATCCTAATAAAGCTTAAACACAAGCCTTACAAGGAACAAGCTGATGAGCAAGTAAGTTAACTCCTACCAAAACAAAACAAAATTCAGCATTATTGCAAGAAGGGAAACAAAAATTCAGACCCTCAACAATAGAACATTCACAATGTCCAACATCGAATAAAATTAGATATGTAAAGAAGCAGGAAAATATGGCCTATAAACAGGAGAAAAACACTCTACAGAATAGACTCAGAAATGATAGGAATGGTGGAATTAGCAGACACAGATTTTGAATTGACAGAAGCAGGCTTCATAAGATTGGTAATAACAAACTCCTCTGAGCTAAAGGAGCATATTCTAACCAAATGCAAGGAAGCTAAGAACCTCTAAGAAAAAGGTTAGAGGAATTACTAACTAGAATAATCAGCTTAGAGAAGAACATAAATGATCTGATGGAACTGAAAAGCATAGCTCAAGAATTTTGTGAAGCATATATAGGCATCAACAGCCAAATTGATCAAGCAGAAGACAGAATATCAGAGATGAAAGATCAACTTAATGAAATAAAGTGTGAAGACAAGATTAGAGAAACAAGAATGAAAGGAATGAACAAAGCCTCCAAGAAATATGGGACTATGTGAAAAGACCAAACCCACATTTGATGGTGTACCTGAAAGTGACAGGGAGAATGGAACCAAGTTGGAAAACACTCTTTAGGATATTATCCAGGAGAACTTCCCAACATTGCAAGACAGGCCAACATTCAAATTCAAGAAATACAGAAAACACCACAAAGATACTCCTCGAGAAGAGCAACCCCAACACACATAATTGTCAGATTCACCAAAGTTGAAATGAAGGAAAAAATGCTAAAGGCAGCCAGAGAGAAAGGTGGGGTTACCCACAAAGGGAAGCCCATCAGACTAACAGTGGATCTCTCTGCAGAAACCCTATAAGCCAGAAGAGAGTGGAAGCCAATATTCAACGTTCTTAAAGAAAATAATTTTCAACTCAGAATTTCGTATCCAGTCAAACTAAGCTTCATAAGTGAAAGAGAAATAAAATCCTTTACAGAAAAGCAAATGCTGAGAGATTTTGTCACCACCAGGCCTGCCTGCCAAGAGCTCCTGCAGAAAGCACTACATATGGAAAGAAAAAACTATACCAGCCACTGCAAGAAACATAAATTATAAAGACCATTAACACTATGAAGAAACTGCGTCAACTAACGGACAAAATAACCAGCTAGCATCACAATGACAGGATCAAATTCACACATAACAAAATTAACCTTAAATGTAAATGGGATAAATGCCCCAATTAAAAGACACAGACTGGCAAACTGGATAAAGAGTCAAGATTCATCAGTGTGCTGTATTCAGGAGACCCATCTCATGTGCAGAGACACACACAGGCTCAAAACAAAGGAATGGAGGAATATTTACCAAGCAAACAGAAAGAAAAAATAAAAGCAGTAGTTGCAACCCTAGTCTCTGATAAAAGAGACTTTAAAACACCAAAGATAAAAAAAGACAAAGAAAGGCATTACAGAATGGTAAAGGGATCAATGCAACAAGAAGAGCTAACTATCCTAAATATATATGCACCCAATGCAGGAGTACCCAGATTCATAAAGCAAGTTCTTAGAGATCTAAAAAGAGATGTAGACTCCCACACCATAATCATGGGAGACTTTAACATCCCACTGTCAACATTAGACAGATCAATGAGACAGAAAATTAACAAAAATATTCAGGACTTGAGCTCAGCTCTGGACCAAGCAGACCTAATAGACATCTATGGAACTCTCCACCCCAAATCAACAGAATGTACATTCTTCTCAGTATCACATAGCACTTATTCTAAAATTGACCACATAATTGGAAGTAAAACATTCCTCAGCAAATGCAAAAGAAAGGAAATCATAATAAACAGTGTCTCACACCACAGTGTAATTAAATTAGAAATCAGGATTAAAAAACTCACTCAAAATTGCACAACTACATGGAAACGGAACCACCTGCTCCTCAATGACTACTGGGTACATAATGAAATTAAGGCAGAAATAAAGATGTTCTTTGAAATCAATGAGAACAAAGACACAACATACCAGAATCTCTGGGACACAGCTAAAGCAGTGTTTAGAGGGAAACTTATAGCACTAAATGCTGAATGGGCAAAAGCTGGAAGCATTCACTTTGAAAACTGGCACAAGACAAGATGCCTTCTCTTACCACTCCTATTCAACATAGTATTGGAAATTCTGGCCAGGGCAATCAGGCAAGAGAAAGAAACAAAAGGTATTCAAACAGGAAGAGAGGAAGTCAAATTGTCTCTGTTTGGAGATGACATAATTGTATATTTGGAAAGCCCCATTGTTTCAGCACAAAATCTCCTTAAGCTGATAAGTAACTTCAGCAAAATCTCAAGATACAAAATCAATGTGCAAAAATCACAAGCATTCCTATACACCAATAATAGAGAGCCAAATCATGAGTGAACTCCCATTCACAACTGATACAAAGAGAATAAAATACCCAATAATACAACTTACAAGGGATGTGAAGGACTTCTTCAAGGAGAACTACAAACCACTGCTCAGGGAAATAAGAGAGGACACAAACAAATGGAAAAACATTCCATGCTCATGGATAGACAAATCAATATCATAAAAATATCCATACTGCTCAAAGTAATTTATAGTTTCAATGCTATCCCCATCAAGCTACCATTGACTTTCTTCACAGAATTAGAAAAAACTACCTTAAATTTCATATGGAAACTAAAAAGATCTTGTATACCCAAGACAATCGTAACCAAAAAGAAGAAAGCTGGAGGCATCCTGCTACCTGTCTTCAAACTATACTACAAGTCTACAGTAACCAAAACAACATGGTACTAGTGGAATATCTATTGACCAATGGAGATTTTATATGTGTGTGTGTGTGTGTGTGTGTATATATATATATATATGTATAAAATTAACACTGTGAAGAAACTGCATCAACTAACAGGCAAAATAAACAGCCAGCATCACAATGACAGGATATATATATTTATATCTCCATTGGTCAATAGATATTCCATTGACCAATGGAATAGAGGCCTCAGAAATGATGTCACACGTCTACAACCATCTGATCTTTGACAAACATGACAAAAACAAATAATGAGGGAAGAATTTCCTATTTAATAAATAGTGGGAAAACTGGCTAGCCATATGCAGAAAACTGGAACTGGACCCCTTCCTTACACCTTCTAAAAAAAATTAACTCAAGATGGATTAAAGACTTGAACATAAGTCCTAATACCATAAAAATCCTATAAGAAAACCTAGGTAATACCATTCATGACATAGGCATGGGCAAAGAGCTTCTAAAGAGCTTCTGCACAGCAAAAGAAACTATCATCAGAATGAACAGGCAACCTACAGAATGGGAGAAAATTTTTTCAATCTATCCATCTGACAATGGGCTAATATCCAGAATCTACAAGGAACTTAATATAAGAAAAAAAAACAACCCCATCAAAAAGTGGGTGAAGGATATGAACAGACACTTCTCAAAAGAAGATATTTATGTGGCCAAAAATCATATGAAAAAAAGCTCATCATCACTGGTTATTAGAGAAATGCAAATCAAAACCACACTGAGATACTGTCTCATGCCAGTTAGAATGGTGATCATTAAAAAGTCAGAAAAGAACAGATGCTGGAGAGGATGTGGAGAAATAGGAATGTTGGTGGGACTGTAAATAAGTTCCATCATTGTGGAAGACAGTGTGGTGATTCCTCAAGGATCTAGAAACAGAAATATCATTTGACTTGGCAATCCCATTAGTGGGTATATACCCAAAGGATTATAAATAATTCTATTATAAAAAGACACGTGCAGAGGTATGTTTATTGCAGCACTATTCACAATAGCAAAGACTTGGAACCAACCTGAATGCCCATCAGTGATAGACTGGATAAACAAAATGTGGCACATATACACCATGGAATACTATGTGGCCATAAGAAAAGGATGAGTTCATGTTCTTTGCAGGCGCATGGATGAAGCTGGAAACCATTATCCTCAGCACACTAACACAGGAACAGAAAACTAAGAATTGCATGTTCTCACTCATAAGTGGGAATTGAACAATGAGAACACATGAATATGGGGAGGGGAACATCACACACTGGGGCTTGTCAGTGAGTGGGGAACTAGGGAAGGGATAGCATTAGGAGAAATACCTAATGTAGATGATGGGTTGATGTGTGCAGCAAACCACATATATACCTACATAACAAACCTGCACATGTATCCAAGAACTTAAAGTATC
Source organism: Sapajus apella (assembly GCF_009761245.1). Lineage (NCBI taxonomy): Eukaryota > Metazoa > Chordata > Mammalia > Primates > Cebidae > Sapajus > Sapajus apella. The sequence goes on from NW_022437002.1 coordinate 18,775,744, forward strand.
ATATAAAAAAATTAAATACCTAGGAATTAACCAAAGAATTGAAAGCCCTCTGTGATGAAAACTATAAAACACTGATGAAAGAAATTGAAGAGGACACCCAAAAGTGGAAAAATATTCCATGTTAATAGATTGGAAGAATCTATATTGTTAAAATGTCCATACTACTCAAAGCAATCTACAGGTTCAATGCAACCCCTATTAAAATACCAATGACATTCTTTACAGAAATAGAAAAAAAAATCTTAAAATGTATATGGAACCACAAAAAATCCAGAATAGTCAAAGCTATCCTAGGCAAAAAACAACAAAAATAAAACTGGAAAAATCACATTATCTGACTTCAAATTATACTACAAAACTATAGTAACTAAAACAGCATGGTACTGACATCAAAACAGACACACAGACCAATGGAACAGAATGGAGAACCCAGAAACAAATTCATACATTTACAGTGAACTCATTTTTGACAAAAGTACCAAGAACATACACTGGGGAAAGACAATCTCTTCAATAAATGGTGCTGGGAAAACTGGATATCCACATGCAGAAGAATGAAACTAGACCCCCTATCTCTCACCATGCAAAAAATCAAATAAATGAATTAAACACTTAAATCTAAGACCTCAACCTATGAAATGACTACAAGAAAACATTGGGGAATGCCATCTGGATTGGATAACAAATGGGATGAGTGGAAATAGAAGGACAAGGGTTTCAAGAGCTGAGCCCTGGTGATCCTCCAATCCCCAGGTTGAGGGCATGGAGGGAATGATTATAGAAGTAGGAGGAAATCTTTGCTATGAGCAAAGTCATGTTGGAACAAAGGCTACCAATAATGTTAGAAATAAGGGCAGGGAAGGTCATGAAGGGCTTTGAATGCCAGGCTAAGGGCATCACTGAGGTTTCCTAAAAAGACAGAGTCATGGTCAGATTCATGATTAAAAGGATAGCTCTGGCAGCACTGAGGAGATGAAATGGAAGTTAGGGTGGGGTAAGCCTATAGACAGGGAGACCAGGAGTCAAGGTAAGAATGCGGCCATTATGTCAGTCTATATCAGGGCCAGTAGCCTCTTGATCTGGATTTTTTTTTTGTCCCTGGGCTCCTCTAGCTCAGAATGTCAAAGTCTCCAGGGAATTGCTGGCCAAAGATTCCACTTGGACTTTCCTGGTTGGGGCTGAACTCAGAGAAAAGGAAATTGCTGAGGCCTCTGTCCATGGTGCTGATATGTCAATCTCCCATTCCCACCCCTAGAAGGCACACCTGCATTCCTGTCTCAGCTTTCAGGACTGGCACAGAATCAAGCTCAGCATCACCTCACATATGACCAGATGCTCAGAGGCCTTGCATCTGGTGAAAGGATGGTTTGAGGATGTGTGTCTGGCTCCATTTTTGTTTAAATGCCCCAGGTCATATTTGCTTTGATGGAGTCTGAGTGGCCAGACTGAGAAAAGCTTCATGTCTAGGAAACAGGAGGGTTCTGAGCCTGCCACTTTCCTAGGCTCCACCCCACCCTATGGTTGTGGTTGTTAGAGGTGGCCAGGGTTTGGCTAATCCTTAGTGTTTTTCTCACAGTGGCCTCATTCCAACTCTGCTCAACTGTTACCCTGAGCAACCTGCAGGCCCAAACTTTCTGGCATTTTGTCTTTGCCTGTTACCTCTTTCTGAAAAGCCCTTTTATGATTCTTTAATGTAGGTAAATTCTCAGTGTTATTAAATGCTCAACTTGGGGATACAGGCATACCTCACAAATATTGCAGGGTTGGTTCCAGAAAACCACAATAAAGCAAATATTGCAATAAAGTGGGTTACACACATTTTTGGTTTTCCAGTATGTATAAAAGTTATGTTTACATTATACTGTAGTCTACTAAGTGTGAAATAGCATTATGTCTAAAAAATTTATATTCCTTAATTTAAAAATACCTTACTGCTAAAAAATGCTAATGATCATCTGAGCCTTCGTGAGTCATAATCTTTTGGCTGCTGGAGGGTCTTGCCTCCATGTTACTGCTGCTGACTGATGGCTGGTGACTGATTGGGTAGTTGCTGAAGGCTGGGGTGGCTTTGACATTTTAAGACAACAGTGAGGTTTTTCACATCAGTAGACTCTTCCTTTGCATCCATAAGAAGCAACTCCTTATCCATTAAAATTTTACCATGAGATTGCAGAAATTCAATCACAACTTCAAGTTCCACTACTAATTCTAGTTCTCTTGCTAATTCCACCATATCTCTAGTTACTTCTTCCACTGAGGTCTTGAAACCCTCAAAGTTGTCCACGAAGGTTGAAATCAACTTCTTCTAAACTCCTGTTAATGTTGATATTTTGACCTCCTCTCGTGAATTATAAATGTTCTTAATGGCACCTAGAATGCTGAATCCTTTCCAGAAAGTTTTCAATTTACTTTGCTTAGATGTAACTGACAAATCACTATCTTTGGCACCTTGCCTCACAAAATGCATTTCTTTCTTCCTTCTTTTTAGATAGGGTCTTGCTCTGTTACACAGGCTGGAGTGCAATGGCATGATCTTGACTCACTGCAACCTCTGCCCCCTGGGCTTAGGCAATCCTCTCACCTCAGCCTCCTGAGTAGCTGGGACTACAGGCAAGCTTGACCAGGCCCAGTTAATTTTTGAATTTTTTTGTAGAGACAGGGTTTCTCTATGTTTCCCAGACTGGCCTCAAACTCTTGGGCTCAAGTGATCCACCTGCCTTGGCCACCAAAAGTACTGGGACTACAGGTGTGAGTCACCACACCTGGCTGTATTTCTTAAATAAGAAGATTTGAAAGTCAAAATTATTTCTTGATCCATGGCTACAGAATGAATGCTGTGTTAGTAGGCATGAAAACAACATCAATCTCCTTATATATCTTCATCAGAGCTCTTGGGTGACCAAGTGCATTGTTAATGAAATGTAATATCTTGAAAGGAATCTTTTTTCCAGTGAGTAGTAGATCTCAACAGTGGGCTTAAATCATGCTGTAAGCAGATGCACTGCCACCCAGGCTTTGTTGTTTCATTAATAGATCACATGCAGAGTAGATTTAGCATAAATTTAGCCCTAGGATTTTTGAAATGGCAAATGAGCATTTGCTTCAACTTTAGAGTTACCAGCTCCATTAGCCCTTAACAAGAGAGCCAACTTGTCCTTTGAAGCTTTGAATCCAGGCATTGACTTCTCCTCTCTAGCTAGGAAAGTCCTAGATGACATCTTTTTCCAATAGAAGGCTGTATTATCTATACTGAAAAATCTGTTTTTAGTATCATCACCTTAAACAATTATCTAGATCTTCTGGATAACTTGCTGCAGTTTCTACATCAGCACTTGCTGCTTCACCTTGTATTTGTATGTTATGGAGATGGCTTTTTTCCTTAAACCTCATAAACCAACCTCTGTTAGCTTCAAACATGGCTTCTGCAGCCTCCTCACCTCTTTCAGCCTTCATGAAATGGAAGAGAGTTAGGGCCTTGCTCTGGATTAGGCTTTTGCTTTAGGGAATGTTGTGGCTGGTTTAATCTATCCAGACTACTAAAACTTTCTCCATAACAGCAATAAGGGAATTTTGACTTCCTAACATTTGTGTTTTCACTGAATTAGCACTTCTAATTTCCTTCAGAACTTTTCCTTTGCACTCATAGCTTGGCTGTTTGGTGCAAGAGGCCTAGCTCTTTGCCTGTCTTCGCTTTCAACATGCCTTCCTCACTAAGCTTAATCATTTATAGCTTTTGGTTTAAAGTGAGAGATGTGTGACTCTGACTCTTTCACTTGAACACTTAGAGGCCAAGATAGGCAAAGATCGTTGCCTAGATAGGATTATTATTATTATTTTCTGAGACACAGTTTCACTCTGTTGACCAGGCTGGAGTGCAGTGGTGTGATCTCGGCTCACTGCAACCTCTGCCTCCTGAGTTCAAGTGATTCTTGTGCCTCAGCCTCCCCAGTAGCTGGGATTACAGGTGTTTACCACCATGCCCAGCTCATTTTTATATTTATTAGTAGAGATGGGGTTTCACCATGTTGGCCAGGCTGGTCTTGAACTCCTAACCTCAAGTGATCCACCTGCCTTGGCCTCCCAAAGTGTTGGGGTTACTGGTGTGAGCCACCGCGTCTGGCCTAGGATTATTAATTGGTCTGTTTTCAATATTATTGTGTTCAGGGAATAGAGAGGCTCAAGGAGGAGGAGAGAGTTGGGTGGCTAGTCAGTGGAGTGGTGAGAACACACACAATATTTATCGATTAAGTTTGCCATCTTCTATGGGTGTAGTTGATGGCTCCCTAAAACAATTACAATGGTAACATCAAAGATCACTGATCACAGATCACCATTAACAGATATGATAATAAAGAAGTTTGAAATATTGCAACATTACAGAAATGTGACACAGAGACACACAATGAGCACATTTTGTTGAAAAAATGGCAAGATGGACTTGCTTGTTGCAGGGTTGCCACAAACCTTCGATTAAAAAAAATACTCAGTGTCTATGGCGTGCAATAAAGTGAAGCACAGTAAAACAAGATGTGCCTGTACCTGGTTCCAGAAAGCCTTCCCTAATTTCTCTTAGGCTGCTTAAGTGTCTCTTCCTTTTCTTCCTCTTCTTTTCCTTGACGCTATGCACAAAATCAGCTGATTTATAATCTTGGCTCTTGACACTGTCATCCTTGGTTCTTGCATAGACCTCTTTCCCTTCATTCCTCCTTTTCCTCCTTTCTTTTTCCTCCCTCCCTTCTTTCTTTCTTTTTCCTCTCTTCCTATCTCTCTTCCTTCTCTCCACATCCACACCCACAGTCCAACTCACAACCCAACTCAATCCAAGAAGTAACATCAACAATAATAATTTACATTTAGGCATTCATCACCCTTTTCCATTCCCAGGTAAACATCATCCTGAAATTTATATCATAATATTTTTGATGAAAAATATATACCTGATGTGTATTTTTAGTTTTTATTAAAATTTATAAAAAAGGGTATCATGCTGTACAGAATCTTCTGAGGCTTGCTGTTTTCTTTGACCATGATGTTACCAGATTTGTTCAAGTTGTTATACAGGCTACAGTTCATTCAATTTTGCTGGTATATACAAAACATTCTTTTGTGCAAATATATTACAATTTATCCATTTTCCTATAAATGAACATTGTTGCCATTACTTTGCTGCTACAAATAGTACTGTTGAAAATATTGTTGTACATGTCTCCTGGTGCATGTCTTTTTGTACATACACACGCACATGCACATGCACACATATATTTTGAAGGTAAATTTCTGGGTTGTAGAGTATGTGAAAATTCAACTTTACAAGATAATCCCTTTTTTTTTTCAGAAAGGTTGTGTCAAATTACACTCCCACCAATAATGTACAATAGAATGGTTGACCAACATTCTCTTTAATACTTGCTGTTGCCAGACTTTTTAGTTTTTGCCAGTTGAATGGGAGTAACTTGAATTTCATGTTTGTCTTTATCTTCCCTTATTAGTAATGAGATTCAGCCAACGTTTATTGAGGATAACGTTCCCTTTCCTGCGAAATGTCTAATCATGATTTTTGTTCATTTTTCCTATTATGAATGTCTGAGGCATTTTATAAGTTTCCTTTTTTTTTTTTTTTTTTTTTTTTTTAGTTGGAGTCTCACTCTGTTGCCCAGGCTGGAGTGCAATGGCACGGTCTTGGCTCACTGCAATCTCTGCCTCCCGTGTTCAAGCAATTCTCCTGCCTCAGCCTCCCGAGTATTAGGGATTATAGGTATGTGCCACCACACTCCACTAATTTTGTAGTTTTAGTAGAGACGGGGTTTCACTATGTTGACCAGACTGGTCTTGAACTCCTGACCTCAGGTGATCCTCCTGCCTTGGCCTCCCAAAGTGCTGGGATTATGGGCATGAGCCACCACACCCAGCCTCTATAGTTTTTGATATAAATCCTTTGCTGGTTATTTGTTACAACTGTTTTCTCCCATTTTGTAAATTATCTGTTTTTTTTTCTTTAAAATGTCTTCCATCAACAGAAGTAATTATTTTAATATAGTTCAGTTTATTAATCTTTTCTCATATGATTATTTGTTTTGGGTAGATTTTTAAAGGAATTGTTCCCTTAGATCAAAGTGATAAAGATATTAACCTACATTTTATATTAAATGCTTTGAAGTTTTTAATTTTCCCTTTAGGTTTTTAGTCCATCTCGAGTGGATTTTTTGTGTGTAGGGAAAAATAGGAATCCAATTTCATCTTTTCCATTTCTATAATATTGTGTGGTAGGTCTATTTTTAACTTTTGAAAGTTGAATTTTCACATACTGTACAATCCAGAAATTTCACTTCAAAATTACTTGTGATCGTAGTTAAGACTACCATACTGTCTTAATTACCATGATTTCATAATATGTTCTGATAGCTGGTAAGACGAGTCCCTTCTCCCTATTTTCTTCTTCAGAAATGCCTGGGATATTCTTGGTCCTTTCCTCTTCCATATTAATTTACAATACGTTTGTCAAGTTTCTTTTTAAAAAGCCTATGGAGACTTTAATTGGAGTTGTGGTCAATCTAAAATTAATCTTTTAACTATATTTCTATTTATGAACATGAGATAAATGTTGCCTTCATTTGTTTAGATCTTTAATATCTTTCAGTAAAGTTTTTTTCTGAACTGTTTATTTTGTAGAAATTGTCAGGGCTACAGAATATTCACAAGAGCAGTAAATCAATACCTATTACTCTTGCCACATTTGCCCCAGCTGTCTATGTTTATGTAAGTATTAATATGTTTTTATTCTAACCTCTTTGAGGTTAATTTTCTCCTAAATTATGACATTTCCCCCTGCCAAATAAGGACATCCTTCTGAATGAATACAACATAATTACCACACTGAGGAGATTTAATACTGATACATTGTTATTCTCTAATATATGATCTATATTAAAAACTCTCTACCTATCCCTCTGACGTCCTTCACAGCTAATTATTTAACAGATCAGGATCCAATTAAAGATCTCAGATTGTGTTTTCTGCTTTGTCTCTTTTTTCTCCTTTAATCTGGAACAGTTCTCTAGCCTGTTATTAACCTATGTAAATTTTTTCTTTTAGGATATTCTTGGAAATACAGGCCAGTTGTTTGCATAATGTCCTAAAATTTGGATTCAAAAGGGTTGGGCCAATTTACAATCTCACCAGCAATTGTTGTATGATTGACTCAATTGGTAATTGGTTGGGCCAATTTATAATTCCACCAGCAATTGTTATATGATTGGCCAGCCTGCATAGCCATGGTCAAGTGGGGCTGCGGAACTCACGCTGGATCATGGAGGAGAGGGAGGACGAGACCAGCCTGAATGGCTGGCACTGAGTGAATGCCACCAGCTAGTCCAAAGGGAAGCTCCAGGAGCTCCTGGTGGGCATCGTTGTGGAGGATGAAGCTGGCCGCTGAGAAATCAGCGAGCTGAAGCAGGTGGGAGGCGAGGCTTCTTGCAGCAGCTGCAAAGGAAAGCTGATTTTTTTCTATTAGTGGAACATCAAACTGGGCTAGAAAGGTATCATTAAAGAATCTGATGTGAAGCACAAGGGATTGATTGAAATATCTAATCTTTCTGAAGACAATAAAGTAGACAATACTGAGGTGAACGTGAGTAGAAAGAAAGGAGATGGGGATACACTGCAGGATCTTATGAAAACTGCAGGCACTGCCAAGGTTAGGGAGGAGGTCCTTGGAGATTACTGGAAGGCACAAAATTTACAATGGGAATGGCTTTACCAACGAAAACTATGGCAACCTAGGAATTGACTGTTAACATAAAACAGAGGGAGAATATCTTGCAGGTTCAGGCCTCATCTCGAGTAGCACTGGGTGTAAGAATTCCCACTGTGACTCTTCCCATGAGGGAACAGTTTGACACAACTGTAGAGCAGCTGTATAGCATCTTCACTGTGAAGGATTTGGTGCAAAAATTTTCTAAATCTCCTGCTGTATTAGAAGCTGAAAAGGGAGGGAAATTCCAAATGTTTGATGGGAACATCACTGATGAATATATAGAATTGTTAACCAAAAAATCATCATGAAATGGAGCTGTAGGAACTGGCCAGAGTGCAAATGGAATTACTGTCAAGGAGTTCCTGTCTGTAAAGAAGAGAACATGAAATTCTGTTGGCAGAAGCAGCATTTTTAAGAAATAAAAGGTTTACTGCAGCTGACCACCCTAAATTGTTGAATTAGTTAAAATTTTATAAGGCATTACTTTTCCTAAGCAGAACATGTGTCACATTTACCTTTTCCCTATCCTTCCTTTTCCTTTTGAAAGAGGAAAAAAATCCATGAATGTATACCAAATTTAAAGCATTGTTTGACTCTTTGTTATAACTAGATACTGGATTGAGTTACAAGTAGCAAACAACTTGAAATTAGGTATTAAGCTGACCTTCCATAGATGTTCCCCTGGAAATAGATCAAGTCCCTTAGTGCAGATAGTTGATGTTTCCCAAGCTAAAGTTTGTCCTAGAGCAAGCTTGCTTGCAGTTATACTTTTAGTTCAAAACGACAAAAATAAATGGCATGTTGATACTATTCCTGACTTCAGGGTTTTTAAGGTGTGCAGATTTTTGGTAGTGAGACAGTGGCATGTTGCATTTAAAATCATGTTGGGGCCCAGTGCAGTGGCTCACACCTGTAAACCCAGACTTTGGGAGGCCAAGGTGGGTGGATTACTTGAGGTCAAAAGTTAGAGACCAGCCTGGCCAACATGGTGAAACCCCGCCTCTACTAAAAATACAAAATAGCGGGGGTGTGGTGGTGCATACCTGGAATCCCAGCTACCTGGAAGGCTGAGGCAGGAGAATCACTTGAACCCGTGAGGTGGAGGTTGCAGTGAGCCAAAATCACGCCATTGCACTCCAGCCTGGGCAACAAGAGCGAAGAAACTCAGTCTCAAAAAAAAAGATCATGTTGAAGTGAGGGTGAATTGGCTGTTTTTCTCTACTTCTCCCTGATATGGTTTTGCACTTTGGGGTGGAGAGGATTGAGAAGTCTTGAGAAGCCTATAGGGATAAGTTATTTTGTGGACTACCAGCAACACTTCTAATGAAATAGCGTATAGTGGATAAGTGCTTCTCCTCACGCATGGCTTTCTCACTACTTTCACCTGAGAAGACTGAAACACCATATGTAAACAAATGAAAAGTTATCACAATCAGTTTAATTAAGTGCACAGAATAACAATCAGTCATGTCAATAAAAATAAAGCAATTACTTAAAAATTGTATGGTTGTTTCCTCATGATAGATTTAGGGTAAACACTTTTTTGGCAGGAACGATACTGTAGATCAGTGACATGTGTATCACATCTGAGGGCATACAATGTCACTTGTCTGAATATTGGTGGTGTTAGCTTTAATCACTTGATTGAGAAGATATCTCTCAGTAATGTGTTATACTTATTTGTACATCGATCCTACACAACTTTGTGTTACATTTATGCCTCAATACCTTAAATTTTGTTGCTATTAGAGAATGGTATCATTTAAATATTGTTTTCTACAGTAATTATTTTTATTGCTGGTGTCTAGAACTGCACTGACCTCTGCATATTAACCCTCCATCCAGTTGCCTTGCTATACTGTCCTAGTAATTCTTTTTTTCTTTTCTTTTTTTTTTTTTGAGACGGAGTTTCGCTCTTGTTACCCAGGCTGGAGTGCAATGGCGCTATCTCGGCTCACCGCAACCTCCGCCTCCTGGGTTCAGGCAATTCTCCTGCCTCAGCCTCCTGAGTAGCTGGGATTACAGGCACGCGCCACCATGCCCAGCTAATTTTTTTGTAGTTTTAGTAGAGACGGGGTTTCACCGTGTTGACCAGGATGGTCTCGATCTCTTGACCTCGTGATCCACCCGCCTCGGCCTCCCAAAGTGCTGGGATTACAGGCTTGAGCCACCGCGCCCGGCCCTGTCCTAGTAATTCTAATAATTTGTCTGTGGATTTGTTTTGTTTCATCTTATGCTGACAATTATATTATTTGTACATAATGACAGCCTTATCTCACCCTTTCCAATCATTTGTGCCCGAAAGCCTTTTTCACTTATTAGAGCTGAAGTTTTTTCTTTGTGCTCTCTAAGCCCCTGGGCTTCCCTGAGCCACAGCACTGATAGTTCTGTATAATTATCATCTAATCACTTGCCTATCTCCTTGGCTAGACTGATAATACTTTGAGGACATAGATTCATTGGTCTCTGAACCTATAGTACTCAATAAGTCTTCGCCCAGAGTGAACGCTTGGGAATAACAGCCACTTATTGAGCACTGTGCTATGTATGTTACATAAACAATTTATTTTTAATTTTTATTTATTTGTTTTATTTCACCATGCCACAGATGTGGTCTATTTATTTATTTTTGAAATTAAACATCTCCTCATACCACAGTACATTTTATATAAATAATTTCATTTAATTCTCCTAACAACACTATAAGATGGGTACAATTATTATCTCTCTTTTTCTTTTTCTTCAAGAGACAGGGTCTTGCTCTGTCACTCAGGCAACAGTACAGTGGCATGATCATAGTTCACTGCAGTCTTGACCTCCTGAACTCAAACAATTCTCCTTCCTCAGCCTCCCAACATACTGGGATTACAGGTGTGAGCCACCATGCCCAGTTTATTATCTCTTTTTTGAAATGAGCAAACTAAGACTCAGAGAAGTTTAGCAGCTTACCAGAGTAGGTAAAAACAGGAAAAGCTTGGATTTGAACTCAGATTTAACTCCTAATACTTTTGTCTTAATCACTATTCTGTACTGCTTCCCCAGTGAATTAATGATTGAATGGGTAGGAGGAAGAATCAAGGTGCCTTCCTCAGTCTCCAGGGGGATTAGGAAGATCTCAGGGTTTTTTTCTTTCCCTGGAGGGGTTTGAGCATAAGGCTTCTGGTTTTGGTCAATTCAGAAAGTCCTAGCGGTCTCTCCTGCAACACTGTGAGGCACTTTTTACATTCCGGGGCCCTCCGGCTGTCCTTGGGGGCAGTGATATGCTAGGGGTTCACAGTACAGCAGGGTCATCACAGTGGCTGTTGTTCTGGGACAGCCCTTATCAATTCAGGCAATTTTGGAGGTTAACTCTTTTCTTTGGGTCCAAGGAATGACCAGGCAGCTCTGATTCCTCAGAGATTATGGGGTCACCATCTACCCTAGCGACTTCCCCAGAGTTGGCAGCAGATGGTCTGTAAGCCTTCACCTGGAGAATATCCAAGAGACAGTCCCTCAAGGGATAGTCTTTGGCCCCTAGTCTTGTGCTGCACACTGAAGGGGCTGGGAATAACCAGACCTAATATTCAGGGGGTCACATTAATGAGCTTGGAATAGTGCCTAAGGGTGGTTAGGGGTGGGAGGAAATGTTACACTCTCTGTAGCAACATCTGTCCTATAATGCTATGGAATAATAGGTATGTCTTGTCCAGGAATCTTGAACTATTACTAGGGGAGATAATTCCATCTCAGACCTGAGCTACATGCTTCCTGCCAGGTAAGCACCATAGTTAACATTGAGCTCACTGGAAGCCAGGGCATGAAGGGAACCACAGTAGAGATCACCATTTAACTTCACGAAATTAATCAAGTTCCATAGATGTTAATAAGAGTGCCTTGAATAAGCAGTTCGTTAGTCAAATAAACCTAAGAAAACCTGCATATACTACACTCTATTCTGTTTGAGAATTCCTAATAGCATTAAATAATGAAGGCTCTGACACATCTTGCAGCAAAATTTTTTTTGTTTTTACTGTTTCCCAAGTTTAACTGATCATGGAGCCCCTTTCTCAAGGAAAATTTATTGACATCTAGCAAGAAACCAGCATTTTTAATAGTTCATTTTGGAAAATGCTTATTTAAAGTTTTCCTTGTCAGACAAAAAAAATTTTCCTGCTTTTAAATTCTAAGGAAGGGCCAAGTATATATTGGTTTCCCTGCCAGTTTATTCCTGTTTGACCATATGAAACTCTCTCTATCCCTATAATTGTTTGTCTATACCCATGTCCTCAGGAATTTCTATAGGGTTAGGAAGGCAGGGTAAGCTTCCTTGGTGATCTAACAAGTTTAGTGAGGTGAAGTCAAAATAAAGCTTTGGAGTTGAGGGTAATTGTGAAACCCATTAGGACTTGGCCCAGGAAATCTGGCAAGAAGGTATTATAATGTACATCTTACCCCAATATGAGGTGGTTTCTATACCTGGAGACAGCTGTGGTTTTAGTCAATGGACTCTGGCGACCCCTTTCCACATTTCCCTGTTCACTGCTTTGGGGAAGATGGCCTTGAGGGGCAGAAAGGAGGATTATACCAAGATATGCAGTGGTTGGAGATCTATTGGTCATTCTGTACATGGCTTCAGCCTCTGTACTTTTAGGAATGAAAAACTGGGGGCCTGGGAACAGGCTGACAAAATATCAGTTTCTTGTTTCCTCTGGGCACATGGAGTCCCCATCCCATAGCATCAATACTTGCCTGAAGCATGACTTGTCTCTCCGACTGGATTGGAGCTCCTCAAGGATGGGGGCAGCTTCTGATATTTCTGATGCCCCTTCCCCACCATGCCATGTGCTTATGCTGGGTGCTCGTGAGCACATACGCAGCCAGGATGAGCACCTAGCATGGTGGGGAAGGGACATCAGAAAGTGCTTGATTACTAACATTGAAGGGTAGCTCAGATTTTCTAAAAAGTTCCATAGACATAATCTCATTTGGTATTCACAGCAACACTGTGAAACATGTCAGAGATTATCACCCTATTTTATAGCCAAGGAAACAAATTCTCAGGTGAAGTGGTGCATCCAACTTCACCCTGTTGGTAGGTAGCTGGTGGTCTATATGCTGCCACATCTGCTGCCTCTGGAAGGATCCACCTTGAGGCTATGTCCTCCTGCTGGGAGATGGTCGATGTTAAGAGGATTCCTAGTCTAGGTAGGGGACAGGGAGCTATGCCTGGTCTTAGCATCCTGTGTTTGTCTCCTCAGTGGAGCCTGCCTCTTTTGACCAGCAGAGGGAAGCATGGAAACACAGAACTTTCTAAAGCCTAGGACTGTTAGGTTCACCCTCACAGTATGTGATCAGAGCCTCAGCAGCATTCTAGGCAAACATTACTAACTGCCATTTACTGCACACCCACTATGTGCCCAATTACTATAATATATATTATTTATAATCCTTAAAGCAGATCTCCACAGTAGGGCTGGCCATCTCTATTTTCCAGATGGAGAGACTGGCTCAGAGATTTAGTTACTTGCCTGAAGCCATAGAGTTGGTAACTGGTTTGCCTGAGATTTGAACCAGGTCTGCTGTTTCCAACTCTCTTAGCAGGCCCAGGGCAAATGTGTGTTGAAGGAAGTCAGGGAAGGGTCCTCTTCTCTCTCAGACATCCTAATTCTCCAAGTTGATGCCACACAGGGTTGAGTGCAGCGCCCTAGCTCAAGGAAGAGCTCATGCCGTTCTCGGCCTCCTACCTCCTGATTGTGTCACTGCTCAGGGTCTTGTACCTTCCTCTCCTTTTTTTCTGCACCTCCATCTAATACTTCTTTTCCATCCAAAGCTGGGATAGACAGCAGGTGTATGGGGCCAGAGGATGGAACGCTGGACTGGGCTGAATCCAGACCTCTGGTCTCTGACCTTGTTGGTTATCCTGGCCTGGCTGCTGCTTCCTCTGCTCCCCCAAACCCCTGCATCCAGGTGCTCCTCCATGGCCACTACCCTAATATAAACCTCCATCATCTCTTGCCAGCCTTCCTCACTGACCTCCCACCCTCTGGTCCACCTGCATAAATTAATATCTTCATAATAATTATACTAATGAGGACCTAACTCCTCACGTCGATCCCACATAGTAGCTAGAGTGGGCCTTACTGCCAATTCCTTAATTCCCGTAAAACCTCTGGTGCTCCCCATGGCCTGTAGGGTAAAGCCCCAACCCCGCTCCATCCCTGCAAAGCCAGGAAGAACCTGGGGCTGACCTGCCTCTCCAGCCTCCTCCCTCAGCTTGCCCCATTCTCATGTCCACTACCCCAGCTTTATCCAACAACTGGCCGGCTGTCCTCTGCCTCAATGGCCTTGCTCACCCACATTATGTCCCCTGCTAGGGAGTGCTCCTTTATCTTTCCAGCTGCTTTCTAATGTCCCCCCTTCTGGAAAGGCTTCCATGACTTTCCTTTCCATCCCAGTTGGAATAAATTTCTCCTCCACTCTCCTCTCCTTGGTCCCAGCATCAAAAATGCATAACTGCCTTGATCTGTTCTGTGTCTTTCTTTTCCACTCATCTGTGAGCAACTGGAGGGCAGGGATCATGTCTGAGATACTTGCATGTTTCCAGCCCTCATGCTGGGCTGGCACACAGTAGTAGCTTAGTGGGTGAACTTGACCTCAGATGGCTTTACTGCTCAGGCCCATGGCTTTGGATTCCTGCTGCCCCAGTCTCCTCCAGAGTGATAGGAAAACTTTGCAAACATGCATAAGAAAGAACTAGCCCTAGTGTCCCTGCTGGTCAGGCTCCTCTTTCCTCCAGAACCCATCCCATAATTAGGGCTAACCTCCTCTCACCCTCCTCACCCTGCCATAACCCAAGGGCGATCCTGTCTTTGAATTCTGCCTTGGTATAAGCTTTGATGTCTATTCCCTCCTCCCTCCTTCCTCAATCACTTTCCTCACCAAAAGTCTGCCCACAAGTCTTTATAAAATCTCTGTGCATTTCCTGGTCTCTTGCATTACTCATTCTCTGTTGCTGTCATTTATCAGGAGAGGAGAGGGAGAGGGACAAGGTGAGGTTGGAGATAGAAGAAGGTGAGTAATACCTTTATGTTCCAGGGCTTCCATCTTTTTGGTGAAGTGGAGAGCACTGATTAAGCAATAGTAATTCTTCCTCTTCTGCACTTGCTGCTGGGATGAGGATCAATGATTTACTGTTGGAAACCGCATTATCTTCCTGAGGGAGGGTCCTCACAGGCAGCTGGAATTACCAAGCCCCAGGCTTTATTTGGGGGCCTTCTTTTGGCAGAATCTAATTCACATTTTCTGCCATTGTTGTGTCCTCTCCCACTCAGACACGTTTGTACTATGTATGGTATAATCGTTTTATTATTAGGCACTAACCATGTTGTAGAAGGACCCATTTCCCAATCCATCTGTGCTAATTTTAACTGCCTGGCTTAGTTTGGGAGTTTTGATCACTGAAGAAACCATCATCCACTTCTGTGTGTGCCTGGCAGAGCTCTAGTCAGTCCCAATGCCAATTCCAGACACTCATTCCCAAGTTTGCAAATTGCTATATCCTTTCTTGTAGTGATGCTCCCTCAAGCGTAACAGATTTTACACATTTGTTAGATTGAAGCAAGCACACCCTGTGGAAACAGAGACGCTGAAGAGTTCCAGCTGCCCTGTGTTACTCCTTCACCCACACAGTCAAATGCCTGAGGCATAGAGTAGCGAGTTCACTGTGTACTGAGAGCATCAGGCAAGCAAAATGATGTTGCTGTCCTGGGTCCGCCAGAGGCTTCCAGCCTCTTGGGTCACTCTGCCCTTTGCTACTTAAATAGAATCATCTGGGACCCAGTTCCACACATGGTGGGAAAATAGCATAACCCTCACCATCAATATTTTCAGAGATTCTCAGAGGCTTATGCTTCACCTGGTGATCTCTTGGTTTTTGTAGTAGTTTTAAACATGTCTGCACATTCTTTGATACCCTTTCTATTAAGAGGTGGAGTTTAATTCTCTTCCCCTTGGATGTGGGCTGGATCTCATAATCTGCTTGTAATAAACAGAAGGAAGAGGAAGTGATGCTGCTTGATTCTTTGTGTTAGGTCGTCAAAAATGACAATTGAACACCTATTAGGTTCTCTCTCTTTGGATGCTTGCTTTGAAACCCAGCTGCCATGCTGTAAGGAAGCCCAGGCCACATGGGGAAGCCTTGTGTAGGTGTTCTGGCCAATGGCCGCAGCTGACACAGGTAACATGTGAGTTACATGTAAGCGAAGGAACCTTTGAGAGGACTACAGCCCCAGCCACCATCTAACTACAACCTCTCTACACCCTGGGAGTGTTTTCCTCTTCTTTTGCTGCTTGGTTCCATACACATCATTTCCCCACTTTTTTGCTCTGGCAAAGCATCACCAATGAAATGTGAATGTATACAGTGGATGATGTTGAATATCTGAGGCCATAGTGGGGTGGGGGTTGTGGCAAAGGTCAGAACGAATGAGAATTTAAATTTCAATATTACTCTTTTTTTAATTTATTTATTTACTTGCATTTTAGGTTTTTGCGTACATGTGAAGAACATGTAAGATTGTTGCATAGGTACACACATGGCAGTGTGACTTGCTGCCTTCCTCCCCATCACCTATATCTGGCATTTCTCTCCATGTTATCCCTCCCCAACTCCCCACCTCCCACTGTCCCCCCCCACCTGGTCATTTGAGTATTACTCTCAACTTGAATGAAAATTCATAGGCGATCTTCATCACAGGGAATTCTTGCAGGTCCTGTCCACCCTTGGGCGGCAGCTTTCTGCCATCATCTTGGGCTCTTCTTTTACCCATTCTCCTCAATCCTCTTCTTTTTCATCAGTTGCATTAATTATTTTTATTTTAGCCTTTTTAAAATTATACTTTCGGCTCTGGGGTGCACGTGCACACCCTGCATCCTGCAGGATTATTGCACAGGTACATACATGCCAAGGTGGTTTGCTGTCTCCATCCCCCACCCCCGTTGTCTACATCAGGAATTTCTCCTGGCGTTATCCCTCCCCATCCTCCCCGCACCCCTGCTGCCCCTCCGCAGTTGCCTTAATTCTTATTTTCATATGCAGAGCCTTCCAACATTAGATTCTTAGTCCATAAACTTAGGTCTGTAAGAAATGAAATGTTATCTCTGCACATGTAAACTTATTTTCTTTTCCCAGCTCCCTTCCTATAGGTGACAGAAAAAAATTCAGTTGCTTCAGGGTTTCCCTACCCCTTCTTTCCAGTTGTCTTAGTCCATTTGGGCTGCTCTAACAATAAACTGTACCATAAATTGGGTAGCTGATAAACAACAGAAATTTATTTCTCCCAGTTCTGGAGGATAGGAAGTCCAAATCAAGATGCCAGCCGACTTGGTGTCTGGTGTGGGCCTAATTCCTGATTGGCCTAATTCCTGATGGTGCCTTCTCACTTGTCCTCACATGGAGGAAGGAGTGAGGGAGCTTTCTTGGAGCTCTCTAGGACACTGATGTCTTTCATGAGGGCTCTATCCTCATGATCTAATCACCTCCCCAAAGGCCCCACCTTGCAATACCATCACATAATTGGTGATGATTAGGTTTCAACACATGAATTTTGGAGGGCACAAACATTCAGAGGATAGCACCAGACTAGTGTTAAGTTCTAGGAGTTATGACAACACTGGTGAGACTGGGTTTCAGGGTGTCTATTCTCAAGTGGATGCCCTGAACTGTATATGGTTCTTTCTCACCCTTAGTTGTCAATTCACGGGGATAGTTCCTGTGTCACCCCCTCATTTCCAACCAGAAGGCTCTCCAGGCCCAACTCTGCCAGCTATCCCTGAACCCCACCTGAGTGCATACAGCACTCCTTTTCTCTCCTGCCATTTGGTTGTTAGGACCATCAGCCTAGGAGCACTGTGCAGCCCCTTCTATCCCACCTTCACAGAGTGGTGATGGGCTTTGCGCCTTTCCTGGGTCAACTCAGAAAGGGCATGTGTCCTTTTAAGTCTGTGAGTTTCTCGCAGAAGTAACACAAGAACCTTTTCCAGGGACTCATCCATCTTCATTTTGTCTTCATTCTGGCTTTTTCTCTTTCCCTGGCTGCCGCCATTCAGTTCAGTCCTGGTTTCAGTTGTGGGAAAACGCCTCCAACCCATTAGGTAGTTCTCCGAATCTTGTATTTTTGTTATAGAATTCATACTCCAAATCCTTCAGGGCTTAGGTGTCTGAAGTTCAAAAGCCTGGGCTTTTGCAATTCAATGTCTTGGCTTTTGAATCTTTTATTTATTTATTTATTTTTCTTTGACATGGAGTTTCGCTCTTGTTGCCCAGACTGGAGTGCAATGGCACAATCTTGGCTCACCGCAATCTTCCCCTCCCAGGTTCAAGCAATTGTCCTGCCTCAGCTTCTCAATTAGCTGGGATTACAGTCACGCACCACCACACCTGGCTAATTTTGTATTTTTAGTAGAGATAGGGCTTCTCTATGTTGGTCAGGTTGGTCTATAACTTCTGATCTCAGGTGATCCACTCACCTTGGCTTCCCAAAGTGCTGGGATTACAGGTGTGAGTCACTGTGCCTGGTGGCTTTTGAATCTTTAAATCAAGAATTTAACTTTACAAAGAACCTCACTCCCAGCTGCTGGAGCAGGGATTGGGAAGGGAAGGGAGGGGGAGAGTGATGCATAGATATATTGGGGAGTACCAGGAAGCAAACATCTTATGCAGTGATTTAAAGTCTCTTTAATCTGCTCTTCTCACATTTAACCTTTGGCGAAGGACATTTTATTTCAAGATTTACTTCTTGTTTTTCTCTGAGCAAAAGAACATTCTATTCCTAAAATTAATTCTACCTTCTTCCTAGGCCAGTTGGCCCAGATTGCAGGTGACTGTTTAAAAATGACACATTCCCCCTTCCTGTTATGTAATTGTAAAATAGTGTAATAAGAGCTATGGTGGGGGCTGGCACCAGGGACTTAGGGGCAGAGACTAGGGAGAGACTGGTTGTGAGGGTGAGCTACGGAAGGCTTCCTGGAGGAAGTGACATTTGAGCTGGGGAGAGTATTCTAGGCAGAGGTTGCCCTGGGCATGATGAGCAGCAGTTGAGGGGGCATGAGGGTAGGCTTCAGGAGTCAGCTTGTGTTGAGCCTGGGTGTAAAGGGTTTGGCTTTCATCCCAAGAGTAAGAGGTATGAACCCATAGCAACTTTCCAAGCAGGGCAGTGCCCTGATCCAAACACTTTCCTATCTCCGCTCTCTTCTGCTATTTGCTCATTCCATTTTCCCCACCTGAAGTGCCCAGTGTCATTCTCTTCCTCGTGTGGGAAGAATTTGTGGCTTTGTTCAGCCTGGCACGCTCTCTCCTTCCCCTCTACTTCTGAACCCTGCATCTAACAACACTTTCTTTACAGCTGCCCTGAGCTTATGGGCTTCTGAATACTTTCTTCTGTTTTCCACTCCCAAGCCTCTGCTCTTGCTGTTGTGTTCATCAGGAATACCTTCAATCCCCTCTCTGTCTCTTACTCATTCTTCAGGTCTTGGTTTGGAGCTACCTCCCCAAATCATGTCCAAGCCCCTTGCTGAACCAAGCCTCTCTCTCTGCGCTGCTACAGATATTGCTAATCTGTGTCTTCTCTAAAGTGCCCCAGAGTAGACCCCAGCCTAACCTTTGAGCTGTAGGCCAAACCTCAGCCCAGATCTTCCTGGGCCGGGTGGCTGATTTGCTTCCTAGGGTGAATTCCTTTGACAGAGGGAGGAAGAAAGAGGGGGTTGGTAGTGTTCTCAGGCCCTGGAGTCTTTCTGACCCAAAGCTCAAGGAATATAGACTACAATAGGATTTGTGGGCAAAAAATTAGGCAGCTACAAGAGTTTGGGTCCAGGGAGGAGATTAAAACTTCATTCTAGGTTCTTTGGGTCTAGCTCTGGTCTGAGTCAGAAGGTTTGGGTTCTAACCCTGCACCGGTATTGATTTGCTGTATGACCCTGGCAAGTCCCTTCCCTTATCTTGAGCCTCAATCTCCTTACCTGTGATAGGTATTATCAGCATATTATAGATATTATTATCTATATAATGAAAGGATTGGACTAGGTGACCTGTCTCTAGAGTATCCTCCACAAATACTCCCCATAAGTACCATTCTGGGTCTGCTGGCAGAGGCCGACTGGACTCCATTCCTACGTAGTTCTAACGCAGTGGGAAAGCGGAAAGGATGGGCTTTGTGGCTGAGATCACCCAGGTAAGTCCCGGCTGAGTTGCCTTGGGCAACTGTCTTTAACCTCTTTGCGGCTCAGTTTCCCACTTGGGTAAAATGAGGATGACAATTCCTGCCTATGGAGAGTGTGTTATGATGGTTAAAGTGAAAAAAAAATCAACATCGAAATAACTTGGCGTTCCAGGCATTATTGTAGGGACTGTAATGATCAAGAGAGGGCTGTGGGGGCTCTCAGGAGGGAGGGGTTCACTCTGCTTTGGGTGGAGGTGGACAGGGAAGGCTTCTTAGGCTGGGCCTTGAAGGATGAAGGGAGCCCCTGATGGAGGCTCAGACTCCCCACCACTGGCTGCTGGGCTGAGCTTTCCATCCACGTTGCGAATGCAGCCGGCCAGGTCTCACTAACAGTTGAGCAGGCAGGCCTCCATGACAACTGTTTCAGCACTGACTGAGTGGTTAAGTTAAATATTAAAAGCTGATAGAGCCAGCGCCCTCATACAAAGGCTGGAAGGTAACAAAAGCCCACCAAGAGTTTTGCCTAAGTCTTTCCTGGGCCTTGAAGCGTGACAAGATAACGAAGGAATTCTTAATAGGACCCGTCTAGGATTAAACAAGTTTTAGTGGGGATCTGAAGGAACTCCCCAGACCTCCACAAACAAGCTTTATTGGGGACTGATGGAACTCCCCAAACCTCCATGATTTAACAGGAGACATGATAAGGGTAATCAGCCTGGCACCTGGACCCATTTAGATTTTTTTTTTTTGAGATGGAGTCTTGATCTGTCGCCCAGGCTGGAATGCAATGGTGTGCTCTTGGCTCATCACACCCTCTGCCTCCTGGGTTCAAGCGATTCTCCTGCCTCAGCCCCCCAAGTAGCTGGGATTATAGGTGTGTGCCACCACGCCCAGCTACTTTTTGTATTTTTAAGTAGAGACGGGGTTTCACTACGTTGGTCAGGGTTTCACTACGTTGATCCGCCTGCCTCAGCCTCCCAACAGCTGGGATTACAGGCGTGAATCACCACACCTGGCTCCCATTTAGATTAAGTAAATTTACTGAGGCTCCAGAGGAAGGTCTTCAGGACTCAGATCTCAGTTACAGACTAGAAGAAGTTAATCACTTAATTCATCTTTAGATGAATGCACACTTACACGTAGAGATAGAGCTTAGAAGGTCTACAAGTTCTGGAAACCTTTGTAATTTTGAATTGGTCTGGCGATATTTTCCTAGCCTTCTCCCTGTACCCAGTTACAGAAATAAACTCCCTTCTTTTCCAGTTCACCTGCATCTTGTTATTGGGCCATGAGAATCAGCAGCCTGACCCTTGGTTCGGTCTGGGAACACTCTGGAGTCCTCACAGGCTCTGCCTACCTGCTAAGGGTAGCTTCTCTTCCCCTGGGTATGGCTGGCCCCCAGGCCCTACTCTGCTCTGCGTCCCTTTTCCTGATTGTCCCTAGGCATCTCCAGCTTGCCACCATTTCCTACTCACCTCTCCCACTCAGGACAGCCTCCCTTCTTCTCAAGGCCTGTCTCCTTCTGCCCTGAGGAGCATCCTCAGAGCCAGTCCTCACCTACCCACTCTCCTGCCTCTGCTCCCAGGTGCATGTGAAGATGCTCCACCTGGGAGCAGAGGCAGGAGAGTGGGGTAGGTGAGGACTAGCCAGTTTCGCACCGATGTTCTCCTGTTTTCTTGCATGTTGGGACCTGGATCCATCTCTTATTTCCACCTCTGTCCCGCACTCACTATCTTATTCCTTTCAGCATGTAAAAAATGCTCAGGTCTCCCCATTTTTAAAGTAGAGAAGCCTTCCCTGGGTCCTTGGTGCCCCTCAGTTACTCCCCTTCACAGCCATACTCAGAAGAGTTTGTTGTTGACCCCACTGTTCACATTCCTTACCTCCCTCTCACTCCTCTATCCACTGTTTTGTAATTTCTGACGTGGTTCTGGCCCAGGTCACCCCTCCTGCTCACTTAACAGGACCTTAAGTGAAAACAACTGCTCAATATAATTAAGCAATTTGTCAGAGCAAACACTGCTCTGAGCATAGACCTTTATCTAAAGGTGCTCAGCTTCTATCACCAAGTCTGAGGGTCAGGCAGTGTTTCCTGACCACAAAAAGAGAGCTGTTCCTAGGGCAGGGTGGGATACCAAACAGGGAGACAAAGCTACTTAGTAAGCCTTTGCAGTTTTGAAATCCATCCTAAGCCTGAGTGCTAACTGCCTGAGCTGCCAAAGGGCAGGGGCAGGACCCACAGGCTGGTATTACTGTAATCTGAGCTGTTAACTTGATCAGCCATTCTTGGTTGTCCTTGCTGGAGATCGGGTCACTAACCACCATCTGGCCCAAAAGTGAGTCATGTTCCCTGAACTAGAGAGGAAGGAGCTTCTAAAGGCATCGACTTAGCTCCCACCCTTTCCCCGACTGATGGGAGCCCCAGCCGCTGCTTGCTGTGAGATAGTGGGAAGCCCACTCTCTCATAGCTCAGAGGTGCCTCCCTGGCAGGTAGGTTGTGTGATGGCCATGGCATGCTGAGAGTGTTTAAACTGTTAGTTCCTGTTCTCTTGTCCCTTCTATGTCTCCAGGCAGTGCTGCATGTTGACATTTTTCTTTCACGGCATCTGATACCAAGCCCGTTGTATTTTTGATGAATTCCCTACAGTTGGCTGAGCTCTGCCTTGTAGTTCAGGGGAAACCCGATGTAATTTCCACTAATGTGCCCGGAGCACCTTCTATCTATGCACTTGCAAATTAGATCATGGCATTTAATCTTCATGAGAACCCTGGCTGGAACGGGTGGTATGTTTTGGGAGTGGTGTGGGGAATACTTTGAGCACCCGTTTTCTGCAATTTTATAACAAGTACTGTGCTTTTCTTAAGTTGTATTTCTGAGGAATGCATTGGTGGGAGGTTCTTGAAGATTACTGGGGTGGGCTGACACACCATGATTGTACGCATCTGTAGCCCTTCTGCTGCTCTCCCCCAACTCAGCTGAGTCCATCATTGCCCCTCACCCTCCACTCCCTTCACCAGGGGCCCTATCATCTTTCTTCTATTTTATTTTGTGCCATTTGTCCCGCCTTTTCTGTATTTCTTTTTCTTACCTTCCTTGCTTCCTTTTGGATTGATTGAATATTTTCTCAATCCATTTAATACCTCCAAGTCTGAAAGTTTCAAAATCATATTTTCAAGTGGCTACTTTGGAGTTTTAACATGCATACCTCACATATCAAAGTCTAAAGTTAAAGTTTATTTAATCACATAAATTAATCACATTATTTATACTTTGTTCCCTTTTAAAAATTCAAGGACCCTTGAACATTTTAACTCTCTCCCCCAGGCCTATATATGATTACTGTTAGCTATTTTAGTTCTGTCTTTAAAAACAGTTCCACAGACATTATGATTGCTGTTTTACACACTCAATGTTTATTTACACTTACCTATGCATTTGCCACTTTCTTCACTCACCATTGCAATTTAGACTTCCCTTCTGGGACCCGCTTTCCTTTTTAATTGTATTCTTTAGACTTTTCTTCAGTGAGGGTCTGCTGGTGACAAACTCTCCGCTTAATGTTTACTTGAAAATGTCTTTATTTCTTCCTTGTTCTTGAAAGATAATTTTTTACCGTATATAAATCTAGGCTGACAGTTATTTTCTTTTAGACTTTGATGTTACTCTGCATTTTCTGGTTACACTGTTGCTGTTGATAAGAAAGTCACTAGTCTAATTGTTCTTCCTTTGGGTACGCATAGTGGCTCAAATTCCAGCACTTTGGGAGGCCAAGTTTGGAGGATTGCTTGAGCCCAGGAGTTTGAAACCAATCTGGCAACATAGCGGGACCTTGTCTCTACCAAAAATAGAGAAATAAGTCAGGTATGGTGGTGTGTACCTGTAGTCCCACCTATTCAGGAAGGCTGAGGGGGGAGGATCATTTCAACCTGGAAGGTCGAGGCTGCAGTGAGCTGTGATTGTACCACTGCACTCCAGCTTGGGTGACAGAGTAAGATCCTGTCTCCAAAAAAATTTGTTCTTCTTTTATTGGTGATCATCTTTTGCCTTTGCTGTTCTGCAGACTCACTATGATGTATTGAGATGGGAGTTCTTTTTCGATTTAATTCATTTAGAATTTATCAAAAACTTGTATCTGAAGATTGTTGTCTTTTATTGGTTCTGAAAGTTCTTATTATTTCTTCAAATTGTCTCTTTTCCATGCACTGTCTTCACTTATTCTTGAACTCTGATCAAATGTAGATTAGATCTGTTCACTTTTTCTGCATGCTTGTTAGTCAATTTCCTGTATTCTTTTTTTAAAAGAAATATCTGTGCTATGTTATAGAACATTTTCTCATATTTCTCTTCTAGTTTACAATTCTCCCTTTAGTTTAATCTGTTATTAAAATGATCAATTCAATTTTTAATTTTAATTGGCGTG
This sequence comes from Sapajus apella, assembly GCF_009761245.1. Lineage (NCBI taxonomy): Eukaryota > Metazoa > Chordata > Mammalia > Primates > Cebidae > Sapajus > Sapajus apella. Next base: position 18,800,112 of record NW_022437002.1, read on the forward strand.
TCTTTAATTTTTAGAAGTTGTATTTGATTCCTTTTCAAATATGCATTGATAGTCTTTAGTTTCTTGCTTCCCGCTGCTAAATAAAATTTACAGGAGGCTATTGATTTGGACTTAGCTGGTCCGGGAGGATGCATAAGATGTAAAAGGGAGCAGAAGGGAGGGATGACAGCATGAGTCAGAGAACAGAGACTGGAAGGAGCCTGAAGAAAGGGGCAGAAAAGGCAGCTTTGTTGGGCAGATGGGTTAAATCACTCCCTTGGACACATGCTTAGAGGTGAGATGGGGCTGGACTGTCAGGCAGAAAAGGCCACACTGTGTGGGAGGTTTTGCTTTATTTTGTTTGAGAAAATGTTGGCAGAGGTATTATTCTGAGGAGTAGCTAACATCTGTGGATAGACCTTGGACAACTCTCTGCTGCTCTGGTGATCTGACAACCACCTGTGGCTGTGTGGGTTGCTCCCTGATCGTGTCTCATGTTGAGAGGTAGTGGAAGGCTGAGAAAGGTTCCTACCACCAGCAGGGAAGTCAGGAGCACAGCCACAGGGCCACCGTAGAGGCAGGTGGCCTGAGGTGGGAGCAGCTGGCCTTTTACCCGAGTTATTGCAAGAGCAGCTGGAAGTCAGGATCCTCAAGTTGTGTCGCAGAAGGTCATGCTGGGGTGCTGAATCCAAACAGAGAGGTCCATCTAAGAGGTGCAGGAGCTGAACTGAGAGGGAGAGAGGAACCAGGAAAGATGAATGTGAGGGGAGCAGGCCAGCAGGGGAGGGTGGGCTCCAGAGCATAGGCCTGCTTGGGTGAGCAAGGTCTATTTAAAGAAGTAGCAATGGGATGGAGCATAGCAGGCCAAGAGGCCCAAGGAAGGTGAGGGATTTTGCAGCAGGAAGATTGGGTGGGCTATATCTTGAGCAATGATAGAACAATGGCTTTGAAAAGTAGAGAGATGAAGGCAAAGATCCTCTTTGACTTCCTTCCATTTTCTCTGTCCAGAATCAGGCTTTAATTTGGAATGGATCCAATTGACTTAGTAGAAAGGCTAGCAGAGTTCTGATGAGCCAGGAGGTTGCCCCAGGTCTCTGTTGTCTGCCCTGATGAGCACATGGAAGACCTGCTCAATACATTGTCAGTAATGCAAAGCTAGAGTTGAGGGAGGAATGAGAATTAATGTGATGGGTGACCAAATGTGGCCTCAAAGAGGTAATGAGCTTGCGAGGCTGAGACAGGAGGATCACTTGAACCCAGGAGTTTGAGGCTGCAGTGAGCTATGATCACATCACTGCACTCCTCCAGCCTGGGTGACAGAGTGAGACCCTGTCTCTATTAAAAATGAAGAGCCAAGAAGCCAGGAAGAAGAGTTAACCCAATAGTTCAAAAATTCACCTATAGGTATTATGGGATGGAACAGATGTGGTTTGTCAACAACACACATGAACAAAATTGAGGCAGGCTTAACTCAGCACAAGCCAAGGCAGAATTCAGCTGGGGACAGAATTTAAAAAGAACGATTTCTCCTTTGGTTTCCAGCCCAATGCTGTGGTCACTTAAACCCAAACCTGCGGGGACTCACACTGTGGTAGGCCTGACAATCCTGTGATCTTTCGTTGTCTGTCTCCCACCTTCCCTACCCACCTCGGTGATTACACACACAGCAGGCTAGGATATAATGAGCCTAGGGGTGGGTGCTGCTGATCCAGTTGGTTAATCTTTCAGAAATAACTTCAAAGCAGTGGGGAGGAGACATATGGCTGGTGGCAGAAGCCAAAGGATCAAGCTATTTTTCCTCCTGCTCCATCTCATTTCTCCCGTGCTTGAGACCTAGAGAGAATGGTTTGCCCACTCATGAAGTGCCTGCCTATAAGGGCAATGCCTCCCTCAAGCAGATATGCCTTCTTCAACAAGTGCAATATGGGGCAAAGCAATGTGGGTATAAATGCTCTGCAAATGAGATGCCTCTGCATGTGTATGTGTATGTATGTGAGAGAGAGACTGGAGATACCTGAAGGTGACTAAAGGGGACCCTTATATCTTCTGGGGGCACTCATCAGTGGCCTGAAAGGGGACACAGAATAAAGTTAGGTCCCTAGGCTGGTGGGCAGCTTCACAGAAGAATATCAGGTACAAAATGATCAATGAAAACCAAATTCTTCTGAGAAAGTGTCCGCTTCAGCTCCTGTGGGGAAATAGGTCTCCCATGCCCTCAAGTGCCAGGGCAGAGCCTCGAGTGAGCTCCGAGGGTAAGAGACTTTTTGCAAACATAGGGAACATGAGGAAAACATCTTTCCAGTTCCTCCTTCTCTGCCTCTGTCTTGCCACTCAACCTCCTCTTCACAGGATCTTACCCATCTTCATGGCTTTAATCACCACATCAGCTGTGGCCCCTGAAGCCGACATCCCTGCTGTCCTGAGCAGCTTCCATTCTCCCTTCTTGGGATTTCTGTGCACACTGCTCTTTCTCTGGTTGGAAATAATCTTGGTGGAACCATTCGTCATGATGCCTACCCTCCCCTGGTGAAGGGGTGAACATATGACTCTTCCAGTGAGACCAGTCAGGTGTGTTCTTTTTGGAATCTGAATTTTGAGATGGTTCTTCCTGGAAGCAGTTTCAAATGAGACTGGCCCCTGGTTCTTCCTATCTGGAGCCCCAGAGCTCCCTTGATTCTTCAGATTTCTGAACTGATATAGCTTCCAAAACTATTGCTACCCCAGGCTCCATCTGTGTAAAGACTTGAATAATGCGTGTCTTCACTTGGACAACCCACAGCCACTTGGAACTCACTGGGTGCATATTGATCTTATCATCTCTCATCCCTGGACTTGCTTCTTTTCCAGCCTTCTCACTTTCTCAGAAAAGAGCACCACCATCAACTCAGGTGTTCAAGTTGACAATCCTGAAAACATCCCTGCTTCTTTCCTTTTTTTTCCCATCTTCTGCCTTGAATCAGTCATTCAAACTGATGTTTCTTCTTTCTTAATATTTAGTATGGACTCTCTCAAAATCCTATCTCTACTCTCAACCACAAACTGTGAATATCCACACCCGTTAGTATAGCTTGGATATTTGTTCCTGCACAAATCTCAGGTTGAGATGTAATCCTAATGTCGGAGGTGGGGCCTGGTGGGAGATGTTTGTGTCAGGCAGGAGGTCCCTCATGGCTTGGTACTGTCCTTGAGATAGTAAGTTCTCCCAAGATCTTGTCATTTAAAAGTGGGTGGTACCTCTTTCTTCACTTTCTCTCTCTCTCTCTTTTTTTTTTTTTTTTTTTTTTGAGAGAGAGTCTTGCTCTGTCTTCCAGGCTGGAGTGCACTGATACAACCTTGGATCACTGCAACCTCTGCCTCCTGGGTTCAAATGATTCTCCTGCCTCAGCCTTCTGAGTAGCCGAAATTATAGACACCCACCACGATGCCTGGCTAATTTTTATATTTTTAGTAGAGACAGGGTTTCACCATGTTGGCCAGGCTGGTCTCGAACTCCTGACCTCAGGTGATCTACCCCTCTTGGCCTCCCAGAGTGCTGGGATTACAGGTGTGAGCCACTGCGCCCAGCCCCCAGCCCTTTCTCTTGCTCCTGCTTTCACTTTATGATGTGCTTGTGCCTTCTTCGCTTTTGGCCATGAGTAGAAAGCTTCCTGAAGCTTCACCAGAAGCCAAGCAGATGCCAGCACCATGTGTCCTGTAAAGTCTTCAGGATGATGAGCCAATAAAACCTCTTTTATTTATAAATTACCCAGCCTCAGGCATTTATAGCAATATAAGAATGGCCTAATATACCCATCCTCAGCTCCTTTCCTCCAGCTTCAGAAAGTGAAGGGTCCCTCCTTCTGTTTAAGGCCAACTTTCCACATGTGCCATAGACTCCATCCTTCTACTTCCCCTGGGCTTGTGTCATTGTTCATCCCTTCTCTTCTTGGTTTTGTAACTTCTCGCCATCTTGTAAGCTTGTCGGAGTCCCACCAGCACCTGCCGAATCCCGAGAACACTCTCACCTGACCCCACATCCCTTCCAGGTACCACTCACATCTCTGCCTCCACTTCTTTATCTATAGGTCTTGAAAGAGTTGTCTATATACCCTGACTTCCTGTCTGTACCAACATCATGTACTCAGGCTTCTGCCTCCATCTCCACTGACACAGTGCTTTCCAAAGTCACCAATGACTTCCTAAATCCCAAATCCTAGGGATACTTTTCATCCCTGAAGATTTCTTGGTGGCTCTGCACCCAGTGTTCTTCTTCGCTTCCTCTTTTATTCAACTAGTATTTATTAAGTGCTGGGGAGATAGCAGAGGGAGAAGACAGTCATAATCCCTCTCCTCATGAGCTTAAATTCTAGTCAGGGATACAGGCATTGAACAAGCAAATGAAAATAATTGCTGAGAGTTATGAAAAATAAGTGTCAGTTCCTGCAAAAGTATAGAAAACAGCTGAACTCAGCTTTTTTTTTTTTTTTTTTTTTTTTTTGGAATTCACAAAAAGTTTCCTGGAGGAAGTAATGTTTAAAGTGAAAGATAACTAAGACTGTTCAAAGAGAGGGGAAAGAGGATTTCTGGCTGAGGGAGGAACATGTGACAAAGTTTGAAGGCAAGAAGGAGCAGTGTGCTCCAGAAGACCTGAGTTGGAGGCAGTAGCAAGGGAGGATGGAGGGAGAGGATGGGCTGGGTGGGGAGCAGTTGCTGGATTGAGCAGTTCCATGAGGGTTGAGTTAAGGACCTCTCCTTTGGCTGAAGGTAAGGAAAGCCATAGAAGAGGCTTAAGCAGAGGAGCCATGTGGTCAAATCTGCATTCTGGAAATACTACTGGTTGTAGCATGGGGTATGCATTTGATGGAAGCCAGAGTGGATTTGGGAGGACTGGTTAGGAGACCATTGCAGTTCATGTAAATATGACTGTAGGGTTCACTTAGGCAGTGGCAGTGGGATGGAAAGATATGGGTGGATTTGAGAGCTCTTTGGAAAGTGCAGTCTGCTGAACATCCTGACAGATTATATTCCAAATTCTACTCCAAGAAACGGAGTGGATAGTGGGGCCATTTGCTGAGATGTGTTACTCAGGTAGGGAACAGTTTCGGTTGGGGTAAGAACATTGAGTTTGCAGTGCCTGGCACACAGCTGAGTGGGGATGTCAAGCCTAGATGTGGATATACAGAGTTTAGAGGAGTGATCTGGGTAGGAAATATACACTTGGGAATTGTTGGCATGCAGGTAGGAATGGGGAGTTGGCCCCAGAGAGAATGCAGAGGAAGAGGGCAGGAGGCCTGAGACAGAACCCTGCGGCTACCAACATTTAATGGTCTGGTACAGGGTGTAATAGTCAGCCTCTGAGATGGCCCTTAATGTCTCTGCCTTCTGGAATTTATATCCTTGTGTAGCAGGAGCTACATTGTACCAGGCTGCATCTGTGTGACTAATAGCATATGGCAGAAGTGATGACATGTCACATTTGAGACAAATGATAAAAGACACGATGGCTTCTTTTTTGGTTGCTCTCTATTGTTCTTTCTTTCTCTCTCCTTCCTTTCTTCCTCCCTCCCTCCCTCCTTCCTTCCTTCCTTTCCTTCCTTCCTTCCTGAGACGAGAGTCTCACTCTGTTGTTGTCCAGGCTTGAGTTTAGTGGTGCAATCATGGTTTATTGCATTCCTGACCTCCCAGGCTTAAGCAGTTCTCCCACTTTTGCCTCCCAAGTAGCTAGGACCACAGGCATGTATCACTACACCTGACTTAAAAAAATTTTTTTTTCATAGAGACAGGGTCTCACTATGTTGTCCAGACTGTTCTCAACTCCTAGGCTCAAGTATCTGCCTGCCTTGGCCTCCCAAAATGCTGGGATTGCAGGCATTAGCCACTGTGTCCCGCCTCTCCTGTGCTTTCTCTCTTTCTCGAGTGACTTGCTGTGGGGGAAGCCAGTTGCTACATTGTGAGCAGTCCCAGGGAGGGAACCCCATGTTAAGGAACTGAAACCACATATCGCCAGCCCTTTCAAGTGACAGCTACATGAATAACAGCCTTATTAGAAACCCTGAGCCAGAACTATTCACATAACTGCTCCTCAGTTCCTGACTCTCAGAAATTGTATGAGATAATGATTGTGGTTTTTAGTTGTTAAGTTTTGGGATGGTCTGTTGTATAATAATAGGTAACAAATACAGAGAAGAAGGGGCCAGTAAGGGGACTGAGAAGGAACAACCACCAGGTACTTTTGGATGGAGAGGCTGTGTGATGATTAATTTTATCTGTTAACTTGACTGAGCTATGAGTTGCCCAGATATTTGGTCAAACATCATTCTGAGTGTGTTTGTGAGGATGTTTCTAGATAAGATTATCATTTGGATCCATAGACTGGGCAAAGCCAGTTGCCTTCCCAAATGTGAGTGGGTCTCATCTAATCAGTTGAAGTCCTGAATAGAACAAAAGGGCTGAATAAAAGGGAACTCCTTCTGCCTGACTGCCCTCTAGTGGGAACATAACTTTTTCCATGTCTTAGGTCTTGAACTTACTGGCTTGCACTGGAGTTACACTGTCACCTCTCCTGGTTCTCAGTCCTTTGGACTGGGACTGTATCATTGGCTTTCTTGGGACACCAACTTGCTGATGGCAGATCCTGGCACTTGTCAACCTCTACAAACCATGTGAATAAATTCCTTAAAATAAAGCTTCCTCTCCCTCTATGTTCATCCTGTTAGTGCTGTTTCTCTGGAGAATCCCAACAAATACAAGCTGCTTCTCCCCCATTACAGCTGCGTAACATGGATAGTGCTGGAAAAAAGGATAAAGCTAAGCAAGGGTGGCCAGCCACTGTGACCATCCCTGCCAGACTGTCTGCTGTGACATCCTCCTGAGAGCTTTGTGAAGGCAGCCACATGAGCTCCTGCTGGCTCTTTGCTTCCCCACTGTCCTTTCCTCTCCATTGCTTTGTTGGAGCTGGAGTTTGCTTTTCCCTTTGACTCCAGGTTGGCCCCTCTGGGTGGACATAGAGAATTAGAGCAGGCCCTGGGGTTTTTCCCTAAGACCTTGCCTTCTGGCCACAGAGCTCAGGACCCTCTGGCTACTGCCATTTGCCAGGGACTCCATCCCATGAGGTTTGGCTTCCCACTTTGGGCTCCATCACTAGAATAGCTCAGGTGTCTCTCCCTTCTCTGTGTAATTTTCCACTGGGGCTTCCAGCTCTGCTAGTGGACTTTCAGCCTCAATGAATGCACAAACCTAGAGAATAGTTCTCTTCCCAGCTCTTTCAGTGACTTGCTAGCAAAGTCCCTCTCCTCTCTAGGACTTACCCATAGACTGAAAGACTTATTACTAAGGTTCTCAGCTCCGAGCTCTGTAATTCTGATGGTAAGAAACTACTTAACTGACCATAGGCTGAAGAGCTGAGGGGCGAGGATGGGGACATTGTCCTGCATGCACCTGGAGACAGAGTAAGTTTGAGGGAGAGATCTCAGATTCTGAAGGAGGCTTCAGGGGCTTCATGGTAGAGAGAGCTGTCTTCATTCCACAGTGCGGTACTTGGCAACTCTGGGCAGCAGTCTCACTCTACTACCAAACTGGAAGCTTCCCTGATGCTGGAGGCTGTGGGATGCTGGGAGTTGCTGAGATGGTAGTTATGGATCGGCTGGGAGGCAGGACTCTGAGTTCTCCTTCTAGCTCTGCCCAGGATGCTCTGGGCCATGTCAGCCAGAGAAAGTGGCTCTCAGCCTGGAGCCCCAAAGCTGGGAGTGTGGTCTTCTAGCAATTTCCATCCAAAAGGCAAAAGGCAATACTTACTTTCTGTCTCCTTTTAATATCCCAGTGAGATGGCCAGATTTCCTAACTCCCCAGTCTCTGAGAGCGCCCTCTGCTTCTCCCTGGGCCGCCTGCTAGTGTGATCATCTCAGGACATCTCCAGGAGCTTGCTAGAGTCCAAAGACCATTCTGGTTATGTTTAAAAAGGATGGGTCCCCGTGGAGCCAGAGGGACACCATAACAGCCACCAGAAGCTCAAGAGACCACCTTTTCATGGGCACTGCTACCACTGCTGTAACTTGTCATTGAGTCATGACCCATCTGAGGCTGCTCCAAGCCCTGCCATAGAGCTACTGCACACATCGCCCCTACCAAGGTGGTATTTTAGATCTAACATTTAAATTATGAGACAAGATGTCAAACAAACTGAAAATACAGCAAAGAATTTAACAGAAACCTATGAACCTATCTTCTAGATTTAACATTCGTGAATATTTTGCCCTATTTGTCTGAGATGTCCCTTTCTCTCTTTTAAAAGCAGTTAAACTAGATACGGCTAAAACCCTATCTGATCATCCTTCTTCACTCTTTCTCTCCACAAAAGTCTAACCTGAAATTAACATGTATTGTTTTCATGCATGTTTTTATATTTTTTCTACATGTCTATGTGTAATGCATGCTGTTGTTTTTGTATTTTAAAAATTTACATAAATGTTTACGTGCTTTTGCTACTTCCTTCCCTATACTCCACCCACTCAGCTTTGTTTTTGAGATGTATCCATACTGGGATATGTAAGCTGGTTGATTCCTTTTAACCACCATATGGTATGCCATTGCAGGGATTATTCAGTTTACCTATCAATTTTCCTACTGAGGGGAAGTTGGGATATTTCTACTTTTATTTTTTTAACCATTGCAGGCACAGCTATAAGGAACACTCTTCAATGGTCTCTGGGTGTAAGTAAGGGAATTGGGTATGTGGCTAGAAGAAGAATCACTGGGTGGTGAGGTTTGTGCTTCTGCAACTTTACCAAGCATGGCTGTAGTGCTGTTCAGCTTACACTCCTCCTAGAAATATGTGAGAGTTCCTTTTTCTCTACATCCTCAACACTTGGCATTGTCAAACTTGAAGATGTTTGCTAATTTGTTGGATGTGAAATGAATGTTCATTTGGGATTAGCTTTTCATTTCTCTAATTTCTAGTGAGGTCAAACATTTCCCCATGTTTTTGGCCATTGATATTTCTTTTAGAAATTGCCTTTTCATATCTTTTGACCATTTTTATGTTGATATGTGTGTCTTTTGCTTATTATTTGTAAATCTTTATATATTTTGAATGCTCATATGCTTTGTAAATATCTGATTCAGTCTGTGACTTGTCTTTCAATTTTGCTTATATACTTTTTGCCATATACAAATTTCAAACTTTAATGCGGTGAAATGTATCAATTTTTTCTGATTAGATATATCAATTTGTCTCTTACGGTTTAAAAGTTTTAAAACTTTAACAAAATTTGATGTTTAGGTCTTTAATCCATTTGGAATTTTTGAGTATGATATGAGATAGAGATCTAATTTTCCTGATTTACATGTGGACAGCCAGTAGTCACAGCATCATCTATTAATATTTAATTTATTCACATTGATTTGTAATGATACTTTTGTCTTATATGAAGTTTAATATATTAGTCTTTCTGTTCCATTGTGACATTACCACACTTTTAAGTATTATTATAGCTTTGAAAAGTCTTGATATCCCTATGAAAGCAAGTTCACTCTTACTCTTTTCCAAATTCTTCTGGCTGTACTTAGCCCTTTATTCTTCCACATGAATTTTAGGACCAGCTCAGTAAGTTCCACAAAAATTTCTGTTGGTATTTTGTTTGGAATGGCATTGAAGTTATGGATTACTTTAGGAAGAAGTGCCATCTTTATGATATGGAGTCTTCTCCATGGATTTGGTATATTTCTCCATGTATTCACCTCTCTACACCTTAGTGACTGGTGAGATGGGGATGGAATTCCTTTCTTTAACAAGCTCACAGGGTTTTGTGAGGATCTGTGGAGAAAATGTTTTCCAAAGTCTGTGGTTCTGTACATGTTTGTTGTAGCCTTGGCATGTTATTAAGACCAATGAATTTCTGGTCCCTATCTCCCAGAAATTATAAATCATTAGAAACAGGCCATCCCTTTTGTTAACAAGTTTTTCTTGCTTTTTTTTTTTTTTTTCTCTTAATTCAATTCAATAAGCACTTACTGACTCAACTATGGATGAACTAACTGGTGGCCAGCCATCTCAGTATGCCCAAGACTTTGCTGATTTTGCTTCTGAAAGTTTCTGTGTCCTGGGAAATTCTTAGTCCCAAGCACATTGGGGTGGTTAGCTCCCGGGTTCTGTGCTAAGCCATGGGCCACTGGAGAGATGAATTAGATAAGCCCTGCCTTTGAGGAGTGGGAGGGGTCTTAGAGAGCTTTGGGAGGTAGGATTGGAGGATGAGGGGAGGAGAGCTTGTGGACAAACACATTTTTATATAACAGATGAAATACAGGAAGGGAATAACAAACAGCCAAGCACAGCAGTGTGGGTGTAGGGATGAACTCTTAGAGGACTTCCTGGAGGAAGGGCATTGGTTATGAAAAGCATAGAATTAGGTAGGCAAAGCTTGGGGATTAGAAGAGAGAAAAAGTTGATTTTGCTTCTCTCTCAGCTGCTTTCATTCTCCCACCTACGATTTTGTGCTAACTTTGCTCTCTGTCTCAGATGTAAGATATCATTAAGATGCAATATCTTAGCACCAGATGGGACCTTGTCCAATCCTCCTATTGAACAAATGCGCAGACTGAGGATCTGAGAAGGAACCTACTTGCCCAGAATCACATAGTGAGTCCATGGCAGAGGTTGGCCTGGATTTAGCTTTCCAGCCTGATATACTGCCTAGCACACCCAAACTGGTTGTTCCAGGAGCCTTATCTTATCCCCTTAGCCAAAAGCTCTCAGGCTGCTCTGGAAGCAGAACCCTGGCTTGCCTTACTGGGATCGTACTTGAACGGGACATAGCCAGCTTCCAGGCCTCCTGATTCTCTTTGCCCTGTCCACATTCCACAGCCCTCTGCTTCCACTTCACACACTCAGGCTCAAGTACCAGCCAGGGGCAGCTGGGATTACTCTGAAGCAAGGCTATCTCGTGGGATAAGCTGTTCTGGAAGCAAGAAAGCCCTAGAACCCATGTTAGAGGCTGCCTTACTCATTCTCCTTTTACTGGTCACTATTCACCCCAAAACAACTGCATGTGAGAATGTTAAACTAAAATGTGCTGATCTGTCAATGTGGGAGCTAGGTGCTTTGCACACATTGTCTCATTTAACTCTCCAAGCAACCTTATGGGGTAGAGGTGATGATAACCTCTGTTCTACAGATTAGCAGATTTACAGAGGTTAAGAAACTTGCTCAGGGTTGGATTTGCATCTCAGGTCAGTCAGAAAGCCAAGCTGATGCTCTTAACTGAAGCTTGTGACCGTTCCAGGCAGCTAGTGTGCCTGATGAGGAGGTGGTGGGGCCAGGCATAGCTTCAATGGTAAGTGGCCTGAATGCCAGGCTAAAGGTTTAGCTTTTCCTTGGCCATCCCAGCCAGACCCCTGAAGACAGAAATGACTAAATTTTATATGGAAGATGTCAAATAGGGTGGAATTAGGGCACAAAAGATGCGCTCTAAGAGTCCATAGACCGATGCCCACCCTCCTAGGGAACATGCCTTCCTACCTGGATTTCTTCAGAGGGGAGCAGAGCCCTCTCTGCCAGAGGTCAGACTGCCAACGGGTCTAGCTATCTCCCAGGGGAAGCCACTCAGGAAAAGTGCTGAGTCATCATCCTTAGTGAGAGATGGAAGGGAAAAGGAGAAAAGAAGAGCGGGAGGAAGAGATGGGGAGGGAGAGACAAGGAAATAAGTCCTATTGTAATGCGAGATGGAGGTTTCTCTGATGTGCCAAACACACACCTTTCCCCAACTGGTTCTGATGCAATTGAGAAATATTCATATCTTTTGTCTTGGTATCTGGAAACTGGATATTTACATGGGGGATTCCAAGCTTCATGATTCCCCAGGACCAGGCTGCAAGAGCTACCCGTTGACTCAGGGTCCAATGTACTATGAGTGCAATAAAATGGGGTTAGAACATATATTAGGCACCAGCATGTAAACCCTGCCCTCTGTCTTCTGACCCTTGTCACCTCGGCACCCTTGACCCATAGTCACGTGACCATATGCCTCACTTTGATTCCCCAAAAAGCAGAGCTTGAGAGAAAGACTTGTTTGCCTGTAGTGATCCCAGGGAATAGGAGTGAGGGGCTTAGGAGGAGCCCACAGGGAAAGCTGTAACTGCTGGAGACAACCAGGCGCAGTCATGCTGGGGACCCTCTGAGGAACTGTGTAGAATGAACCTCAGAACTGCCTACCCAAGGTATGGAAGAGAAGTGTTTATCTATCCACTCTTCTATTTTCCTCTGGTCAGAGGTTGCCTGGTCAGGGGTTGCAGGTGTGTTAACTCCCCGGCTACACCAGGTGTATGGGATTCCACCTCTGCTGGAACGGCTGAGCACGCTCCTACTTGGCAGCAGGAGGAAAGTCCAAGGCAGAAAGCAAGGGAGATGAAGTGAGGTGAGGTGCCGATGGGCTGCACCTGCACGCAGCTGGCTGCTACAGCAATGGTCAGAGCAAAAAGGTGGGCTGAGGGGTGTGCAATGGAGCATAAAGTTTGCCAATATTGACACATCACAGTGCACACTGGAGGGCACTTCCCAGATGCTATCTGATTCACTGACATGGGACAAGCTGAGGCACTAAAAGCAACAGGGTCTCACCTTAGGTCACTTAGTGAGCCACAGGCAGTCTCAAGACCACAACCCACAGTTTCTGATGCCCACACAAAGGTCTTTATTTTCCTGGGCTTACACAGGAGTGCCCTTCCCAGGAACACAGTTCATTGGTAGGCAAGGGAATGCCTGTATTTTGGACTAGGCTCCTGGGAATATGGGGAAGAATCTTTTGTTGTTGTTGTTGGCAGAACATTGTCAGAATGGGAGCTCCTTGTCTCTCTTGTGTGTTAATTTATTTCAAGTACCTCAATAAATAGCAGTACTTATTTTATAGGCAATAGTAGGTGCTTGGTAAATATGTGTTGATGAATGAATGAGTTTGAAAACTGGTAGGAGAAAAGTGGTGGTTTCTCTCTTCTTATATGCAGATGAAAGAAATCTCTTTGATGTTTATCTTTCAAGCACTGACCCATCTTTTTTCACTTTGACTCAGACAGGCTGAGTTTTCTCTGTTCTGTGGTGCAGGTCTCTATCCTTTCTCCTTCCATTTGCCAAGACTGTACTCCTCCTTCCCAGGAATGCATTCCATACTCATTTCCTGCAGAGTGACACAGCCACAGCTTGCAGTTTCACATGGAATCCAAAGCATCTCACCATCCTGGGCAGAGGAGCTGGGAGTGTTATCCATGGGAGGGCAGGGGTTATGAGTCACATCCTCTCCATTGTGCTGCCTCTGTAGCTGTCCTTGTAGCAGAGCTATCCTTGGGGTGGATTGGAGCACTCTGGAAGATGACCCCCATGCTCTCCAGAGCCTCACCTCAGGACAAAGCCTGTAAAATGACTGACTTCTATCCAGCCCAGGTGCTTCACATTCCTCACTGGCCTCCTGCCCTTCCCATCTCCACACTCCGCCCTTTTCTGCTGACACTTTCAGGACAAAAGTACTCAGCCAAAGCTGGTTGGGATTGCTCACAAACAAATACAACCTAGAAGGAAGGAGCTGGACACACTACAAAGATCAAGAAATCTCAGATGCCAGGAGAGGGAGCCACCTGCCTTCTTCCCTGCACCCATGGTGGGCACTAACTGTAGCAATGAGAACTATACCTCACATGGTGCACAGTTTTGTAACATGCATCGAACACTGCCATGATCACAGGATCCTTGCAACAACTATGTGAAGAAGGCTGTGTGAGCAGGAGAGACAGGTTGTGGGCCAGCATAGAGGACAGGGATGTGTCAAAGGCACCAGGTGATTCGAATGTGCACCCAAGGTCAAGGATACACTCTGGACACATCTTTTCTTCCTCTGAATATTACCTGGCTTTGTCTCCTCTGTCAAGAATTCACACTTAGTTTGCCTGACATCCCTGGAAACTTTCCTCACCATCTTGTCCCCATCTCTGGTTATAATAGTCAATCTCTTCAACATTCATTCAACAAACTGTGAAAGGAAAACACCTTGGGGCCCCAAAATCACTAAGCTAAAACGAAAAGTCAAGCTGGGAACTACTTAGGGGAAACCTGCCTCCCATTCTATTCAAAATCATCTCTCTCTCACTGAGATAAATGCATGTCTGATTGCCTCCTTTGGAAAGGCTAATCAGAAACTCCAAAGAACTCCACCATTTGTCTCTTATCTACCTATGACATGGAAGCCCCCTCCCCACTTGGAATTGTCCCTCCTTTGGCATTTGCTTCGAGTTGTCCTACCTTTCCAGACTGAACCATTGTTCATCCTACATATGTTGATTGATGTCTCATGTCTACCTAAAATGTATAAAATCTAGCTTTGCCCTGACCACCTTGGGCACAGGCCATCAGGACCCCTCAGGCTGTGTCACAGGCACCTGTCTCAACCTTGGCAAAATAAACTTTCTAAATTCTAAGACCTGTCTCAGATATTCAGGGTTCACATTTTGGTAACCATGGAGGGATTCTGAGTGGAGGTGTCCCTGACCTTTGACAAATCTCCCATAGGTGCATGGTACCAGCATGAGCTAACTTTATGGCTCAAACCAACAGGACAATTTGCTGAGGTCTGGGAGCACTTCCTCCGGAGAATCCCTGATATCCCCAAATTTGGTCCAGATCTAAAGTTTACTTTGCTGTACCACTCCCTGCCCCCCCCCCCCACCTTTTTTTGGAGTTTTACTTGCTTCCAACAAGGAAAGCAAGATTTCCTGCTTCCATGACGATGGAAGGCAGGTAACTCCTTTATGGAGTTTGGGCTTGCTCCCAGCAGAGATGATAAGTTTGAATTTTTCTTCCTGCTTCTAGGATGGTAGAAAGCAATCTTCAGCCTGAGACCCATCTCTAGGTAAGTAGCTGAATTGGGGTTTTGCTTTGGTTAAGCTTAACAACCAGCTGGTCTTAATTTGTCCTTACTATTAGAGCACTCAGTGATCATATTGTTGGATTTTCTTTTTGTTGTTTGTTCTAGACTTTGTCCCATCAGATTTGACCAATGGCCTGACTTGGTGAAATACAAGTGAGAATTCCAAATTTTGTGTAATAAAGCCTCTCTAATTTGGCTAATATTCCTCGCAGCTGCAAAAGAGGGGAAAAAACACAACTCCCCCTAAAAAAACCACGCACTTGGTTTTTGTGTTTGCTTCCTGTGTTGAAAAACAAACAAATGTTCTTTCACTTACTTCCACCCTATACCTCCTTCTCCCTTTTGCCATCTGCAGTACCAAAAAAAAAAAAAAAATCTAGACAAGTCTTCTAATGACTTGAACCCCTTGAAGAATTCAGAACAAAGGTGCCACTCACCCCATGGAGATATTCTGTTTTCTTTGTAGAGTTTCAAGAGTCAAGGGCAGATTATCTTTAGGCCTAAAACTCTGTTTTCCTGTACCGTACAACCTAACCTCTTTGGCTTTGGGGGTATCAGAGATTACCTTGTACATCCAGGAAATGCTTATAAGGGTTGATCACCTGGTGTTTTGAACCCTCTCAGAGGTCACAGACATCTAGAGGGAGAAACTGAGACAGGTAAGATGTTGGAAACAACTCAGTGGTGACACCCTGTGGAGTCCCACCCACAAGCAGCACACATCATTCTATCACACAAAAACCCTTGGCCACAGCTCAGTTCTTCCTTTTAAGAAAACATGTGGGAAACAAATAATCTAAGAATGTGGAGGAAACAAGGAGAATGAACCCTTGTAAGTACTCTGTAGGTTTTTTTTTTTAATTGTAATTTAGGTTCTGGGGTACATGTGCAGATCATGCAGGATTGTTGCATAGGTACATACATGGCAAGGTGGTTTGCCACCTTCATCTGGCCATCACCTATATCTGGTATTTCTCCCCTCATTATCCCTCCCCACCTCCACTGTCCCTCCCCAGCCCTTCCCACTGACTGCAGTGTGTGATGCTCCCTTCCCTCTGTCCACGTATTCTAATTGTTCAACACCCGTCTATGAGTGATAACATATGGTGTTTGGTTTTCTGTTCTTGTGTCAGTTTGCTGAGAATGATGGTTTCCAGATTCATCCATGTCCCTACGAAGGACATGAACTCATTGTTTTTTATGGCTGTGTAGTATTCCATGGTGTATACGTGTCACATTTTCTTTATCCAGTCTATCGATGATGGACATTTGGGTTGGTTCCAGGTCTTTGCTATTGTAAACAGTGCCGCAATGAACATACGTGTGCATGTGCCTTTATAATGGAACAATTTGTAATTCTTTGGGTATATACCCAGTAATGGAATTGTTGAGTCAAATGGTATTTCTATTTCTAGGTCCTTGAGGAATCACCACACTGTCTTCCACAATGATTGAACTAATTTACACTCCCACCAACAGTATAAAAGTGTTCCTATTTCTCCACATCCTCTCCAGCATCTGTTGTCTCCAGAATTTTAATGATCGCCATTCGAATTGGTGTGAGATGGTATCTCAATGTGGTTTTGATTTGCGTTTCTCTAATGACCAGTGATGATGAGCATTTTTTCATATGTTTGTTAGCTTCATCAATGTCTTCTTTTGTAAAGTGTCTGTTCATATCCTTTGCTCACTTTTGAATGGGTTTGTTTGTTTGTTTTTCTTGTAAATCTGTTTTAGTTCTTTGTAGATTCTGGATATTAGCCCTTTGTCAGATGGGTAGATTGCAAAAATTTTTTCCCATTCTGTTGGTTGCTGGTTCACTCTAATGATTGTTTCCTTTGCTGTACAGAAGCTCTGGAGTTTAATTAGATCCCATTTGTCTATTTTGGCTTTTGTTGACATTGCTTTTGGTGTTTTAGCCATGAAGTCCTTGCCTATGCCTATGTCCTGAATGGTATTGCCTAGGTTTTCTTCTAGGATTTTTATGGTGTTAGGCCTTATGTTTAGATCTTTAATCCATCTGGAATTAATTTTAGTTTAAGTTGTCAGGAAGGGGTCCAGTTTCTGCTTTCTGCACATGGCTAGCCAGTTTTCTCAACACCATTTATTAAACAGGGAATCCTTTTCCCATTGCTTGTTTTTGTCAGGTTTGTCAAAGATCAGATGATTGTAGATGTGTGGTGTTGTTTTTAAGGCCTCTGTTCTGTTCCATTGGTTTATGTCTCTGTTTTGGTACCAGTACCATGCTGTTTTGATTACTGTGGCCTTGTAGTATAGTTTGAAGTCAGGCAGCATGATGCCTCCAGCTTTGTTCTTTTTGCTTAGGATTGTTTTGGCTATGCAGGCTCTCTTTTGTTTCCATATGAAGTTTGAAGTGGTTTTTCCAGTTCTGTGAAGAAGGTCATTGGTAGCTTGATGGGGATAGCGTTGAATCTATAAATTACTTTGGGCAGTATGGCCATTTTCACAATATTGATTCTTCCCAATCATGAGCATGGGATGTTTTTCCATCTGTTTTTGTCCTCTCTTATTTCCTTGAGCAAGCTTGTAGTTCTCCTTGAAGAGGTCTTTTACATCCTTTGTTAGTTGTATTCCTAGGTATTTTATTCTCTTTGTAGCAATTGTGAATGGGAGTTCACTTTTGATTTAGCTGTCTGTTATTGGTATATAGAAATGCTTGTGATTTCTGCACATTGATTTTGTATCCTGAGACTTTGCTGAAGTTGCTTATCAGTTTCAGGAGATTTTGGGCTGAGATGATGTCATCTTCTAAATATACAATCATGTCATCTGCAAATAGCGACAATTTGACTTCCTCTCTTCCTATTTGAATATCCTTTATTTCTTTCTCTTGCCTGATTGCTCTGGCTAGAACTTCCAATACTATATTGAATAGGAGTGGTGAGAGAGGGCAGATTTCAAAGGGAATTTTTCCAGTTTTTGCCCGTTCAGTATGATATTGGCTGTGGATTTGTTGTAAATAGCTTTTATTATTTTGTGATACATACCATTGATGTCTAGTTTATTGAGGGTTTTTAGCATAAAAGGCTGTTGAATTTTGTCAAAGGCCTTTTCTGCATCTATTGAGATAATCATGTAGTTTTTGTCTTTGGTTCTGTTTATGTAGTGAATTCCATTTATAGACTTATGTATGTAGAACCAGCCATGCATCCCAGGGATGAAGCATACTTAATCGTGATGGACAAGCTTTTTGATTTGCTGTTGCATTCTGTTTGCCAGTATTTTATTGAAGATTTTTGCATTGATGTTCATCATCAATGGCCTGAAGTTTTCTTTTTTAGTTGTGTCTCTGCCCAGTTTTGGTATTAGGATGATATTTGTCTCATAAAATGAGTTGGGGAGAATTCCCTCTTTTTGTATTGTTTGGAGTAATTTCAGGAGGAATGGTAGCAGCTCCTTTTAGTATGTCTGGTAGAATTCAGCTGTAAACCCATCTGGACGTGGGCTTTTTTAATTGGTAGGCTATTAATTGCTGCCTAAACTTCAGCCCTTGTTATTGGTCTATTCAGGGATTCAACTTCTTCCTGGTTTAGTCTTGGGAGAGTACAAGTGTCCAGGAATTTATCCATTTCTTCCAGATTTACTGGTTTGTGCGCATAAAGTTGTTTGTAGTAATCTCTGATGGTAGTTTGTATTTCTGTGGAATTGGTGGTGATGTTCCCTTTTTCATTTTTTATTGCATCTATTTGATTCTTCTCTTTTCTATTAGTCTGGCTAGTGGTCTATCTATTTTGTTGATCTTTTACTGGATTTGTTGATTTTTTGAAGAGTTGTGTCTCTATCTCCTTCAATTGTGTTCTGATCTTAGTTATTTCTTGTCTTCTGCTAGCTTTTGAGTTTTTTTGATCTTGCTCCTCTAACTCTTTCAATTTTGATGATAGGGTATTGATTTTAGACCTTTTCTTTCTCCTCATGTGGGCATTTATTGCTATGAATTTCCCTCTAGACACTGCTTTGAACGTGTCCCAGAGATTCTGGTATGTTGTATCTTTGTTCTCATTGGTTTCTAAGAACATCTTTATTTCTGCCTTTATTTCATTATTTATCCAGACCATATTCAGGAGCCAGTTGTTCATTTTCCATGAAGTTGTGCAGTTTTGAGTTAGTTTCTTAATCCTGAGTTCTAATTTGATTGCACTGTAGTCCGAGAGACAGTTTGTTATGGTTTCTGTTCTTTTGCATTTGCTGAGGAATGATTTACTTCCAATTATGTTGTCGATTTTAGAGCAAGTGCGATGTGGTGCTGAGAAGAATGTATATTCTGTGGATTTGGAGTTAAGAGTTCTGTAAATGTCTATTAAGTTCACTTGGTCTAGTTCTGCATTCAAGTCCTGGATTTCCTTGTTGATTTTCTGTCTAGTTGATCTGTCTAATATTGACAGTGGAGTGTTAAAGTCTTCCCACTATTATTGTGCAGGAGTCTAAGTCTCTTTGTAGGTCATTAAGGACTTGTCTTATGTATCTAGGTGCTCCTGTATTGGGTACGTATATATTTAGGATCGTTAGCTCTTCTTGTTGCATTGATCCTTTTACCATTATGTAATGCCCTTCTTTGTCTCTTGATTTTTGTTGGTTTAAAGTCTGTTTTATCAGAGACTAGGATTGCCATTCCTGCTTTTTTTTTTGCTCTCCATTTGCTTGGTAAATCTGCTTCCATTCCTTTATTTGAGTCTGTGTGTATCTTTGCACATGAGATGGGTTTCCTGAATACAGCACACTGATGGTTCTAGGCTTTTTATCCAATTTGCCAGTCTGTGTCTTTTGATTGGGGCATTTAGTCCATTTAAATTTAATGTTAATATTATTATGTGTGAATTTGATCCTACCATTTTATTACTGGTTGGTTGTTTTGATATAAACATATCATTGGCATAATTTCTTCATTGCATGGTTGATCTTTGCCATTTGGTTCTTTTTTGCAGTGGCTGGTACTGGTTTTTCCTTTCTGTGTTTAGTGCTTCCTTCAGGAGCTCTTGCAGGGCAGGTCTGGTAGTGACAAAATCCCTCAGCAATTGCTTGTCCATGAAGGATTTCATTTCTCTTTCACTTATGAAGCTTAGTTTGACTGGATATGAAATTCTAGGTTGAAAGTTCTTTTCTTTAAGGATGCTGAATATTGGCCCCACTCTCTTCTAGCTTGTAGGGTTTCTGCCGAGAGATCCACTGTGAGTCTGATGTGCTTCTCTTTGTGGGTGACCCGACCTTTCTCTCTGGCTGCCCTTAGTATTTTTTCCTTCATTTCAACCGTGGTGAACCTGACGATTATGTGCCTTGAGGTTGCTCTTCTAGAGGAGTATTGTTGTGGTATTCTCTGAATTTCTTGTATTTGAATGTTGGCCTGCCTTGCTAGGTTGGGGAATTTCTCCTGCATAATATCCCGAAGAATGTTTTCCAGCTTGGATTCATTCTCCCCATCATCTTCCGGTACACCGATCAGGCGTAGATTAGGTCTTTTCCCATAATCCCACATTTCTCGAAGGCTTTGTTCATTTCTTTTCACTCTTTGTTTTCTTTTCTTATCTTCTCATTTTATTTCATTGATTTGATCTTCAATCTCTGATATCCTTTCTTTTGCTTGATCTATTTGACTATTGACACTTGTGTATGCTTCATGAAGTTCTTGTGCTGTGTTTTTCAGCTCCATCAAATCATTTATGTTCTTCTCTAAGCTGGTTATTCTAGTCAGCATTTCATCTAACCTTTTTTCAAGGTTTTTAGTGTCTTTGCATTGGGTTAGAACATGTTCCTTTAACTCAGAGAAGTTTGTTATTACCCACCTTCTGAAACCTTCTCCTGTCAATTTGTCAAATTTATTTGTCCTGCTTTGTTCCCTTGCTGGTGAGGAGTTGTGAACTTGTGGTGGGGGAAAGACGTTCTGGTTTTTGATGGTTTCATTCTTCTTGCACTGGTTGGATTTATATAGTTTTGATCTCAGGTAGCTGCTTGGGGAGGCAGCCTTTCCTTTGTCTGCCTGCGGAGGCGCTGCTGGGCTGCCACAGATTCAGTGGCGCTGCTGCGTCTTTTATTTACTCAGGAAAATTAGGCCGGTTTCTGTAATGGTGGCTTCCCTTCTGCCCACTGAGCTGGAGTGTTCCTGGTCGCTCTCTAACTGATGTTCTGGGTGCCTAATTCTGGAGTGAGTTTTTTTGGGCTTTGTGCAGTGGTAGGGGGACCCATCCTGCTGTTTGGGCTGTTTCCCTATGTTCCATTCCCCTTCTTACTGGGGGGTGGGTAGCTCTGTCCCACCGGCTTTTTGTCTTTCTTGACGTCAGCCAGTGCTTCTGCCTAGATCTATGCTGACAGCCTCAGGGCCAAAGTTGCTATTTTGCCCTGTTCAGGCAGCTCGCAAAGGCTTTTCAGCCCTGCGAGGATACCCTGTTCTGTGGGTTGTAGAGGGCTTGGGTAGAGCGCTGTATCTGAACCGAAGTCTCAGAGGAGGAGCTCCCCTGGTCCTCTGGTCGATTGCACACTCCTCCTGGGTGGGGCAGTGCCCCCACCTTGCCACAACTTGCTCTATTTGGTTTATACCCACTGTCCTACCAGACCCACAAAATGAACCTGGTACCTCGTTTGGAATTGTGGAGACCACTCAGCTTCTGCAGCTCTCTCTCTGGGAGCTGCTTTCTGGAGCTGCCTTTTATTCAGCTATCTTGGCATGCCCCCCTCTGTAGGTTTTATGGCACCTCTACTTGTCAGAGTTTATGTAAAATGGAAATAATATGGTCTTTGTGCACATTTACATTAAGGAAAAAGAGCCCTAAGGTCAACCTGCAAACTATAGCGTTCCTAAGTTCCCTTTTTTCTCTATTTTCTTTTCTGTCTGCTTTAAATCTGCTGAAATTAAAGCTATTCAACTCCTTAAGTCCCAGGGACTATAATGAAAGAGGCAGGCATGTGAGATTGTAAGGGCCAATTTTAAGAGATAAAATATGTTCAGCTTCTCTATAAATTAAGCATTAATGTCAAAGGCACACTGATGTAAGAACAGCATGTGGGCCCCTGAGTCAGATTAACAAGAATTTCTTGAAGCACTACTGACTCCTTAATAAAGGTTATAAAGGCTATAAAAGGCTTATGGAAGTTATAGTTAAAAGTAAAATTTTGTAGATTGTTTATAAAATTTCAAAAAAAAAGTGGCTTCATGCTATTTTATTAGGGCTTATTGTTTAGAAATTTAAGTCTCCTCTCCCAAAAAATGAAGGTTTTTGCTTTTTTTTTTTAAATCCTTGAGTTATCACTTTGGTTAAATGGATAACTTATTTTACAATAACCTGCGACATCAAGTGTTTTAAACGTTTAATAGTTGACAAACTTTCCAAAATCAAGTTATAAATTATGTATTTTTCTGACCTAGTTAATTCTTTAAGATATTAGGTTCCCTAAAGTCCAAAAATGACATAATTTGGCTTATTTGGTATAAAAATTGGCTGGGCATGGCAGCTCACATCTATAATCCTAGCATTTTGGGAGGCCAAGGTGGGTGGATCACCTGAGATCAGGAGTTCGAGGCCAGCCTGACCAACATGGAGAAACCCCCTCTCTACTAAAAATACAAAATTAACCAGGAGTGGTGGTACATGTCTGTAATCCCAGGTATTTGGAAGGATAAGGCAGGAGAATTGCTTGAACCCTGGAGGTGGAGGTTGTGGTGAGCCAAGATCATGCCACCTCACTCCGACCTAGGTAACAGGGCAAGACTCTGTCTCTCACAATCAACCAAACAAACAAAATTTTATATTTGACAATTCCTCCCGTATATATATATATATGTATATGTCAATTTCATATTTGACAATTCCTCCCGCATATATATATATAGAATGTATATTTGTGTATATATATATATATATATATATCACTGTAGAATTGTGATATATATATAGGAGGAATTGTCAAATATGAGATGGTGTTTAGTTTTCTTTGGGTTGTATTTGTATAAATATGATATTAGTATGTGTTCCAAAATTATGGGAAACTCTTATAATTCTGATATGACTTAGTGGACATTACCAGTAATAATTATAATTATGATGTTAAAGTATTGTGTGCCACAGTGGCACAAATTTCCTTGTCAATTGCATATTTGGCTATGACTGCCCTAAAACTTTTTGCCATCCACAGACAATTGTTGTTTTGCTTTGGTCTTCTCTAGAAGGTAGTTTTATAATCAGCCATAAAACTCTAACAGGCAGGTTTCTGATAACTTTAGAGATTGTGACATCAGAATAGAGGAAAGACTTTTAGGACTCACCTTAGATTGTTTGTGCTCTTTCAGACTTTTTATGTAGGCATTTAGGGCTATGAACTTTCCTCTTAGCACCGCCTTAGCTGTATCCCAGAGGTTTTGATAGGTTGTGTGATTATTGTCATTCAGTTCAAAGAATTTTTAAATTCCTTCTTGATTTTATTCTTGACCCAATGCTCATTCAGGTGCATGTTATTTAATTTCTATGTATTTGCATGGTTTTGAAGGTTCTTTTTGGAATTGATTTTTCAGTTTTATTCCACTGTGGTCTGAGAGAATGCTTGATATAATTTCAGTTTTCTTAAATTTATTGAGGCTCATTTTATGGCCTATTATATGGTCTATCTTGGAGAAAGTTCTATATGATGTTGAATAGAATGTGTATTCTGGAATTGTTGAATGTAATGTTCATATATATGTTAGGTTTATTTGTTCCAAGGTATAGTTTAAATCCATTGCTGCTTTGTTGATTTTCTGTCTTGATGACCTGTCTAGTGCTGTCAGTAGAGTATTGAAGTCCCCCACTATTATTGTGTTGCTTCTGTCTCATTTCTTAGGTCTATTAGTAATTGTTTATAAATTTGGGAGCTCCAGTGGTAGGTGCATTTATGTGTAGAATTGTGATATTCTCCTGTTGGACAAGACCTTTTAACATTATGTAATGTTTCTCTTTGTCTCTTTTAACCAGTGTTGCTTTAAAGTTTGTTTTGTCTGATATAAAGATAGCTACCCTGGCTTGCTTTTGGTGTCCGTTTGCATGAAATGCCTTTTGCTACTCATTTACTTTATGTGAGCCTTTATGTGATAGGTAAGTCTCCTGAAGGCAGCAGATAGTTTGTTGGTAAGTTCTTATCCATTCTGTGGTTCTGTGTTTTTTAAGTGGAGCATTTAGGGCATTTATATTCAATGTTAGTATTGAAATGTGAGGTACCATTGCATTCATCGTGCTGTGTGTTGCCTGCATACTTTAGTTTGTTTTTTGTTTTTGCTTTTAACTTGTATTTTTGTTGTATAGGTCTTGTGGCTTTATGCTTTGATGAGGTTCTGTTTTGATATGTTTCCAGGATTTGTTTCAAGATTTAGAGCTCCTTTTAGCAGTTCTTGTAGTGATGGCTTGGTAATGGTGAATTCTCTCAGCATTTGTTTGTCCGAAAAGGACTGTATCTGTCCTTCATATATGATGCTTAGTTTTGCTGGATACAAAATTCTTGGCTGATGATTGTTTTGTTTGAGGAGGCTGAAGATAGGGCCGCAATCTCTTCTAGCTTGTAGGGTTTCTGCTGAGAAATCCGCTGTTAATCTGATAGGTTTTCCTTTATAGGTTACCTGGTGCTTATGTCTCACAGCTGTTATGACTCTTTCCTTCATCTTAACTTTGGATAACCTGATGACAATGTGCCTAGGCAAAGATCTTTTTGTGATGAATTTTCCAGGTGTTCTTTGTGCTTCTTGTGTTTGCATGTCTAGGTCTCTAGTAAGGCTGGGGAACTTTTCCTTGATTATTTCCCCAAATATAAACATATAAAAGCCAAGCTTTTAAATTGGCTTCTTCCTCAGGAACACTGATTATTCTTAGATTTGGCTATTTAAGACAATTCCAAACTTCTTGAAGGCTTTGTTCATATTTTCTTATTTTTTTCTTTGTCTTTGTTGATTGGATTAGTTTTAAGACTGTCTTTGAGCTCTGAATTTCTTTCTTCTGCTTTTCCAATTCTATTGCTGAAACTTTCCAGAGCATTTCACATTTCCTTTTTTTTTTTTTTTTTGAGACAGTGTCTTTCTCTGTTGCCAGGTGCCAGGCTGGAGTACAGTGGTACAATCTTGGCTCTCTGCAATCTCCACCTCCTGGGTTCGAGCAATTCTCCTGCCTCAGCCTCCCGAGTAGCTGGGACTACAGGCACATGCCACTACGCCCAACTAATTTTTGTATTTTTTAGTAGAGACAGGGTTTCACCATGTTGGCCAGGATGGTCTCGATCTCTTGACCTCGTGATCTGCCTGCCTCAGCCTCCCAAAGTGCTGGGATTACAGGTGTGAACCACCGTGCCAGGCCAGCATTTCACATTTCTAAAAGTATGTCCAATGTTTCCTGAATTTTTGATTGTTTTTTCTTTTCTTTCTTTTCTTTGTTTTTGGAGATAGTCTCAGTCTGTCACCAGGGTTGGAGTACAGTGGCATGATCTCAGTTCACTGCAACCTTCACCTTCTGTGTTCAAGCAATTCTCCTGCCTCAGTCTCCTGAGTAGCTGGGATTACAGGCACCCATCACCACCACGCCTGGCTAATTTTTTTAGTTTTAATAGAGAGGGTTTCACCATGTTGGCCAGGTTGTTCTTGAACTCCTGACCTCAGGTGATCCACCTGTCTTGGCCTCCCAGAGTGCTGGGATTACAGGCATAAGCCACCATGCCCAGCCTGATTTTTTTTTTTTTTTGGCCAATTTTTTTCTTTGATACTTGTCCCTTCACTTCTTCTTTTTTTTTTTTTTTTTTTTTTGAGACGGAGTTTCGCTCTTGTTACCCAGGCTGGAGTGCAATGGCACGATCTCGGCTCACCGCAACCTCCGCCTCCTGGGTTCAGGCAATTCTCTTACCCCAGCCTCCTGAGTAGCTGGGATTACAGGCACGCGCCACCATGCCCAGCTAATTTTTTGTAGTTTTAGTAGAGACGGGGTTTCACCATGTTGACCAGGATGGTCTTGATCTCTTGACCTCGTGATCCACCCGCCTCGGCCTCCCAAAGTGCTGGGATTACAGGCTTGAGCCACCGCGCCCGGCCTTGTCCCTTCACTTCTTATATCATTTTTTGGATTTCCTTGCATTAGGCTTCACCTTTCTATGCTCCCTCCCTGATTAGCTTAATAACTAACCTCCTGAATTTCTTTTTCAGGTAAATAATGGACTTCTTCTTGGTTTGGATCCATTCCTGGTGAACTAGTGTGATTTTTGGGTGGTGTTGATGAAACTTGTTTCGTCATATTACCTGGGTTGGTTTTCTGGTCCCTTCCCATTTGGTTGGGCTCTATCAGAGGGAAGATCTAGGGCTGAAGGCTGTTCAGATTTTTTTGTATCATGGGGTATACCCTTCATGTAGTACTCTCCTCCTTTTCGTGTGGTTGTGACTTCCTATGAGCCGAACTGCAGTGATTGTTATCTCTCTTCTTGATCTAGCTACTCAGCAAGTCTACCCAGCTCTGGAGTGGTACTGGGGGTTTCTGCACATAGTCCTGTGATATGAACCTTCTTTAGGTCTCTCAGCCATGAATACCAGTGCCTGTTCCAGTGGAGGTGATGGAGGGTGCAATGGACTCCATGGGGGTTCTTAGCTTTGGTGGTTTAATGTTCTATCTTTGTGCTGGTTGGCCTCCTTCCAGGAGGTGGTGCTTTCCAGAAAGCATCAGCTATAGCAGTGTGGAGGGGGTCCAGCAGTGGGAGGGGCCCTAGAACTCCCAAGATTATATGCTCTTTGTCTTCTGCTACCAGGGTGGGTAGGGAAGGACCATTAGGTGGGGGCGGGGCTAAGTGTGTCTGAGCCGAGACTCTCCTTGGGTGGATCTTGCTGTGGCTGCTTTGGGGGCTGGGGTGAGATTCCCAGGTCATGGGAGTTGTATACCTAGGAGGATTATGGCTGCCTCTGCTAAGTCATTCAGGTTTTCAAGGAAGTGGAGGAAAGCCAGCAGTCACAGGCCTCACCCAGCTCCTATGCAAACTGAAGGGCCGGTCTTACTCCCAGCATGTCCCGGGAATGCGTTTTATTTTGATTGATGTCTTCTACTGGGTCTGAAGATGAAGCTTTAATGGCTGTCAGTGTTTAAGATTTAGCAGGACTTGATGTCCTTTTTAGACCCAGGAATCAAAGCCCTGTAATGCCACAAGTACTTTAAAAGCATGTAGTAATAACCTTAATTAAAAAACATAAAAAAAAAATCTGTCTAAGCAGACCAAAACTTAATAATAATGGCATAGAAATTGTTTCTGTAAACCATAACATCTGTTAGGCCAGTTACCAAAAGGCAAAAGAAAAGACCTTCTGCACCACACAGAATATTATGTTGGAAGAAAACATTTCCTTTAGACCTTTAAGAAAGCATTGTTAGCATCAGGCCATAAAAAACAGATCTCAGGAAGAAAACTTGTGAGCTGAGACTGAGTTGAAGGAGAGCATTAGTATTTCATGCCCTTTAAAAGGGGAGAGAAAATAGAAAATGGTGAGATTCAATAAAGGTTGAACTTTGGGTTAAAAAAATTAAAATCTCTTAGATATTAAGAGTAAATCAATCTCTTAGAAAAATTTCATTGCTTTAATGAATTATTTAGTGTATAATTTTTTTCTTACCTCAAGCCAAATCTCTAGAAAGACCATTATAATTTCCCTTTAATTATAGACAACTTGATCATAGAAAAATTTTTGTTTTTTTTTTAAAAATGCTCCTATTGTGACACACAGACCATTCATGACATTTCATCGATTTTTGGGTTTGTCCTGAACATCCCCTTTTTAAACAATCTGTCATTTTATTCTAGGACTAAATTTGCCATACAATTTTTTTTTTCATTTAAAATTATTTCTCTTTAAGCTTTCTTACCAAAAAAAAGTACCTGTTTTTTCTATAACTTTCTTCACATCTCCCTTATTTCCTGTTTTTTTTTTTACCTTGCTTTATATATAACCTTTAAATAAGCTTTGAATTAGACAAAACTTGTTCACCTTTTTAAAAGGGGTACTTTTTTAAAATAAAGAATTTTTTCTACAATATATTTTTATTAAACAATACCCAAATAATGAAATATCAATTATTTAATTTAACTTTAAATTCTAAATTATGACAAGTTTGTCTAGAAGTATTTTTTTCTATTACATTTACCTAATTATTTTATTTTAATCATTTACCTAGATTACTTATAAAAACTGTGATAGTCATCATTTAGAGTAAACTTGTGGAACCACCATTGCAAAATTATAACTGAGACTGAAAAAGATCTGACCTAACTGACTCCAGGTTGCTTCTAACCTCCAGGCTATCCTTGTTCATTCCTGGGCATAGGCTGAACTAACTTTGGGAGGAACTTAGTTGACAGTTTAGCTTTGAAACAAAAATGATTCCCAAAATGAACCTCTTTACTGCCTGTGGACTAGACTGCCTAAAGCCATGAGATTCAGTTCTGGTCATCTTACTAAATAATTTTCATTAAATCAATATCAATGTCTTATTTATTAAAATTACACAAGCAAAGATCATTCTGTTTTGTTCTGGGTTTATAGTTTTGTAACTCTATGCCAAATTTTGACAACTTATAGTATTTGGCAGGGATAAGTATGAAATTGCTTGATTAATAAATGTAAACAAAAATGTATGCTGGCAATTCTTAAGACATTTCTAGCATTAACAATAATTTTAAAGCTAGCTTATTTATTAAAGATTTTACTTAATCATGCAAACTTGAAAAAGCATTTAACTAGTCTTTTCTTTTTTCCTTTTGATTCAAGTGCTTTTATTGTCTTTAATTTGAGCTCTTTTATGTATTTTCAATAGTAAAACATTGTGTACACAACATATAAATACATAATCATATGAGGCATACTGATAGAAATACAACTTGTAGATTCCTAAAACCTTTTTTTTTCTCCTACCTTAGACTTGCAAACTCTTGATAAACTGTTTTATTACCCTGGCAGTGGTCAGCTAAACAGCCCTAAATCTGTGTATTGAAGGAGAAAACTCTTAGATAAAAAAATCAGATAGCAAAATTTTCCTGTTAAAGTACAGAGAGAAAAAGTCTAGTGGTGCTAGAGAAAAATTAAAGATGGATGCCAAATCAAACATAAAATTATAGAAATGTGTCATAGGATTGTATAGGAGACCAATTTTTATTTAGATAGGGACTACCTATCTTTTAACTGGATCTCTGAGCTCTGGGCAAGCCCACACTGAATCCTGGGTCTCCAAAAGGGGAGACTTATTATCAGGCCACGTGATGCTTTTACAGTGCACTTAATTTTTTTTTTGAAGTGACATATCTAAGTGTATAAGCTACACTCTTCCTTAAAAACCTAAGAGTAGCACTCTCTTGCAACAACTATTTTAGTAAAAAAATTAGATAACACAATACAAAATCAAGCAGTTTAAGAGCTGAGACAAACTTGTCTGTTTACACTCTTGGGGGTCCACAAGGAAAAACAGAGGTTTCTCCCCATTGGGAGTCTGGTGCCTTCTCTATTTTCATTAAGGAACTCCAGGCTATTATAAATTATTTTAGGTCCCTCATGCATCAGAGGGTGCAAGAGAAAGGAGAGACAGCAGAAGTAAATGAAGAAAATAGAATTCAGTCAACTGAGAAGAAAAAGTTTGCTTAAAAAAAAAAAAAGACAAGGTCCTAGGAGAGAAAAAACATAAAAACAAAAATACGACAGCCTTTTAAATACAAACATACACATGCACACATACAGACACACATCTTGGATGTTAGCTTAAAAGCTAACTTATTAAGCTGACTTTTATCCACTGAGTTCCTTTAAAAAAATCTTTTTAAATCTCATTATCATATTTCTGGTAGGACAAATTGCTGCTATTTCAGAAGTACCAAGTATCAAACCAGAAAGGGCTTGATTTAGGAAACAAATCCAGGCTTTAGTGGTGGAAAAAGAGGAGGCAGAACTTTAGCTAAGCAACTACAGTTTGAGTTGACAGACATTGCTATTTCAGTTTGGCCTGGCTAACAAAAATGTGACATTGTTATGTAAATAAAGACCCTTAAGTAGTCAAAATAAAAATCATTTCTTTCCCCTTTTGCCGGCTGTTTTCTTCCCCCACCACACCACCTTTGTGTAGAAGACTGCTGTCTATCATCCTTGAAGCAGGAAAAAACTCAAATTTGTCTTCTCTCTTAGAAGAGAGCTCAAACTGCCGGGTGCAGTGGCGCGTGCCTGTTGTCTCAGCTACTCCGGAGCCTGAGGTGGGAGGATCGCTTGAACCCACGAATTTTGGGCTGTAATGTACTATGCTGAGCGGGTGTCTGCACTAAGCTGGGCATCAATATGGTGACCTTCCGGGAGAGGGGGACCACCAGGTTGCCTAAGGAGGGATGAAGCAGGTCAGAACTCCCCTGCTGATCAGTAGTGGGATTGTGCCTGCGAATAGCCACTGCACTCCAGCCTGGGCAACATAGCAAGAACCCGTCTCTAAAAAAAGAAAAGGAAGAGAGCTCAAACTCCATAAAGCAGTTACCTGTCTTTCATCATCATGGAAGCAGAAAAACTTGCCTTCCTTGAGTTGGATGCAAGTAAAACTCAAAATAATCAACAACAAAAAAATTGTACTGAAAAATAAACTTTAGATCTCAACCAAATTTTAGGAGATCAGGGATTTTCCTGAGGGGGTGCTTCCAGGCCTCAGCAAATTGTTCTGTTGGTTTGAGCCATAAAGATAACTCAAGCTGGTACCAAGTACTGATAGGAGATTTGTCAAAGGTCAGGGGCACCTCCACTCAGAATCCCTACATGGTTACCAAAATGTGAACCCTGAATATCTGAGACAGGTCTCAGTTAATTTACAAAGTTTATTTTGCCAAGGTTGAGGCAGGTGCCTGTGACACAGCCTCAGGGGGTCTTGATGACGTGTGCCTGAGGTGGTCAGGGCACAGCTTGATTTTATGCATTTTAGGGAGACATGAGACATCAATTAACATACGTAAGATAAACATTGGATTGGTCTGGAAAGGCAGGACAACTCGAAGCAAAGGCCAAACGCAGGACAACTTGAAGTGGGGAGGGGGCTTCCACGTCATAGGTAGATAAGAGACAAATGGTTGCATTCTTTTGTGTTTCTGATTAGCCCCTCCAAAGGGGGCTGTCATATATGCATTTATCTCAGTGAGCAGAGGGATGACTTTAAATAGAAAGGGAGGCAGGTTTCCCCTAAGTAGTTCCCAGCTTGACTTTTCCCTTTAGCTTAGTGATTTGGGGGGTCCAAGATTTATTTTCCTTTCATAAGGATATGACAAGGATAAGACAAATAACTGCTACAAGGTTGAAATTGTATGCAGCTAAGAAGAGTTGTAGACTGTGGAGGCAGATTTAGAAGACTGGCCTAATCGGTGTTTCTGAATTGGAGGCATGTGGAGGGTGGCATCTTGGAGGAAGAGACCAGTTAGGAAGAACCTGGATAGAGGTGGTCTCATTGTGCCCATCTCCTCAGTGCCCTCCCTTCCCTGCTCCCATAGCCCCAGACCTCTTTAGACACATGGGAATTAGTCTTTGCTGAAGGCCTAAAGATTTTTTTCCCAAGGAGTCTGAAAGGGAGCCTTCCAGTCTTGCCCTACAGGCCTGTCTAATGGTGGTCTCTTAGGCAACTACCAGTGGTCAAGGAGAGCTGCTCTAGTATCTCTGCAGCCTAGGGGTTAGGATCAATGGTGTTTTGGAAATGTTTAACAACTGGCTTCTCAGGGAAGTGGGATTTGTAGCATTTGCCAATTTCTGTCATGTAAATATTAAATAGTCCTATGATGGCCAATTTCAAGCTGCTAATGTGACACCAAACCTAGAGTTGGGAAGTGATGCACACAATCTGCTCTTGAGAGCCAGTGCCAGCCTGTTCCAGCACACTAATGGACTGGGGGTCACCTACAAGCCTTTTTTATTCTTTCTTTTTTTTTTTTCACAGTTGAAGTTTCTATGGGTCCCTTGAGAGCAGAACTAAGACTACTAGATAGAAGCTTTTAAGAACTTTGTCTTCCACTAATCACACTGCCAAGAAGGCCAGGGATGTGTAGCTAGTAGGATCAGGACTTGGGAGTTGACTGAAGACTAGCCTCTGATTCTGGTCACATGATGACTTGTCTTTTGCCCTATGAATGTGGGTGGCTGCCAGATTTCAGCCAAGGGGTGGACAGCAGGGTGTATGACAAATAGAACACGAGTCCTGGGCTATATTTTTGGCAGGAGAAGCTATGTAGGACCTCTGAAGCACACACAACATCCATCCGCTCATCCTTCCTCTGACTTCTCACTCCCTGCCAATCCAGGCTGAGCTCCAGCCCCCTGGCACCGCCCTTCCCTCCTCCTCCCCCTCCAGCTTTGAGTCATGCCTTCTGCCACCTCCCTGTCCAGGTTTGTCAGCTTCCACAAAGATCAGTACATTGATAGCTTCTTCTCCCCTCCAAGCCTCCTGCATGCCCCACCCCCACCAGCCCAAGTCATTGCGCACATACAGAGGGGGTGATCTTCCTGGACCTCACCTCTGATCACCCTTGTTCCTCTACTTAAGACCCTCTCCATGGCTACCTGCAGCCTAGAAGACAAAGCCTAGTCTCCTTAGGCTTCATACTAACCCTCTATGGAAGCTCCATACTAACGCTGCTCTTGACACTCCAGTTTCCTGACATGTTCCTCTCCTTTGTGTTTTCTGCTTGATAATGTCTCGGATAATCTGCTTCTCCTCTAAACTATGCCCCTCTTTCACCATATCCAGATCATTGCTTGCTCCCATCTTATGGTAGCTTTGCCCAGGCTAATACCATTTAGAACTTCTCTATGACCCGCCTCAGTATTTCCCAAGCAAGCCCCACTGCTCAAAATGTACCAAGACAATCCCACTTGTCCTTTCCCAGGTTAATTTCATTCAGTTTGTCCCAAGGTAACCCCCAAATATGTTTCAGCCCAACTTAACAAAGGCTTTCCCATGTTCTCAGGTTTTCCCTAGTATATCACATAGGAATACTTTGGTTTCAAGCAGCAGAAAACCCAACTTGGATTGAATTTAAACAAAGGGGACTTGTTGGCTCATGTAATTAAAAGAGTCAAAGCATTGGCCTAGACAAAGAATTTATGACTAAGTCCTTGAAAGTAAATGTAACAAAAACAAAAATTGACTATTGGGACCTAATTAAACTTAAGCAACAGCAAAAGAAACTATCAACAGAGTAAGCAGACAACCTACAGAATGGGAGAAAATATTTTCAAGGTATGCATCCAAGAAAGGACTAATATACAGAATTTATAAGGAACTTATACAAATCAACAGGAAATGAACAACCCCATCAAAAAGTGGGCAAGGGACATGAACAGACACTTTTCAAAAGAAGACATACAAGCAACTGAGAAGCATATGAAAAAATACTTATCACTAATAATCAGAGAAATGCAAATCAAATCACAATGAGATGCTATCTATCTCATACCAGTCAAAATGGCTATTAGTAAAATCTCTCAAATGAACAGGTGTTGGCAAGGTTGCAGAGAAAAGGGAACACTTAGATACTGTTGTTGGAAATGTAAATTAGTTCAGCCGCTGTGGAAAGCATTTGGAAGTTTCTCAAAATACTGAAAATAGTATTACCATTTGACCCAGCAATCCTAAAGGAAAGCAAATTGTTCTACCAAAAAGATACCTGTACTTGCAAGTTTATTGCAGCACTATCTGCAGTAGTAATGTGGAATCCACCTAGGTGCCCATCAGCAGTGGAGCAGATAAGAAAAATGTGGTACATATATACCATGGAATACTACACAGCTATAACAAAGAATGAAATCATATCCTCTCTAGCAACATGGATGCAGCTGAAGGTCAATTTCCTAAGTGAATTAATGCAGAAACAGAAAACTGCATGTTCTCACGTGTAAGTGGGAGCTAAACACTGGGGACAAATAAACATAAAGATGGAAACAACAGACACTGGGGACTCCAAAGGTGGAGAGGAAACGAGAGGCAAGGGTTGAAAACTACCTATTGGGGACTATGTTCACTATTTGGGTGATGAATTGAATTCACTATTTGGGTGGTGAATTGAAGCCCAAACCTCAGCATCACGCAATATAGCATGTAACAAATCTGCACATGTACTCCCTGAGTCTAAAAAATAAAATAAAATAAAAAGTCAAAGCTAATTCTAGATTCAGGTGAAGCTTGATCCAGGAGTTCAAACAATGTGACTGATATTTAGTTCCTCTCTGTATATTTCTCAGTTCTGTTGCTATGGTGTTGAGTACATTCTTGTCTGCCTCTTCCCACATTGATGGCTTCTGAGATTACATGCTTTAGGTTCAAATTCAATATTAAAGTCTGTTTCAAGATAGCTTAAATTAAATACTGGAAATAGAATTTCATTTGCCCTGATTGGCTGATTCTGGTCATGTGCCTATTCTTGCAACAATCAATTACTGTGGGCAAGATGAATGCAGACTATGTTAAATAAATATAAGCACATACTGAAGTTGAGGGTGAGGGCAATCTGAAGCTAGTAAATTTATGGTACTGGGTGGAAGGGGGAAACAAGGAATGGATGCTGGGGAGTCATTCAACCAGTGTCCACTCTACCCACTCAACATCTTCTAGGTTAGCCCTATTCACTTCCCAGGTGAATCCTATGTGGTCCTTGCTAGGAGCCATGGCTCTTTCATCAGGTGGGAACCCATTGAGGCTCTCACTGAAACACTCCATCATATGACCAGGCTGAAACTATGCTGATAAATGAATTCACCATCAATAATGGAATTCTGTTGATAGCTCATCATGTCCCTTCATTCTCTGACTCAAGTGACTTGCCTTTTAAATGGCACATTCATTTTCCCAATCCAATAAAATGAAGCACAAATGTGAAATATCAGGAGGTGTGACAGACCAATAGAGAACACACTTTTGGAGATCTTTCATTGTACTATCGTCTTGCCTTCTCTGCCTATCAGTAGGATTGTACATGATGTTTCCCCAGCAGAGGAGGAGGCTTGGTCTCTGGTGCCAGAAGGGACAACAAAGCCATGGTGATGGCTTATCATTCTTTGAGTCAGCACCTGTGATCTGAGTTCTGAGATTTGAGTTCCAAGTCCGCCTAATTGCTGGCTTTTCGTGCCACCTCCCTGCCAGACTGCCTTTGCTGGGAGGCTGACTTCTGCAGACTGACTCCCCAGGCTCCTTGCCATGAAAAGCCCATTGGGAAAGAGTTTTATAGCTGATTATAAGACCCCTTGGAAGAGATTTTTATAGCTGATTATGGCTCCTTGCTGTTTCACTTCTGATTGGCTTAGTTGATTGAGACACTAGTAAGAGACTTGGGGGGTGGGAGATGAAAGGGTTTAGGACATTTCTGCTATGTTCTTTCCCTGTTCCAGCATCACTTCTCTGGCACTAGCTGTGTTCCCCATAAATACAACTCCCACCAAGCTACAGGAGCATGATTTCCTTCCCTTGTCCCTTTAGTCCTGGGGTATTGATGCGTTTCTTGTTGTTTCTAGTCTCTGCATGCCGAATCATATCTTGTTGGATTTCTTAAGTCTGTCTCCCTCTGCATCCAAGTCTCTTCATCTAAAATATCTGCAGCAGATTATCTTTTCTGCTGGGATTCTGACTGATATAGTTCAATAATGGAGAAGGAAATAGCATACCTCCCCAGGCAAGGTAGTGGCCTGAGCCAAACTTTTTCTTCCACAGAAGCCTGGGCGGTGGCATTGGAAGCTGCCACTGTCTTGCTGTGCAACTTTGGATATTTCCCTACCCTCTTTGGGCCTAAGTGGCTCCATCCATTCAGGAGGGATTTAATTTGATGACTTCTTCTCATCACCCGGAAAGTTCTGTGTTCCTAAGTGTCAAAATGGTACTATGGTTTTAGGGGTGGAGCTCGCCCTGGTATTTCCCTTCTGGGGCTAAAACCTTGTCTCTGAAGGTGCCTCACAAAAAGGAACTCAACGCATGGAGAGCCTAGCCTAAGTGCCAGCTCTCTCAAGGGTTCATATTGAAGGGGACACTGGAAGCTTTCTTGTGAGAAAGCATAGGCAAGCTGAGCCTCAGCTTCATTATCTGGGAAATGGGTATAAAATGTGAGTGCCTCTGACCTCCTTGCTGTCTGGGTTAAAAGAGATAGTATGTAAAAAGTGCCTGATAATTACACTAAGAATTGCCATCTGTTTGTTCTACTAAGGAACAAAGGTGGAATGCCCATTGCTGGTTTTTTTTGGAGTCCACTATTAGGTTTCTCTCTAGCTGAATTTTAGGAGAAGGCTGTTAGGCTCTCTCTTCTGTTGTTTATGGCTTTGGGGTTGCTGTCTCTGCCCTATGGCAGTCAGCCCAGGTTTGGCTGCTGCTGGCTGCAGGGAGTGGCTGAGGCTGGGAGCTGGCAGGGTGCATGGGTCCAGAGTATAAAGGAACCCAGGAGCAGCTGGAGGCAGGTCAAATGAAGTCTAGGTGGCTGCAACTCCAACCATGGTTCCCAGCTTCCTCTCCCTGAGCCTCTCCCGCTTGGGCCTGTGGGCGTCTGGGCTGATCTTGGTCTTAGGCTTTCTCAAGCTCATCTGCCTGCTGCTGCAGAGGCAGAGGTGCCGGCCAAGGCTATGGAAAAATTTGCAGGGCCTCCCACCCACTGGCTCTTTGGACATGCCCTCGAGGTATGTGGAGTTGGGGTGGGGGGAGAAAGAAAATAGCCTCCCTTCTTTCAGAGAATCAGGCCTAATTCCCAGGGGGCTGGGGAGGGTGACTTCAACTTGGACAGGGGGATGATGTCCTGGGATCCATGGCTTCCATACAGCTTTCCCACTGGAATCTCTCCATCACTCCAGCCTTTCAAGCTGATTTCAGAAGTGGGTGCCACTTCCAAGTCAGGGCTCAAGCATGCCACAGACTACTTCTCATCATTCTGAGGCCCAAAGTTTGGATCAGGTTCTGCTAAAGGCTCAGCAATGACAGAAAGGCAAAACAGAAATCCCAAAGCTCTGTAGTCCCTAGAAGTAGGCAATCCATTGAAAGCTCAATTAGCTTCTGCTTTGTTGTGTGCAGTATAAAGATTTCCATTTGTAAGGCAGGAAATGAGGGTGAGGGTGAAGAGGAGTAGCACCACATGATAGACCTCTCAGAGCGTCTAGGTAGGTGGTGTCCCCAAAGGCAGGGCTTTCCCAGCCACACCTGTGGGTGGCTCAGGAGTCGTGACACCTTCCCAGGTTCAGATCATAGTTCTCATCTTCCTGTTACTCCAGGAACTAACAGGAACTGAGTAACTCCTGTTACTCCAGGGTGGGGACTACCTTAGCCCCTGCTTTAGGAAGACCTCTTAGTTTCCTACTGTCATGGGGATCTAGACCAGAGTTTCTAATGGGACACAGGGCAGGGAATTGGAATCAACTGGGAGAAGCAAATTCCTCGGCCTCCAACCTCTGGAGATTCTAATTTGTCAGATTGGAACTAGGGGTTTACATTTGAAAACCTCTCCAAGTGTTAGTGTTTTGATCTGCAGCCAGCCTGGGGAAACCAGGTAGAGATGCCAGAGATATATATATTTTTTGAGGTGGAGTCTTGCTTTGTCTCCCAGGCTGGAGTGCAGTGGTGCAATCTTGTTTCACTGCAACCTCTGCCTCCCAGGTTCAAGTGATTCTCCTGCCTCTGCCTCTCAAATAGCTGGGACCACAGGGATGCACCACCATACCTGGCTAATTTCTGTACTTTTAATAGCGATTGGGTTTCACTATGTTGTCCAGGCTGGTCTCAAACTCATGACCTCAAATGATCCACCTGCCCTGGCCTCCCAAAGTGATGGGATTACAGAAGTGAGCCACGGTGCTTGGCTGAGATGCCAGAGATTGAGGCTCAGAGTGAGACAAGTTTCTTCTCCTACCTCCGGAACCCACTTTCCTCATTCTCAGTCTTTGGGGGGCACTGTTTCTCTTCCTTGACTGACACTAGAAATGAGCTTGACCTCTAGACTTATTCTTGCCCTAACAGATAACCCTGTAACTTGCATCCTGAAGACATCCAGGAAAGGAAAGGGTGGGTCAGAGAGATGAATCAGACCCAGCCCTGGGCTTCAAGGAGCTTACGGTCTGAGGGGAAAACAGACTCCAGAGCCTTGCTCCCGAGCTGGGCAAGCTTCCTCCCCAGGATTCTGCCTTAGCCCCATTCTTTTTATCTCAGCACTTGTCCTGTTGGGTTGTTGTCTTCTGTTTACCTGTTCATCTTCCCCACTGGAGTGTGCCCCCTGGAGGATAGAGATCTGATCTGATTCAGCCCTGTACCCTTAGGGTCCAGCATAAAGCCTAGCACAGCATAGGCATCACTGAATGAACCAGTAGTGAGTGTTGGAGAGTAGGGAGAGTATCCACAGAGGAGAAAGCATGATGGAGAAGAAAAGTGTAGGGACCAGGAGGGCTTGGGAGAGGCTTTGCTAAGAACACAGGAGGACCAAGGGAAGGATGAGGTCCGGCACTAATGGGGTACGAGAGGCATTTAGGGAGAACTTTCTCCCTTTCTTCTTCTTCCCTCTCCACTTCTACTTGCCTTCGTCAAATGTGTGTTTGCCCTCAGCCAAGGGCTTCCTTAGGACAGGGACCTAAGGAAGGACCAGGACACTGTTTCTTTGGACAGTGGCTCATTGTTATTCAGTAAACATTGATTACCCCGACCTCCATGTCAGGGGTGGCTGTTTTCTTCCCTGCAACAGCTCCCACTTCCACCTTGAGAATATGCAGAGGGCCTGGAACACAGCCTGGCTTTGGCTTCTCGGCTCTAACACAGCTATCCGAAGGGCCTTCTCATGGCACCAAGTTGAGCAGACAAAGGCTGGAGGGGTGACTACTTGTGGGAACTACAAAGGTTTTCTGGGGAACCATTGCAAGCACAACACTTCTGCAGTCCTCCACAGCGTGGCACCTCTGTTCTTGCTTGGATTCATATCTGAACTTGAGAAATGGGGAGGGTAGAGAGAGGGGATTATTTTCTCGAATGCAAAAATGAGGACATTGAAATTCAGAGGGTGGAAAATATTTGTCTGTGTCTGTTTGGTGGCTCAGGAGTTGGGTCAAGGGCCCAGGACTTCTGCGTTTTAATTCATGACATTGTCAGTCCATAAAAGGTTACTGCAAAGTTAATTATTAGGCCCAGCAATGATGGGAATAGGGAGGGGAGGAAGACTGGTGGGTAAAGGGACTGGGGGCGAGGAAGAGCTGTCCATCAGGATTTCTCCTTCTTTGTCTCTAATTACAGTCTGGAGGACTTGGTGGTGAGGAAGGAGACCCAGGCATCTGGGATCACCTCCCCCTTGACTTCCACACTGCATTTCAATAGAATAAAAGGCTGGCTGACTGGCGCCTCCTAAATCACCTTCCTATAAGATAGCAGGCGTGGTGTTTCTCCAGAAAACACTGTTTTTACTTAAACAAGATCAAACCCCCACCCCACTCCTCCATCTGGAGACCAGAAACCTTTCACATATGATTCCTAAAACTGTAAACCCAAGTCCCTTTCATATGTGATTTCTGAAGCTGTAAACCCAAGACCCTTTCACTTGTAATTTCTAAGGCTGTAAACCTAAGATCCTTTCATGTGTAATATCTAGAGTGTAAGCCTATATAAACGCAGAGCTTCTCTGTGTTAGGGGAACTTGGCCGTTTGGACAAAACATAAAGCCTTGCTCCCCTTTCCTTTTCCAGTTCAGCGTCCGAGAGGTCTGTTTCTCGTGGCCGCTCCAGTTTCATTAGCATCTACCTGTCATCCTCCTCAATTCTCAGAATGTGTCTTCTGGAGGTGGGGACATATCCTATTCTTCCAGGGTCCTCCTCATTCCAGTCTAGGGGC
This sequence comes from Sapajus apella, assembly GCF_009761245.1. Lineage (NCBI taxonomy): Eukaryota > Metazoa > Chordata > Mammalia > Primates > Cebidae > Sapajus > Sapajus apella. Next base: position 18,839,785 of record NW_022437002.1, read on the forward strand.
CAGGGAGGACTTTGCACATAGTAGGTGCTCAGCTATATTGTTGGCCTGAGGTTGGAACCCTTGAAAAGCCAACAAATCTGATGTGTGTGTGTGTAGAATGCCAGCTCTCAGACCAAGGAAATGAGATTCCCTGAGGCTGCAAAGGCCTCTTTCCCAGCCATGCCCTTTGCTGTGACAGTGCCCTTGACCTTGTACCGTGTAGTGAAGATAGGGTTGTGGCTCATTGTCATTCAGTAAACATTGATCATAGGCCTTTGCTATGCCTGGTTAGGTAAGTTGCTTTACCTCTCTGTGCTTCTGTTTCCCTGTCAACAAAATGGAGATAATCATTTTTACCTTGCTGGGTTAGAAGGGGATAGAAAGAGATTAAGTATAGCTATGTTTCGAACTACTGGACAGATAAACGTCAGGTGTTAAATCATCATTAAATCATCGTAGAGGGAGTCCTGCTACAAAACAACCTGGGAAAGTTGCTTTCTTCATCCCCTTCCTTCCTCTCAAATCAACCCTTATTTGTGAGCCAGATAAGGTCCCTTTTTCCTAAGAAACCAGCGTTGCCTGATCAACAGCTCTGGATCTGGTCCTATGCTGAGGCCAGAGGATGAAGCATCAAGACAAGGAGCTTGCTTTAGAGGAACTACGCCTGTAGGAGAGATGAACAACACAGCACAAGTGTTACCAATCCTTGGGCCTAGAGACAGAATGGAGAGAATGAGGCTGGAGGTGGATGGGGCAGTCGCACAGATCCCTGTAGCCATGTCAAAAGGCTTTACCTTATTCTGAGGATGATGGGAAACGAACGATGGAAAGGATTTAAGCAAGGGAGAGATAAGCTCAGATCTATGTTTTAGAAAGGTCACTTTGGCTTCAGGGTGGTGGACAGATTGACAGAGGGCAAATAAGAGGCAGGGATACTAGGGTGGAGGTGATGCGGGCCTCCACCTAGTGGTGGGGAGTGAGCCAATGGGCTGGAGGGAAGTGGAAGGTAGAACAGGCCAGGTCTTGGCATGGTGGGCACAGGAGAGAGAGGCATCGAGACCTCTACCATAGCCAGGTATGAGGGTCAGTGAGGGCCCCTCCATGTAGCAGGAAAAGGAAACGAGGATTGCCATGGGAGCTCTGTTAACTAGAGGCATCAATGCAGCTGGACCAGAGCAGAATCTGGCAAAAGTCACCAAAAGGGAGCCATAAGACTGGATTGTAAACAGGAGGAATGGATTTCTATGCCTCAATTTTAAACTGTGGGCATCTGAAACCCAGGAAGAGGAGGTTCAGTGCCTGGCAGCATCTGTCAGTGTTTGGGTGTGGAATCCTCGAGAACTAGAATTGGAGAATTCTGTGACATCGTCTCCTCCCATGACCTGCCACATCTGGCTCTTTTTGTTCTGGTTTGCTGATTCCAATGTAAATACTTGGTGGGCAGCGGGGAGGGGCTGCCTTCACGCGACATCCCTCTTCATACTGATATAAACCATGGAGAAAACAACATTCCATATTCCCAGCTAGTTTTGGAGTGGGTGGTGGTTCCATCCCCAAGTTCAGCAGGAGAGGCAGATTTTGGGGGCAAACGTGTATAAACAGGTGTACGAGCATGGGTTTGGAAATGCTGGGTCTGAGGGGTCTGGAGAGAATCATGCAGAGCATTCTGGGGGTTGATTATCATTCTGGACTTCAGGAGAAAGGTAAACTGGAAAGAGCTGTCAACTGAGAAATTGTTGGTAGGTAGATGGCACAGGAAACCACAGAAGCAGGTGAGAGCCTTCAGGGAGAAGGTGCCACAAGGAAGAGGCCAAGGACTAGATCTGGAGGAACAAACAGTGGGTGAGGAGCTGACTAGGGCAGCCACTGGGAGAGAGGGGAGGACATCCAGGAGACAGCGCATGAGACATGGGGAGTCCATTGGGCTCAGCGCCAGGGAGAGTGCTGGATTCCTTAGCAAGAGCAGCATAGGAGAGGTGGCGCTGTCACAAGGAGTTGGAAACAGTGGGCACCGTTCTTTTTTTTTAAGATGGAGTCTCACTCTGTCGCCCAGGCTGGAGTGCAGTGGCACAATCTCAGCTCACTGCAACCTCTGCCTCCCAGGTTCAAGCAATTCTCCTGCCTCAGCCTCCCGAGTAGCTGGGACTACAGGTGCCTGCCACCACACCCAGCTAATTTTTGTATTTTTAGTAGAGACAGAGTTTCACCATCTTGGCCAGGCTGATGTTGAACTCCTGACCTTGTGATCCACCCGCCTCAGCCTCCCGAAGTGCTGGGATTACAGGCGTGAGCCACCGTCCCCACAGCTGTTTAGTGAAGTTACTTTATGAAGGGATGAAGAAATGAGGTGTTAGCTGGAGGAGGAAGCTGAACCAAAGGAGGTTTTGTTTAGATTTGTCTTTTTAAAAGTGGCAGAGACTTGAACAAGTTTTGAATGAGGATGGGAAGGAGCCTGCAGAGGGTGAAGTCTGTGATTTGGGAGAGAGGGGCTGATTGACGGGTGAGGTGCCTTGCAGGGAGGGTTGGAATCCAGAGGGACTGGTCTTGGACAGGCCCTGCCTGCTCCTCTCCTGAAACAGAAGGAAACAGAGGCTGGGCCCAGGTGGGGCGGTTCTTCAGGTCTGCCAGCTGACTTTTAGGGGTTTCTTATCTGATATCTTCTATTTTCTTTGGGAAGTAGAGCAAGTGTGATCTGCTGGGAGTGAGGAGGAGAGAGGTAGAGGGGGAAGTTGAAAGAAAAGTTTTTGAGAAGCAGATTGTGGCTGATGCCATGGGGCTTTCCAGAAGGCATTTCTGCTGATCTTTGTTGAAACGTCACCTTAGAGAGGTCTTCCTGGCCCACCCCAAGCACAGTATCAGCCCTACCCTTTACTCTGCTTTTTTTCTTCCTGGAGTTATCACTACCTGAAATTGTGTTCTTGGTGTATTTGATTCTTGTTTATTTTCTTTCTCCCTACTTGGAATGTATGCTGGTGGGGCAGGGCTTTGTCTTGCTCACCATCATAACCCTAGAAACTAGCACTGTCTGTGGCACAGTATGGCTGCTTAATGCCCACGTGTTGGAAGAGTGGATGAATCTCTGGGGGACCCAACTCTGGGCAGCAAAGCCACCCACACAGATTGAGGACAGATGACTGCATCCCCTTGGACCCTTAGACATTTCTTGGGTCCCTGCCCTCCTGTCTTTCTAGCTGTTTGGATGTTTTCCTGCATTCCTCCTCTCTCCTGTTTGGGTGCTCCTGAGTCTGGAGTTCACCTTTGGATGCTGAAGACAGGAGAGATGTTGGAGGCAGGGCACAGGCTCTGGAATCTAAAGACTGGGGCACGATGCTAGTTGTGTGACTTTGAACAAAGTCCATCATCACTTCCCAGTCAAGGCATGGTAGCTGGAGAGTGCTGGTGACCACACTGATTTCACCCAAAGTCCCTTTGCTCCTTCTTTGAGTTAGGGATACTTTCAGAATGTTATTTGTTCACATGTACATGTGTAATGGTTTATTTGTCTTTGAAAGGGAGGATGGAGGATGAAGTCATGTTTGTCACCAGCATGGGGGAAGTCACTTCTCTGCTCCCTGGGGCATTTAGCCTTCCATCCCCTTTCCAGGCTCTCCATGGCTCTGCTCAACCTCACAGCTAAATCCCCAATGAGTCTGTGTAAATTGAGTCCATTTTTCCTGCTGATTTTTATGGTTATTTCAGAGATGCTACCTCTTCTCCTTTTTGGTTGTTTTTTTTCTTGGCTTCTAGCTTTTTAACTTTATTTGAAAGCTTGGCAATGGCTTGGACTCATGCACACATGGAGCCCTGATAACCTTGGGGTGTGTGGAGAGGGCCCATGGTGGGGAGACAACTGAGACCAGGGCACCAAAGGGCACCTATGGGTGTCCATCCTGGAGGAGAGCAGACCTAGGGGGTTCCAGCCCCCAGCTCCCAATCCCTGCAGGACTTTCCTGGGCAGTGGGAGCCTGTATGGTCCCAGAGGGAGACGTATGGGAAAGGCTGTGGGCAGGTGGCTTTCACTTTAGTGACTAAGAAGCCTTGTGAAGAATTAAGACTGTTCAAAGATGGTTGGGGTGTTTTGAAAAGAAGTTTCCTGTCACTAAAGATGTGTGAGCATGTGGGCAGGGATTCTCACTGGGTGAAGGTGTTGGGCTAACAGCCTGCATGCTGGGAATCTGAGATCGACGTGATCTACTTTGAGGGAACTACAACATGCTGCAGAAAAGGAAACCCCTTCTTTCTCCTCCCGTCACCTTTTGTTTTTTGAAACTCTTATCCCCATCTTGTGAGCAGACTTATCTTTGTTCTCAAGCAGCTGCCTGGGGCACTGTGGTTGCAGCACACTGGTCAAGGGTAGCTTGTTTCTTGGACACTGGCCCACTGAGCTTCGGGTCCACTGGCTGATGGCTTGAGCTGGCTTACTAGCCGGAAGGGCTGCAGAAAGAGCCTCAGCCAGGATCCCTGGTCTGCCTTAATTCACGGGGGACAGTTCCCTTTGGTCTTTGGGCCGCACGTTTCCACCTATAAAGAGAGGTCAGGGCCGCACGTTTCCATCGATAAAGAGAGGTCAGGGTTCGACTAGGCAACGTTGAAATCCCTTTCTGATCTGATTCTTGGAGCAAAGCTTCCTTTAGGCTCTTGGGAAGCAGAGAGGAGAGTGGTGATGTATGCTTGCTCTTCTCAGCACCCCCCTGTGGTTTATTTCTGGTGAGGTCAACAAGGAGTGCCAAGGTGAGGGTGGGAGGTGGGGCTAAGGAGCTGGGATCAGTGAATTATTATCTTCATGCCTTGCTCTCTCCCTGCTTCCTTCCAGAGTAAAAACAAGCTGTCCCAGACCTCCCAGCCCTGTAAGTATCCCAGCTCGGGGCATTCTGAGGGTGTGAGGCACGCAGTTGTGTAATCCAGAGGAACTGTCCAGGCAGTCACTTGTACCCCAGAGAGAGGATGCCCCAGCCCTCTTGAGGGGCTGTAGCTGCAATACTGGGGCCAGGTGCTGGGAGCTGTCCTCCCTCTTACCAGGCTCCCAGGGCAATCAAGGCAGGTGCCTGGCAGGTGCTCCTAGTTCTCTAGCTTTATTTAAAAGCTTGGCCATGGCTTAGGCTCATGTACACTTTTTTTTTTTAGCTTTATGTATTTCTTAAATAAATCTAAAGAGCCAGGAGGAAGCTAGGCATAGGGAGGCAGTGGCAAGCTGGCTATGACCTTGATCAGGGCACAGGCTGTGAATGTGGTCAGTATGAGGCTAGGGTCTCCTGTCCCTCGTGGGATTGCTGCAGAGGTGCACAAGCATGGCTGATAAGGAGGAGGGTAGGGCTCAGGTGAACCAGGTTAGTCAGACTCCTTCCAATCCTGAGATCCTATGAGTCTGGCTTTTTTTTGTGACTTAAGCCTTTTCTCATAGCACACATAATGTCTCTTGCATAGTCTCTTCTTCTCCCCTGCCCTCCCAGGGACCTGGTGCCTGGCTGGTGACAGTGGTTCCTGAGTGGCCTTGGCCTTCTGTCATCATTTCAGATCCAGCAGACAGGGAGCCTGGACAAAGTGGTGTCCTGGGCTCACCAGTTCCCCTATGCCCACCAACTCTGGTTCGGACAGTTCATTGGCTTCCTGAACATCTATGAGCCCGACTATGCCAAAGCTGTGTACAGCCGTGGGGGTGAAGAGAGAGGATGGGGCTCTCAGGAGAGGGTGGGGCTTCCTGGGAACAAAAGACTCAGGGCATGAGGTAGGGAGGAGGCCTGGGCCTGTGTACTAAGTCTGGGCAGCTGAGGCTCCCACCCTACTCATGAATGAGCCTCCTCTGGGAACCCTGGGTTCCTGCTCGATCTGATTGTTTCCTCCTGCAGACCCTAAGACCCCCGATGTGTATGACTTTTTCATCCAGTGGATTGGTGCGTGAACGCCTGCTTTCCCTGCCCCACCCACCTCAGACTCATGGTGCTGGGTGACCAGGATCCTGTCCTGCCCACTTAATTGGTTATCCCAGATGGCCTAGTTCCAGGGTGCCCATCCTAAGCTCAGCTGCTCAGTGAGGAGATGGGAGGAGCAGGAGAGCCCCCAGCTGGCCACGGATGTGGGGCCAAGGCTTGTTCTCCGGCAGGGCCTGCCTTCTCTAGACAGGGCAGAGGCTCTGGAGATGTGTGAATGTGAAGAACAGTTTCCTGAAGGAGGTGGCACTAGAGTTGATTCAAAAGCAGATTTAAATAGGTGGTGCTGGCCAGGGCAAAGGCCTGAGGAACGGTGTGGTGGTAGGACCATGGCTGGTCACCAGAGGCAGTGAGGCTGTCGGGGTGGCTGCAAGGCAGAGCCCAGCTGGGAGATGAGGCTGGGCAGGGAGGACAGGGCAGCCTTGGCTGCCAGGATGAGGAGGTGATTTGATGTTCAGAATAGGTGGGAGTCACTGAGTGTTCTTTTTTATTTTATTTTATTTTTTCCTATACAGAGGTAGTCAAGTTAAAGCCATGGAGTATTCTTTAGCCAAGGCCACCTGCTTCTCCAAAGCTCCTCTTTTACTCATGATCCTATGGCGTCTTCAGTGTCTTCTTGGGAGCTGAGAAAGGGCAGAAGCAAGAGGGAGAACACTTTCCCAAGCCTATTTACTCACCAAGTGCCTTTGGGAAGACTTTTTGCTTGTAACCCTCTTTTCAGTTATCAAAGGGAGGATAAAATTAGAAAGTAATAGAAAAGGATTAGGAAAACAGAGGTGGTTTTGAAGACAGGAATGCATTTCCATTGGTGGGTATGTTGGGGTGGGGTAGGAAGGGCCTCACCTGAGGCCGTGAAGCACGAACACAGCTGGTTGTTCCCCAAGTCCTGAAGCTGTGGCCACAGTCTCAGCAGCCAAGAGTCAAGGCCCAGCAGGCTCTGCTCCTGCTTGGCTGCCCCCAGGGGGATGCATGTCCTTTGTCTCACATCTGGCAGTGTTATCTGACACAAGTTCCTGGACCCAGGCTTTGTGGGTGCAGCTGAGAGGCAGAAACTGAGTCATCCTGTCCTAAGGAATGAGCTCACTCAGCCAAGAACTGCTGCTGCCTGTGTCCTGAGGTCCTGGTAGCCTAGGTTGAGGGCACGGAGGGCAATACTGGGTCGCTTAGTGGCCCACCCTTGGAGGATTCCAGGCTTGGGGATGGAGTCCAGTGGGATGTGCTTAGTCCCACATCCCTGCCAGGGCTGGGACATTATCTCCTGGTCTGACCAGCCTTCCCTTTCCCATCCCTTCTGCAGGGAAAGGACTGCTGGTTCTTGATGGGCCCAAGTGGTTCCAGCACTGTAAGCTGCTCACACCTGGCTTCCACTATGATGTGCTGAAGCCCTATGTGGCCTTGTTCGCTGAGTCCACATGTAACATGCTGGTGAGCTCCCTGTGTCAGAGTACTAGAGGCTGTTGGCTGCTGGGCTGGCCTCTCTCCACCCTGGTTTTGTTCTGGGGAGAGCAGGTGGTGCTCTGAAGTGAGGAGAAGAGCTGAGCCCCAAGGCCTGTTCTGCCTGCAACAGCAGTGCCAAAGCCCTGCTCTGCTGACATGTGCCACATGCTGCCGCTGAGTAGGTGCAGAATCTCTGAGTGTCCTGGCAGCCCGGTCCTTGTCTCTACCTGGCCCTCCTTCCTCCCAGGCCAAAGGGTCTCTGTGAGGCCTTAATAAGGCCCCTAGAGTAGCAGATTTGAGAACCATCTATATTTGAGAGTAGTGGGAAAGGCTTTCACACCTAAAAAGTGTCTCCTCCACATTCTCTGTCTACCACAACTGCCCAAAATTATGTCAATACAACTCATCTCTAAGAGGAATATCAGAGGTCAGGCTGAGAGTCTCAGGGCTGGATAATCCCCAGGTTATCCAGGCTAGTCTTTTCCCTTGCAGGAAACTCCTCTCCAGGATCACACACACACACACACACACACACACACACAGACACACACACACACACAGTGCTGGGGAGCTCACCACCTCTCAGCTGTCCTATTCCCTTAGAGGCTGCCCTGACTGGGAGAAAATATCTGTGTGCTGTGCAAGATCTGCCTCCTGGCCCTGCCCTCTAAGCCTGAAGCCCAGAGGCTGCCAAAATTCTACCCACCCTATGCTGATATTCCAGCACGATGGAGGGCATGACAGGGACTGGGGGTGTGTAAAGGAGGCCTTGGTGGTAAAGGATAGGCTATGGGTGTTGGACAACAGTGTGGGGCAGTCAGCCCAACTGGCCCCCACATTGCCTCCTACACATTACCTCCTATCCCTGGGCTCCAGGACAAGTGGGAATAAAAGGCTCGGAAGGATAAGTCCTTTGACATCTTCAGTGATGTAGGCCACATGGCACTGGACTCACTCATGATATGTACCTTTGGAAGAGGAGATCACCAGCCTGGGCCACGGGTCAGGGGCCACCTTGGGGCTGACCACACTGTCTCCCAAAGCCAGCTTAGAGGGGAGAGTTGGCAGGCTCCTCAGCCCTGATCTGAGAAAAGTTAGGGTCCTGTCCCAGGGAGTCTTATCTTGGGGGGAGCCAGGACTTTCTCATGGTAGGGAGACACATCTGGCTTTTATGAGGAAGCTTAAGGGCAGGGAGAAGAAGGGCAGGATGCTCTGTGGTTGGGGCTGGATTTCTGGAATGGAGCTGCTCTGACGCTACTCCTGGGCCAGTGTCTAAGCCAGTCCTTCCTCCTACCCTCTGCTGTGCAGGGACAGCAGCTACTGCCTTGCAGTCAGCGATCTTACTCGGCTGATGCAGCAGCGCCTTGAGACCTTCCAGTATCATGGTGACTTCATCTACTGGCTCACTCCACATGGCTGCCGCTTCCTGCGGGCCTGCCAGGTGGCCCATGACCATACAGGCGGGCCTTTCCCATACCTTTTCCTTCACTTCTAGGAAGCCTGGATTCCTCCTCCTGGTCCCTCTATGCTCCCGCCCATTATAGGACCCCAGTTCCCCTTCGGACAGAAGATGGCTTCCCAGGCAGTGACACTCTATGCTTCTGGTTCAGAGCAGGTCATCAGAGAGCGGAAGGCAGCCCTGCAGGATAAGAAGGTATGGGAGAAGATCCAGAAACAGAGGCACCGGGACTTCCTGGATTTTCTCCTAGATGCCCAGGTGAGTATATCATTGTCCACCCCCACCTGAGGACTGGTCCCAGAGGGGTCTTCAGACCATCCTCCTAGGACACAGAAGAAGCTCTTAAGCATTTCCCCCTCTTTCTTTAGCAAATATAACCTGTTCCTTGTTTCACAAAACATATTAGCAATGAGATGAAGGTGGTCACAGCCATGTGCTTGCTCCGCTTTGAGTTCTCTCTGGATCCCTCACGGTTGCCCATCAAGATGGCCCAGCTTATCCTGCGCTCCAAGAATGATGGCATCCACCTCCACCTGAAACCACTGAGCCCTGGGTCTGGGAAGTAGCTCTGATGAGAATGGGGCCCAGACGGCTCAGGCTGTGACCTCTGCCTGGGCACCACCCTCCCTAGGCTGGATGTAGAGGAGTTGGGGCACCCTGCCTTCAGGAGTCTTGTAGTTTAGAAGGGGGGTAGGCATTAGTACAGACAACTCCTAGAGGACAGTGCTACATAAAAATGTGCGTCTATAAATGTTTATTATGCATGTATTCCACAGCTCACTTATTTATTCAACAAACATTTGGTGAGCACCTATTTGCTTCAAGAAGCTTCATTTATCTCCTATAATTGGCAAACTTAAAAATGTAGCAGAAACTTACATTCCAACCTTAAAGACTCATAGTGAGCACAAGGAAAGTTTTGCCCTGAGATTCATGGTTATGACCTGGCACCACTGAACAGAAGACTGGCTTAGGGGATTGCCCCTTCACTGAGATGTGTTTCTTTGTTTAACCTTGTGTGTGTTTTTAGAATATAATAGACATAAGGAAAAATAGTGTAAACCAAGACCTAAAAATAATGAATTCTGAAGCAAATTCTCTTGCAACCACCACCGAAGTCAAGAAATATGGAATCTGGTGTCACTGATGTGTCTTCTGCTCCTCCTGAGATGGGTCTCTATGGCACTCCTGCCATTGTCAGTGATTCTGTCTCACAGTCATGTGGTGCTCCAGGCATTCAGGGTTCAGCTGGGGAAGGTGGCTGAGTTGCATTAGAGGGGGCTTCCTGGAGGAAAGGATCTCCCCTCCCCCACTTGAATCAGCTTAAATTGGGCCTTGAGGAGGCCTGGGAAGCTGGATGGGAAGGGGCCATTAACCCACTTCTGTATGAACGAAGGAACCTATAAGACGCTCATCTGGGAGGAGCTTGAGCTGAGGCCTCTGATTCTGTCCTCTTTGACCCATCCTCCATTAATGGTACCAACATTCTCTGATAGTGTGTGTCAGTGTGAAAAGGAGCTAAGAGCTCTGGTGTGAGAAGGCATAGACAGGCTCCCTGTGGGAGGGGAGATAGGAGGCTGGGGACTGGTGGGCACTAAAGATGGATTCTTTTTAATTCTTCTGATTCTCTAAACACACTCTGCTGCCTCCTGTGATCCTGGGCATGTGTGTACATGTGTGTGGGTAGAGTGTGGAGTGTGCAGTGGGCACATACAGGTGTGGCTGTGCCTGAGTGTCTCTATATGGTGTCATGGAATGAGCATGCACACAGATGTGCACTCAGCCTGAGTCTTGCCCAGTGCATGGATCGAGCAGGGTCACTTTTTGGTCACTTCATGCCCTGTGGGATCCAGTGATTAGAGCACCTCTCCATGGATGACCACCCAGAATTCTGAGCTCCCACTGTCCTTTGTTCTCTGAGCATGGCCAGCACGAGTCCTCATGTACCACCTGATGCTGGGGGACCTGCTGAACACACAGTGCAGGGCGCTCCCAACCCTCTCCCTCTCACCCCAGTCAAGCACTATCTAGGCTGCCCCTTTCCTGCCTCTTCTCAGAGCAGAGCTGAAGTAGCCCAGTGGTCTGGGAGGTCAGGGGACTGGGAGGAAGTTCTGGCTACAGCCATCAGTTGAGGCAGAAGCCCTGCCAGAGAAGCAGAACAAAAGTCACATCTCAGTAAGAGGAAGATCTCTCTGTGGCATTCAGGACTCTGGGCTACAGATGGGGGACACCTGTACTCAGACCCAGCAAGAGAAGCAAGGTCTGGATGGAGAGAGGCTGGCACAGCAGGGATACCAGCCCAGTGAAGCTGTGAGAAGTAGGAGGCTGGGTGCTGAAATAGTCCCCAGGCGGTCACCAAGCGTGGACAGGGTTGTGCATGTCCTTGTTCACTCAGGGTGGCCAGCCACAGGCAGGAAACCACCACAAGGCTGTGCTGTGGGGAGGAAGTACCTGGGGTCTGACATCCTGTCCACTGGCCAGACTCATTTGTCTATCCTGGCTCCTCCCAGCCTTTGCTGGATAGCTGCCCACTCTGTGAGCCTCCTGAGGAGCCTGCAGACCTCATGTGTGAGGGCAGCTAACAGGTGCCTCGTGATGTGGCCAGGCTGGGCTCCCTTCTCACGTCTCACTGTGGGTATGAAAGGCTGGGTCCTTGAGGCCCTCATGCCAGACCAGGCCTATAAGGCTTTCCTGCTCAGCTCACGACAGACCTGCTGGTTGGGATGTGGTGTGTCACTGCCCAGACTCTGGTTGGTAGCTTGATCCCCAGTGTGGCAGTGTTGGGAGTCTGGGCCTCATGGGTCACGTTTGGGTCATGGGGGTGGATCTCTCATGAATAGATTAACATCACCCTGCAGAGGCATATGAGTTTTTGCTCTAGCTGGAAGGGATTGGTTCCTGAGAATGTGGGTTTGGAAGGGAGCATGGCTTCCTCAGTCTTTAGTGCTTCCTCTCTCACCATGTGATCTCTGCACATGCCCACTCCCTTTTTGCTTTCTGCCTTGAGTGGAAGTAGTCTGAGTCTTTTACCAGATTCAGTTGCCAAAACTTGGACTTTCTAGGTACCAGAATCATGAACCAAATACATCTCTTTTCTTGATCAATTACCCAGCCTCAGGTATTCTGTTGTAGTAACACAAAACACACCAACACAAGCCCTCAGTTCAGCCCTGCTGTAACTCATCTAGTGTGATAAATGGAATAGAGGCCTGGAGTCTTTTCCCCACAGGAATGAGCTTCTCCCTGTGAGAGAAGAGCCCTTAATTAAAACAGCTGCTGTTGAAGCCGCAAGAGCTGGCAGTGTGGGCATGAGGGATCACACAGTGTGAAGCTTTGTGCCTGGGGGTGGGCTGAAGTCCTGGCACCAAAGGGCAGGTCTTCCTTCCCCTTTTCCTACTCAGAAAAGACCTGCCTCCTCTGTCTTTCCTACCCCTTTGTTCTCTTCTTTTTCTTCTATCTCCTTCCAAGGGAAACCAGATGCTATATACACTTTGTGAACTTTATTCCAGAGAGGGAATAAAGGGAAAGCAGAGGGGCTGTTTGAATGACAGTCACATAGTCAGTTACCATATAGGAGAAATTTTGATGGACAGATCAGGTAGGGGCTGTGCTAGGCTGAATCATGGCCTACTGTGATGTCCACATCTTATTCCATGGAACCCATGATAATAGACCATCTATTTCAAAATGGACCTTGAAGATGAAAGTAAGTAATGGATCTTAAGGTTGTGATATTGTTCTGGATTATCTGAATGAGCTTGATGTACCACAGGGCCTTTATAAGAGGGAAAGAGATACAAGGGCAGTAAGAGAGAGAGTTTTGTAATGCTCTTTGCTTTCAAGTGAGAGGAGAGGCCAGTAACAAGGAATGCAAAAAGTAAAACCCTGGAGCTGAAAGGCCAAGGGGCAGGGCTCTCCCTGAGACCTTCTGGAGGGGTTTGGCCCTGTCCAGAACTTGTTTTCACCCATTTCTGACTTTGACTTCCAGAACTGTAAGAGAATAAAAAGCTGTTATTTTAAACCCCTGAAGTTGTGATGGTATATTACAGCAGCAATAGGAAACTAACACAGGAACAGACAAGCAGGCAGGAAGGAGACTAGTGCCCTCCAGACAAGCTGGAGGGCAGGCAGGAGATTGGGAGGTGGGCAGAGATTCACGGATGCAGGTGGATAGGAGACAGGTAGACAAGCAGGTAGGGACTCTGGAGAAAGATGAGAGAGAGAGAGAGAGAGAAGGGCAGGCACAGGAGGCAGGACAGCAGGTAGGTGGGTAGACAGAAAGCAGAATATGGGCAGACAGGCAGGAGATAGGAGCAGGGGTGAGGAAGACAGAATGGCAGGTGGAGGCCCTCAGAGCTGGTCCTTGTCCCCATAATGGTTAAAGAGCCTCCTGAGATGCAGGTGGATTCCATTTTTGGATTTCAATACAATTAGTGGCATGGGGATGGGGATCCTGGTGGGATCAGGCAGAAGCTCAAAGCAGAATAGGGTCAGGGCCATGGCCACCTTCAGCTCATTCATGGCAAATTGTTTCCCAATGCAGTTCCTGGGCCAGGCAGAGACAATAATTGAGAAGCAGCCTTGGACTCCATTCTGAGCTGGGCAGGCTTTGGTCTCTGAGCTCCTTTCCTGAGCTGGGCATTCAGGGGCCAACTCATATGTCCATCCCCCACCTTTCTTCCTTTCAGCCCACACGTCTCTACCAAGCCTCGGCGCTCTGCTTTCCATGACATTGTACAGAGCCTGCCTATTTTCCAGGGCTGGCTCCTAACTCCTACCTCTGCTCTCAGCAGGCCTGAAATCCTCTGGCAGGTCAAGGCCAGGCTCTAAGGCACAGAGTCTAATCACATGGCTGGATGGTTTGTTCACTGCTCCACAAACATTTCTGGTTGCCCAGTGTGGAGGCCAATCGGGTCCTGTAGGGTGAGGATGGGTCACATGCTCAGGTGTTCTTTATGTAGGGGAACACACAGGGACCTGGATCCTCAGAGATGGGCTGAGATGGGTGGGAGAGGGGAGACAGAAGGGCAGTGGGAGCCTTCCTGGAGGGGCACTGGGTGGGCGGTCCTCAGTTATTACCCCATCTGCCTCCCACTCTAGGGAGGCAGGCTCCCACTCTAGGGTTCAGGCTCCTGCCTCCCTTCACTCCTCCATCCACCAGAGCCTGTAGTCTAATTCTATTCCAGAAATGCTTTTCTTCACCATCCTTCAGTCTTCTCACCTGGACTTTCTGGATTCCTACTTCCCCTCCCTCCACACTGAAGCCACAGCCCAGCTCAGACCCTCCCACACCCTTCATCACAGCGGGGACAGCGTCCCACTGCCTCAGCTGGCAGCCAAGCCTTCCATGGGCTGTTGCCTTACCCACCTTCTAGCCCCCGTCCTAGCCGTGATCATGTGGAGATGGCCGAGAACATCCTCACCCAACCTCTGCATGCCACATCCTCAAGGCTAAGGCCACGTCCCAGCTGCCTGTCACCCTCTGCCAGCTGTGCCTCTCCCTCCCCAGGCCCCTGAGCAGCATTCGTGCTCCATCCACGGACAGTCACAGTCCAGTGCCTCGGACAGTGCAAGGAGCCAGGACGCTCAGTGAGCAAATGAGTGAGTGAAAGGATGGATGAGGGACGTGTATCTGGAGCACAGGATGTGTTTCTGTAAAACAAATCTTTGGCCTTGACTGTGAACTCTTAGAGGCAGGGACAGGGCCTGTTATCTGTTTCCCCATCACCTGGCACTCAGAAACAGGCTTAATTCAATGGAAAAAAATTAAAGTAAAAGGGAATAGAATTCATGAAAGTAAATATTTGTGCCGACCTAGTAATAGAGCTGCCCTGGACTCTCCTGTCCTCTAGTGGCAGCAACATGGTTGCAGCCAATGTCAAGCAGGACCTACTCATCCTGGGTAAACCAGACCCCGAGAAGCACATTTTTAGAGGAACAATTTGCTTACAGTCTGTTTTGTAAAAGGTGAGTCATCTTTTGAAGAATTTTCAAGAGTATGCGCTCAGAAAAACCTTGTTTGTACTCAGTCCTCACAAAGCTTCTGGAGATTTGTATTCCCCTGGCCGATTGCTGCAGCCTTTGAGGATTTTCACAGCAGGAGTTATAGGGTGTACTTGTCTAACCCAACAGCTATTTCAAGTGGATTGCATATTTTACACAGCAGAAACTGTCCAAATCTACATGTCTTATACCAAATAGTGGTCTTGTTCTCAGAGGGTTTATTGTCCTCAATTTTTTTCTGCTTTCTTGCCAGAGTTGTGCTATGTGGACTCTAAGTATGATATCCAGGTATATAGATCTCACCTCACCTGTCACATTTTGACAAGTGGGGCAGTTGTAATAGGAATCTGAACATTAACATGTAGCAAGAAAATTGTGTTTAAATAGACTGCAAACATAGAAACAACACATATGGGTTTAAAAGTTTCTTCAAATGAGCTTTCAACCCTCTCTACCTCTACTTTAGTGTGTTGACTTCTGAAAATACTGATATACATCAAGCGAAATTTGGTAAGAGTTGAGTATAAGCATTACCATGGTAATAAACAGCCTTAAAAAAAGTTTCTTCAAAGGTTTACTGTTGCCTTTCAAGTCTAGGACATGCAAGACATCTTGGTAACAAAAACATACAAGCTTAGCATTTCATTTAGTAATTTGAGAATGAATGAATTGAGGAGAAAGGCTGGATTGAGAAAGGTGGGAAGAGAGAAATCCATTCTTTATGATTCCCGACAATTGAAAAGCACAAAACCCGAAGTTTAATTTACATTTTAATCTAATTCACAGAGCCACACTCCTAAGGTAAGGAAAGCACCAGAACACACTGAAGTTTGGGATGCCCACTGACAGTGATTTCTGGCTGGCTATTGGGAAAGAGAATTGTACCCAAAGCCTCCCCCTTTTCCCCACCCTCATTACCACCCAGGAAGCCTCACCTCGATCCTCCTAAGAAGGGCAGGAAAGTGTAGCTGTGTCGGGCAGAACCTGGCACAAGGTGAGAAGTATCGCTCAGTCTGCTGAGCGAGCTCCAGGGCTGGGACAGGCAGGGGCGCATCTGCTGCTTCTCACCCGTGAGGCAACAGGTTGCCCAGAGCGGGAGCAGAGATGTTGATCTCGAGAACTCACCCTATCCCCTCCTTCCAGGGCCTCCTTACCTCTGGGTTTGGTCACACTTTCAGGTTGTGGTGAAGGCCATAAATGGAAAAGGTAACTCTGAATTTGTGGGGAGATAGAAGACTGATTCTACGCTTGAGTGGCCTGGTTTCTCAGCTAGCAGGAGGCAAGTGCATGCAGAAGAGGCCTGGCGCCATAAATCATGCTTTGAGCAGGGCGAGATTCTGTTGCAGTAGAGATAGGCTGCGCTTGGCTAAGCATGGGAGCTTGGGCTGAGGGGCAGGAATGCAGGAATCAGAAGCAAGAAAGTGTGAAAGCGGCTGGGCATGGTTACTCATGCCTGTAGTCCCAGCACTTTGGGAGGCCGAGGTGGGTGCGTCACCTGAGGTCAGGAGTTTGCGACCAGCCTGGCCAACGTGGTGAAACCCTGTCTCTACTAAAAATACAAAAATTAGCCAGGCATGGTGGAAGGTACCTGTAATCTCAGCTACTTGGGAGGCTGAGGCAGGAGAATCACTTGAAACTGGGAGGTGGAGGTTACAGTGAGCTGAGATTGTGCCACTGCACTCCAGCCTCGGTGACAGAGCAATGCTCCAACCCAAAAAAAGGGAAAGCATCATAGCTTACTTTTTGGAGTAACTCACATATACTCATGTTTATGAAGTGTTTCCCAAGAGTGGATGAGGGATTTACATTAACTTGTTCAGTCTTCACAGCAATCCTCCAAGGTAGGCACTTTTAAATTTTTTTATTATCATTTTTTGAGACAAGGTCTCACTCTGTCACCCAGGCAGGAGTGCAATTTCTGCTTACCAGGCTCAGGTGATCCTTCCACCTTAGCCTCCCAAGTAGCTGGGACTACAGGCACACACTGTTATGCTCAGCTAGTTTTTGTAGAGATGGGGTTTTGCCTTGTTTCCCAGGCTGGTCTTGAACTCCTGGACTCAAGTGATCTGCCTGCCTCGGCCCCCCAAAGTGTTGGGATTACAGGTGTGAGTTACTGCACCCAGCCCAAGGTAGGCACTCTTATATCCTTATTTGTTAGACAAGGCACCTGAGGCTCAGAGAAGACTTGCTTATGATCGCACAGGTAGTGTGTGGCTGGGATAGGATTCAGACCCAATGAGGAGTGAGTAATTGGGTGACCAATGGTCATGACAGAGGGCTCAGATCTGGTCATCAGTCAGCTGTTACCTGCCATCAACCTCAGGGTTCCTCACAGATGGTGCAATAGCTGACCTACCTTTGACATGGGATTCCTGATCTCCCTCATTTGACTTGACCCCTCAGGAAACAGCTGTATCCCCCTCTGTTCCTGTCTGATTCTCTCTTTGGCCCTCCACATCTCAGGGAATAGAATTTTAGGGCTCCAGGCCCTAAAATCCAGAGGTCACATTCAGAGGCTGTAAATATGATATAAATTGGAGAAGATTCCAAAGATTGAGTCATCGTCTGATTAACTGACATGTATATGTAGTGCTTTGCAATTTTCAAAAAGGAGTTACACACATATCAAATATGGAGGATGTTAAAAAGATGTGACAGTGAAGACACATGAATGACACAATTGGCCCCAGATCCTGTAGTGTTGGAGTTCGCAGTATTAGAATCAAAGAATGTCATTGCTACCATTTGAATTAACCATAGCATCATAAACCTTGGATTCTGGAGGTGATCGATTGTTAGCTGGAATGATAGAAGTTTAGAATACAAGTCTGCTGGAATATCAGAATCGAAAGGAACTTAAACAGGTCATTTAGGCCAGTGTTCCACATTAGAAAATGCACTTTATGAGTCAAAAAAGAAATGAATATTTATTGAAATTTTGTTGTGGCCCAGTTCTGTGCTAGGAATTTCACATACATCATCCTATCTACAAAGTAAGGAGGAGGGGGAGCTGGAGAAGGTCAGGAGGAAGAGGCACTTGGATTTCCTATACATCCTCCTCTTGGTCAAAGTGAAAAAAGGAGACCCAGATATGTTCAGAACTGCTGAAGCACACATAGATTTCTGACCCTCTACGCGTCCCTGTGGAGAACTTAGTTGAGTGGGTGGGGGAATTTATACCTTTGGGCAAGGAGTGCGCATCAGGGAAGGTGATGGGAGTGCCAAACTCTTTGCCAATGCTTGGCACTGGTGGGTAGCATCTCAGAGCCTCCTTGACACACATGGTGGTGTGGGGCATCTGGTCCAGGTGGTCCCTGAAAGAAACCCATCCTGAACATCAGAAGGGCCTGGGCAGACCAGGTGAATCCCTTTACAGAGAGGGCAGGGGTCCCCAATCTTGTGGGCCCTCACTCACCAGGTGATGGAGGTTCCATGCCCCAGGAGGCCTTGGATCTCCTCTGGGCACCTCTGCTTATGCTTGGGGTGTGTGGCCAGAGAATAGAGAATTCAGGAGATACTGCTGGCTGTGGTGCTGTGGCCCTCGAACATGAACATGTCCACCTCAGCATGGAAGTCCTTGCCTTCTCCATTTGGGGAGGCTGTGGTGAGAGTGCAGGGTTGGTCTCTTGTTCTGTGCTTCTGGGGGCCATTCTTGGTGTCTGTCAATTGGCAGTTTGTCCTGTGTCACCTCCCACTTGCCTCCTGTCCCTTCCATCTCTATCCTGAAAGTCAGTGTGGGCTTAGGAATTCAGACTCAGTATTCCTGCAGAAAAACATCCAGAGGGCTAGGAAGGGGAACTGGTGAGAAACATAGGTTATTTCTTCAATGTCAATGAAAAAGAGCCTCTGGATTTTCTACACTGGTGTTGTCTTAGTCACCCCATGACCCAGGACAGGGAATACATAGATGCTCCAAATCCAAGTCAGTGTGGACATGACGTTTGTATTACAAATCTGGGACAATTTTCATCTCAGATCACCTCAACTTGGTAAAAAAAGAAAGGCAAGATATTTGGTCCCGCACAGCTGTTTGAAACACCCAATACTAAGTGAATATTGTTGACCATAAGCTGGGTTGTACCTGTGGCAATGGTTGGTAGAATGTGTAGGGTTGATGGCTGAACTGCCATTTTCTTCTGGAATTCTATATATCCAGGCATATGTACCCAAGACAGAAGAGCTGCTACAGCTGGCAGGAGGTTTTGCTCTCACCTGATCTCCTCAGAATCACCTTCATGTAGTTAGGATAATAAAGGAGGAGTCAGACTCTGCTCCCCATAGCCATTGCAGACAGGCTCTCGCGAATCTTTCTGTGATTTCAGAATTTGTTTTAGCTCTTGGTCCTTCTGGAACTGTCACCAAAGGAAAGACAGATCCATGAAAACCTTCATTTAGTTCTCATCATTGGAGTGGAGTGTAGGTGAGGTTGACTGCAGGGAGATCATTCTGGATCACATAAGATTTGGGAATCTTATGTGATTTCCAAAAGTTAGGAATTTGGAAGTATTTCTGATGATCTAGGCAGTGATCCAGGCTCTTGCTGTCTCCTGAGGACTTGACCTGAGCCGGATTCCGTGCCCCTGTGGGGAGAGCTGTGTGAGTGCCTTAGAGGAATTATGAATGTCAGAAACCTCAGTTCCATGCAACCGCCATCTCCTCTTAAGTGTGTTCAATTCACAACCCCTTAGTGAGCCCCTCTCCAGAGGCCCCTTACCTTGCTCAGCCCACAGCCCCTAGTGATGGCAGTGCTGGGAGGGTGGATTCTGTCCCTGTGCCCCCATCTCAGGTCTCAGCTTCAGCTTCCCCTCCTTCCTCTGTTTCTCCTCACACCTGGGCCAACCATCCCACTGTGCCAACCTCTTGTTGGGTGCTGGGGCACCAGGAGAGGGTGACATGTTTGGCTCCAATGGGCTTATAGTCTAGGTACGTGGGAGAGGGGATGGGAGGTCAATAGACACTGTTCAATGATGAAACACAAACACCAATCCCCTCATCTGGAGGACATCGTGTAGGCAGCCCTCTTCCTGTGTGCCCAGAACAGTCAGATTTTAAGCCCTGAAGTCACCTTTCTGGAAATTCCCTTCAGTCTTGGACAAATTGAGCAGACCCAGCCACCTGACCTCAGCCACTCATCCCAGCAGAGTGAGCTCTTTTCCTGCAGCCTGACACCTCTTGAGATTCCTGCCTATGATCGCTACAGACCAGGAACCCCCCACAGGGCAGTTATTCCTCAGATGGGTGCCTGTGCTTCCAGACAAGCTCGAGGCCAGGCAGAGAGTTAGGCCAGCAATTAGTTACTGGGCAGGGAGCATTTAGAACCTTGTTCTCTGAGAACAGCTCAGGCTGCTGGGGTTGTGCAGCCTGGAGAGGAGGAGACCCAGGAACGACCAGGCGTTGCCATCCACATGTAGGGCTGCCAGGACACACTTCAGATCTGCAGAAGGAGGGCGTGGGTGACAGAGCTGAGGACCAGTGGGATGGGCTTCTTGGGTAGAAGTGAGCTCCCAGTGACTGGCAAAAGCCATGATTGGAGAGGCGAGCTGGGTGTTCCTTGGAGGCCACATGCTCAGCACACTGTGAAGCCTTTCCCCATGGACTTTCTGAACAGGCCTCAGAGTGTCGGCCCTCCCTGCCCTCCCACTCCCCTGTCAGCTCCTTCCTACCTCCTGGTTGTTCCCATAGAGCCAGTGGGAGGGAGGATACAGGAACTGCTGGAGAGCTTTGAGCAACCACTGCCTGTGTAGGTAGAGCTGGGCTGCCTTGAGCAGCAGCAGAAGCAGGATGAGCAGGGAGGCTGCTTGGAGGATCCCAGAGATGCTACCCAGGATCTGCTGGGGCTCAGCACAGAGGCACTCATGGTGCAGCACCTGCTGGATCTCTAAGAGCTCCTGCCTATTCATGACTACTCCTGTCCACTGCTGCCCACATCCTGGGATGCTTGTCCCGCCCACCTGTGGACAGGGTTAAAGGGGTGGACAGAGCTTGGACCTCCGTGCCCAGAATTGATGGACTGTGGAGGATCCACCTGGGGAAACACTGAGATGAAAGCTTCTTTTATGTCTGATCTCAATGCCAGTGGTAATGGCCACGTACACACCCATGTTCCCCTGTCCTTGTAACTCACAAATACCTAATGAGCACCTTTTGTGTGTCAAGCAGGATTTTAGGTAGGTGGGCATAGCTTCAGAAAAAACAGACATGAACCGTGACCTCAAGGAATTCACAGTCTAGTTTGCCAAATGTTCAGTAGGTGTGGCTGGTTTTATTATTACCCTAATTTCAGTGATGAGAAACTGATTACAGAGAGGTAGAACCTTGTGTTATGAGTAAAACAGCTATTCAGAGTTGAAGGTGGAAATAGACTCCTCTGTCAGTCTCCAGAACTACCTACCCCAGCTGCCTCTGACGTTCCCTGGAGCTTGTGCCCTTCCACTCTTCAGCCATGGTCCAGGGTCATGGTGTAGGTGGATGGAGCACTGGACTTGGACTCAGGATGCTCAAGCCTCAGGTTTCCCACATAGGTAACCAGCAACTTACAGTCTTTGAGCCTCGGTTTCTTGTGTTGTAAGGTGGGATCATAACTATTATCTTTAATAACTCTTAGGACTTATTATTTAAGTCATTATTACATTAAGGAAATGTTTTTTGAGCTCATACTTCAGTAACCAAAGGCAGAAAATAAACAATAAAAAAAAATCGTAAGGCTTTACTGGAGAGTGGAAATATCCATGAAGGAAAGGAGAAAACTAAAAAAGGAGAGTGAAGTCTTGAAAGAAGAATAGTTCACTAGGTAGAGTTCTAGGTAGAGGGATGGGCATCAAGAACATCATTGAGGTCATACATAAAAGAATAGGGGATGGGACATGTTTATGTTCCTCATCCTCACTTTTAAATGATTTATCTCTTCTAAGTTCACAGTCTATATTCCAGATTCAGAAAATAAAACACAACAGATATATCTGGAAGAATTCCTTGGAAGCCAGCTCTACCAGGAACCACAAGTTTCTTGCTGACCTGCTCCTTCACTCACTTAAGGTCTGACTCTCAGCATTCTCCCTTTTTCCTGCCTCATGACAAGTAATTCATTACACAACTCACTGGGCCAGAGTTCTGTTCTCTCTTACCTAAATCCTGGGTGCTGTTTAAAACAAAGGGCATGCAACTATTTACACCTCAGTTCACCCACTTTTCCTCTAGTTCTATGATTCTTTTCCTTCCCTAGCTCCTGCCTCCCTCCCAGAAGGGACTTTTGGACCCAGACTCTGTCCCTGCTGAGCTTAGCATCCAGTTTTCACCTAAATGGTGAGAGGTAGCAGTGGAAAGAGCTGTGGAATCTACATATCTAGCAAGGCCAGGGAAGTTTTCCTTGATGATTCCCTGAAATATGTTTTTGAAACATTTAGATTTCTCTTCTTACTCAGGAACACCAATTATTCTTAGGTTTGTTCGTTTAACATAATTCCAAATTTCTTGGAGGCTTTGTTCATATTTAAAAAACCTTTTTTCTTTGTCTTGGATTGAGTTAACTAGAAAGCCTTGTCTTTGAGCTCTGAACTTCTTTCTTCTACTTATTCAATTCTATTGCTGAGACTTTCCAGTGTATTTTGCATTTGTCTAAGTGTGTCCTTCATTTCCAGAAGTTGTGATTGGTTTTTATTTATGCTATTTATTTCACTGTTGATTTTTCCATTCATATCCTGTACCATTGTGCATCGTTGATTAGTTTAATAGTCAACCTTCTGAATTCTTTTTCTGGCAATTCAGAGATTTCTTCTTGGTTTGGATTCATTGCTAGTGAGCTAGTGTGGTCTTCTGGGGATGTGAAAGAATCTTGTTTTGTCATCTTCTAAGAACCGCTCTTCTGCTTCCTTCTTATTTGGGTAGACTATGTCAGAGGGAAGATCTGAGGCTCAAGGACTGCTGTTCAGATTCTTTTGTCCCATGGGGTGCTTCTTTGATGTGATACTTTCCCCTTTCCCTTAGTGATGTGGCTTTCTGAGAGCCGAACTGCAGTGATTGTTATTTTTCTCCTGGAGCTAGCCACCCAGCAGAGTTATTGGGCTCTGGGCTGGTACTGGAGAGTGTCTGCACAGAGTGCTGTGATGTGAACTGTCTTTAGGTCTCTCAGCCATGGGTACGAGCATCTGCTCTGGTAGAGGTGGCAGGGAGTGAAGTGGACTCTGTGAGGGCCCTGGGTTTTAGTCTTGTTTATTGTGATAGTTTTGTGTTGATTGACCTTCAGCCAGGAGGTGGCGCTTTCAAGAGAGCATCATCTGTGGTAGTATAGGGAGGATCAGTTGATGGGAGGAGCCGTAGAGCTCCCAAGAGATTATGCCCTTTGTCTTGGGTACCAAGGTGAGTAGAGAAAAACTGTCAGGTGGGGGCAGCGTTAGGTCTGACCTTAGACTCTCCTTGGGTGAGGCTTGCTGCAGCAGCTGTGGGGGATGGGAGTGTGGTTCTCAGGCCAATGGAATTATGTTCTCAGGGGTATATGGCTACCTCTGCTGTGTCATATAGTTTACCAAGGAAGTGGCGGAAAGCTATTACAGGCCTCACTCAGCTCCCATGCAGCCCAAAAGGCCCATCTCATTCCTATTATGCTTCACCAACGGCACTGAGTTTATTTCCAGGCAGGAGGTGAGCAGGACTGAGAACTTGCCCCAGGTTACCAGCCTCCTGGCTGAGAAAGCAAGCAGGGCTTTTAGGTTTCACACTTCCTCACCTGTTGTAGCTTCTGTGCTGTGTCTGTACTCCTGATCTCCCTCCTCTCCCAGGGTCTGTCCAGGAAACTTCACGTTCAGTCAAAATCATTACAAAGTTCAGCTGGAAATTGCCTTCTTTCTGTGGTCTTTTCCCAGTTCCTCTGTCAGCCTTTTCTAGGGACACCTGTGAGACAAAGTCAGAAATCGCTTCCATGGGAACTGACAGTGCCCACGGGGCTCTTCACACTGCTTCTTCTACCCCTGTATTTCATTCAGCCCTCTAAATTCATCTGAGCTTCAGGTAAGGTCACATCCTACTCCTATGATCTGGACTTTCAGTTTTCCCAGTGAGGGCGTGTGTTCATGGGCAGATGATTCCCCTTTCACATTTTAGATACTTAAACAGTTTTTTGAGTGTTTCCTGGGGCCAGCAGCAGCAATCTGCTGCCTTCAGAGGGTCTGGGGATTCTGTCAGCTTTCCAGGTGTTTTCCTGCACTAGTTCTTGGAGCAAAAGTTCATGATGTGAGTCTCCACGTCCTACTCTATCTGTCCGAGTAGGAGCTGCAAGTTACTCCTGCCTCCTATTTGCCATTTTTTTCCCCAGCTGGTGTATATTAACTTTTAAAAATTAGTGAAACATACAGAACATAAAATTGGCCACTTTAACACATTTTAATTGTACAGTTCCATGGTATTAATTACATTCACAATGTTTTACAACCATCGTCACTACCTATTTTCAAAACGTTTTCATCATTCTAAGAGGAACACTGTAACCTTTAAGAAATTACCCTGCCTTCCCTCAGTACCAAGTAATCTCTAATCTATTTTCTGTCTTTATGTTTGCATATTCTACTACCTGTAAGTGGAATAATACAATATTTTTCCTTTTATGTCTGGCTAATTTCACTTAGCATACTGTTACAGTGATCATTCCTGCTGTAGCATGTATCAGAAATTCATTCCTTTTTATGATGGAATGATATTCCCTTGTATGTATATACCACATTTTGTGTACCCATTCATCTGCTGGTGGACCCTTGCTATCTTTCTGCCTTATAACTATAGCCAATAACGCTGCCACAGCTTGCAAGTATCTATTCAAGTCATGGCTTTCAAGTCCTTTGGTTATATGCTCAGGAATGGAATTGCTGGATCCTATGGTAATTGTGTTTTTGTCTTTTAGAGGAACCACTAATCTGTTTTTCAAATTGGCTATCCCAATTTACATTCACCAGCAATTCATAAGACTTCTAATTTCCCCATATTCTGTCCAGCATTTTGTTATTTTCTGTTAAAAAACAATTGTAGATTTCCTAAAGGGTGTGAAGTGGTATTTCATTGCGGTTTTGATTTGCATTTCTTAATGACTAATGAAGTTGAGCATCTTTCCAGGTTCTTGCTGACATTTTGCATATCTTCTTTGCAGAAGTGTCCATTGAATTCCTTTGGTGATTTTTGAATGAGGTTTTGTATTTTGATATTGAGTGTTGGAGTTCATTATATATTCTCATTTGATTTGTGAATATATTCTCCCACTCTGTGGGCTGTCTTTCAATCCTTCTATCTACTTTTTAAACTTTGTATATGATGTAGTTCCCCCTCCTTACCCACCTTCCTTATTTCTTTGGTCACTCTGAGGTCTCCACTTCTCCTTTTGCAATAAGACTTTCCCTTATACGATTCACCTTCCTCTTTTCACTCAAGTACTAGGAGGCATAATGGGAATGAGTGCCCACTGTCCTGTGCTCTCTGAGCATGGGCAGCCTGAGCCCTTGTGTACCACCTAATGCCAGGGAACCTCTGCTGACCATTAGGTCCAGGATATTCTTGGCCCACTTTCCTGCCCCAATCCTCCCTTTTCCCTCCACTCCTGCCCTTTCACTCACTGTCTGGCCTGCGATTTTCCTGTCCCTTCTCAGAGGAGGGCTGAATTATTCTAGTAATGTGAGAGTCCAGGGGACTCTGAGAGAGGTGCTGGCTGCAAGCACCAAATGGAAGAGAAGCCCCTTCATTGTAGCAGAATGAGGTATTAGACCTTAGGCAGAGAAAGTCTGTCTATGGGCTAGGAATGGACAATAAGTGGGAGGAATACCTGGGATCAGATCCAGGAAAAGAAGCAAGGTCTGAGCTGAGAGAGGTTGGTATAATCAGGGATACCAGCCCAGTGAAATTGGGAGGAGTGCATGGGGACCAGGTGTTGGAACAGGGCTCAGGGTCAGGAACACTAGCATCCAAGCCGTCAGCAAGTGTGGACAGGGTTGAGCATGCTCCTGCTCCATCAAGGTGGCCAGCCAGAGAGGCAGGTGACCACCATGAAGCTGTGCCATGGGGGAGGAGCTGCTTGGAGTCTGACATCCTCTCCTACCAGCTAGACCCATTTGTCTACCTTGGTTCCTCCCAGACCTTGCTGGACAATTGCCTACTCCATGAGTTTCCTGAGGAGCCTGCAGGCCCTATGTGAGAGGAAGACCGACAGGTGCCCAGTGACATAGCTAGGCAGACCTCCTTTTCGTATCTCATTTGGGCTGAGAAGAGCCGGATCCCTAAAGTCCTCATGCAAGACCAGGTTTGTGAGGCTTTCGTGATCAGCTCACTGCAGCCCTGGTACGGCTGAGATGTGGTGTGTCTTTGACCAAACTCCTGATGGAAACTTCATTCCCAATGTGGCAGTGTTTGGAGCTGGGTGTTTCTGGGAGGTGTTTAGATTGTGTGGATGGATCTTTCCTGAATACATTAGTGCCCCCATCCTACCCTGCAAGCATGAACAAGTTCTTCTCATCAGTGGAATGAGGAGGTTCCCAAGAGGGGAGGTTCTCAAAGAGAAGGGCTTCCTCAGTCTCTCTCTTGCTTTCTCCTTTTCCATGTGATCTCTGCCTGTGGTCACTCCCGTTTCGCTTTCTGCCAAGAGTGGAAGCAGCCTGAGGCCTTTACCAAACTGCCAACTTCACCAGTCTGCCAAAACGTGGGCATTCCAGGCAACAGAATTTTGTGGCAAAGAAACCTCTTTTTGTTATATATTACCCAACCTCAGGTATTGTTACAGCAAAAAAACACAAAACACACCAAGACAGATTGTTAGCTCAGTTCTACTCTGATTCATCTAGTATAAGAAAAGCTAAATGTTACTGGAATGGAGGCCTAGTATTTTTCCCCTAAAGGAGGTGTGGGCTTCTTCATCTGATCCCCTAGATAAAAGGCCTTTGTTGAAATTCAGCTACCGTGCTAGCCTCAGGAGCTGGTGAGAGTGTGGGCATCAGAGTTCACATGAAGTGAGGCTGTGTGTAAGGGGTGGGTCAGGTCTGGCCCTGCTGGGATCTGGTACCAAAGAGCAGGCCTCTTGTCCCTAATCAGAAGGGACTTGTCACCTCTCTGTTTGCTCCCCCTTGGCGTCTCCTCTCTTTCTTTTATTGGCTTCCATGGAAAGCCACACACAGCATGCAAATTTGTGAACCTTATTCTGGGGAGGAGGGAAGACAGAGGGAATGTCTGAATGACATCACACAGGTAGGTACCAAATAGGAGAGATTTAGATGGACAGATGTGGTGACAATCAGGTAGGGCCTGTGATAGGCTGAACCATGGGTCTCCACGATGTCTACATCCTAATCCATGGCTCCATGATTATGGGACCATATGTGTTAAAATGGACCTTGAAGATGTAAGTGATGGATCTTGAGGTGGTGATATTCTCCTGGATTATTTGAATAAGTTTGATCTAACCACAAGGAACTTTATAAGAGGGAAAGAGATGTGAAGACAGTAATAGAGATTTAAAGATGCTGTTGGCTTTCAAGAGAGAGGGGAGGCCAGTACCAAGGAATGCAACAAATAAAGCTCTGGAGCTGGAAGGCAAAGGGGCAGGGCTCTCTCCCTGAGAGCTTCTGGAGGGGTTTGGCCCTGTCAAGAACTTGTTTTATACCCAGTGAAACCCATTTCTGACTTTGATCTCCAGAACTATAAGAGAATAAAAAGTTGTTATTGAAAACCACTGAGGTTGTGGTAGTTTATTACAGCGGCAATAGGAAACTAACATAGGAACAGACAAGCAGACAGGAGGAAGAAGACAAGTGTATGGGCAGACAGGCTGGAGGGCAGGCAGGAGCTTGGGAGCTGGGCGGAGATTCAGGGATGCAGGTGGATAGAAGACAGGTAGACAAGCAGGTAGGGAGCCTGGAGAAAGGTGAGAGAGAGGAAGGCAGGCTAACTTTATGGCAGGTTGACAGATAGAGACCAAGATACAGGCAGACACGCAGGGGACAGAAGCAGGGGTCAGGGAGACAGGATGGCAGGTAAAGGTTCTCAGAGCTGGTCCTTGTCTCCACAGGGTTTAGGGAGCCTCTTGAGATGCAGGTGGATCCCACTGCTGGATTTCAACACAATTCTTGGTGTGGGGATGGGGATCCTGGTGGGATCAGGCAGCAGCTCAAAGCGGAGTAGGGTCAGGGCTGTGGCCACCTTCAGCTCGTTCATGGCAAATTGTTTCCCGATGCAGTTCCTGGGCCAGGCAGAGACAATAATTGAGAAGTGACCTCAGGCCCCATTCTGATCTGAGTAGGTTTTGGCCCCTGACCCCAGCCATGAGCTGGGCATTCAGTGTCCAACTTTATGTGTCCAGCCCTTGCACACTTACAGCCCATGCACACTTCTACCTCATCCCAGCTTCACACTCTCCCCAGCCTTGGACAGAGCCATCTTCCTGGGCTAGCTCCTAACTCCTACCTCCCATCTCTGCTCTCAGCAGGCCTGAAACCCTCTAGCAAGAGAGAGCCTGGTCTCTAAGGCACAGAGTCTAATCACAGGAATAGATAAAGTGTTAATCAATGGTTTGTTCACTCCTCCACAAACATTTCTTGTTCTCCAGTGTGAAGGCCACTTCAAGTCCTATAGGGTGAGGGTGGGCCACACTCTCAGGTGCTTCCCATGTAGTGGGACATACAGGGACCTGAATCCTCATAGGGGGCCCCAATGCGTGGAGGAAAGGAGTCAGAAGGGCAGTGGGTGGCTTCCTGGAGGGGCACTGGGTGGGTGGCCCTAGCTGTTGTCCCGCCTGCCTCCCACTTCAGGGTTCAGGGTTCAGTGTCTAACCTCACTCCTCCATCTACCAGCCCCTGTAGCCTTCTAATTCTACTCCGGAAACCTTTTTCCTTGCCCTTCCTCAGTCTACTTAGCTGGACTTTCTGGATTTCTGCTTCCCCTTCGTGCACACTGAAGCCACAGCCCAGCTCAGACCCTCCCATGATCTTCATCACAGTGGGGACAGTGTTCCAATACCCCAGCTGGCAGCCAAGCCCTCCATGGGCTGGTGCCTCACCCACATTTTACCTGTCCAGCCCACGTCCTAGCCGTGATCATGTAGAGATGGCTGAGAATTTCCTCCCTTCACCTCTGCCTGCCACATTCTCAAGGCTAAGGTCACAGCCCAGCTGCCTCTCACCCCCTGCCAGTTGTGCCTTTCCCTCTCAGGTCCCCAGGCAGTATTTGTGATGTATCCACGGACACTCACAGTCCAGTGCCTCAGACAGCACCAGGGACAGGGGCACTCAATAAGCCACTCAGTGAGTGAAGGGGTGAAAGGATGGATGATGGAGTGATACGTGACTAGAGCACAGGATGTATTTCCATACAACACAGTTTTGTATATTTTGTCTCTGTTTTCTCATCACGTTGCACAGGACTTGCCTCACAGAGGTAGGTTTAATAAATACTTTCATATTTGAATAATGTTATTTAAGTTTTAAAATGAATAAAATAGAATGGAATACACTGACAGTAGATATTAGTTCCCAGCTAGAAATGGAGCTTAGGAATGCTCTCTGATTCTCTAGTGGCAGCAACATGAGCTGCAGGCAATGTTTAGGACTTTCTTATGCTGAAATAGACCAGTGCTGGAGAAGGAGTTTCAGGAGGAAGCTTTTTCTTAAAACTTCTTCTGTGTAAGTGGTCTCATCATTTGAAGAAGTCATATAATTATTTGAAGAAGTCACATGATTATTTCTTTGAACAAACCTTATTTCTACTAAGAATTTATATTATTTTTGACTGTTTGTATGTCAAAGGGTGATTCCTGAAGCAATGATAATTTTCACAGCAGCCATTCTGGAATTTTCCTCTCCAGCTCAACAGCTGTTTCAGGTGTGTTTTATATTTCACATACCAGGAGGCTTCAAATGTTGTGCATTACATAATAGTTATTGGGCTTTTCTTTCCCAAACAGTGTACCATCCACATTTTTATGCTTTTTGCCAATATTGTGCTAAGTGGATTACTGGACTATGATATAGAGATCCCAATGCATGTGTAGAATTTGCCAAATGGGGAAATAGTTGTAAATATGTGAACACTATATAATGCAGTAAAAATTTCACTGGGCAAGACAGAAAAATGTATGATATGACACATGTTGTTGTAAAACTTTTTCAAAGGGCTACATTAACCTTTACCTTATATGGCTTGAAAGGTAGGACTTGAAGGTCGTCTGTATTATAAACAGATGCAAAGGTTTCAATGATTCAACTCTATGGCAGACCGGTGAATTAAATAGGGAAGGTAGTGTGCTGCATTGGGGTGTGTGGGGAGAGAGAAATCTACTGTTTACTATTCCTGATAAATGAGAAAAGCAAACACGTGAAGTTGAATTTACTGGAGAATATCTAATTTTGATAATTCACATCCCTAAAGTGAGGAAAATACGTGAATATACTGAAGTTTGGAACATGCACTGACACTGAATTTAGGCTGCTCATTTGAAGAAGCAGAGGGAGCAAAGTCTCCACAGGGTGCTCTGAAATGCATCTTCCTTTTGTACACGGAGACACCCACACCAGGTGCTTGACTTTCCCACAAATACCAACAATTAAGGGCACATCTGAAGATGCCACATATAAACATTGGGCTCACAAAGATCAGAGGTTTGACCAGAGACTTCCCTGATTTCTCTATTCCAATGACCACACAGGATGTCTCACCTTGCTCCTGCTGAGAAGGGTAGGAAAGCATGGCTGTGTTGAGCAGAACCCGGTGTAAAACGGGAAGGGTCAAACACCTGCAGAGAGAGCACCAGAGCCAGGACAGTTCAGGATCCGGCCCCTGCTTGCCACCCATGAGGGAACAGGACTCCCAGATGGGGACTCCTCTCCAGGTGGAAGCAGGAGAAGGTGTTGGTCTTGATGAATCACCCCATTTCCTCCTCTCAGGGACCACATACCTCTGGGTTGGGCCACACTTTGGGATTGTGGTGAAGGCCATAAATGGAAAGTATGACGCTGATACCTGTGGTGCAGGTTGGAAATAGAGAGAAGACCGATCACTCGCATGGGGTGGCCTGGTCCTTCAGCCAGCAGGGGCAAAAGAAGGCACAGAAGGCCTACTTTCCATGAATTGTCACTTTGACTGGGATGATTCTGCCATTATGCAGGTGGGTTAGGCTTGACTAAGCATGTGAGTTCAGATGATGAATAGAGAACCATTTATCCAGGAATGACAAGAAAGAAAGAATGGGAGCATTACTCTTTGGAGTAAGTCAAGTGGCATTTAACATTCATCAAATATCATCCAAGGGTCATTGGAAAGCATACATGAACTCACTCAATACTCACAACAACACTCCAAGAAAGACATTCTTTTATTCTGTTTTCAGGGGAGGTACTTGAGTCTCAGAAAGGCTGATTATCTTGTCTGTGTTCACACAACTAGGCTATGATAGGACTGGGACCAGACCTGGGCAGTTGAGCCTTCGTGGCCCCAGATCTGGTCATCAGCTGCTCTCTGCCATCAACCTGAGGGTTCCTCAGAGACTGAACAACAGCTGACCCATAAAATGAGATTCCTGATCAGCCTCCTTTGTGCTGACCCCATGAGAAAAGAAACATATCCCTCTTTGCCCTTGTCCGATTCTCTTTTCAGCCCTCCACATCTCAATGAATAGAATTTTAGGTTTACTGTGAAGGCTATATTCACAGATTAACTTTTATTTCTTAAACTTTTGGTAGGTTCAAGCTCTCTGCCAGACATTTCAAATCCTTTATTCTAAATCCAAAATATCTTTTCAAATTTTTAAAAGAAAAGGGAGACCCAGAGATGTGCAGGACTCTGAAGCTCACATGGATTTCTGACCCTCCACATGTCCCTGTGGAGAGCTTATGTGAGTGGGTGGCAGAATTCATACCTTTGGGCAAGGAGCGCCCATCAGGGAAGGTGATGGGAGTGCTGAGGTCTCTGCTAATGCCTGGCACTGGTGGGTAGAGTCTAAGTGCCTCCTTGATGCACATGGTGGTATAGGGCATCTGGTCCAGGTGGTGCCTGAAACAAGCCCATCCTGAACATGAGCAAGGCCAGGGCAGACCAGGGACTTCCCCTGCAGAGAAGGCAGGGAACCCCATCTCTTGATTCCTCACTCACCAGGTGATGGAGGCTCCATCCCCCAAGAGGCCCTGGATCTCCTCCCGGCACCTCCGCTGATGCTTGGGGTGTGTGGCCAGAGCATAGAGGATCCAGGAGATACCACTGGCTGTGGTGTCGTGGCCCGCGAACATGAACGTGTTCACCTCAGCACGGAGATCCTTGTCTGACAAGCTGTTCCCATTCTCCATCTGGGGAGGCCATGGTGAAAGTACAGGGCTGGTGCCTTGCTCTTTACTTCTGGGCAAAACTGAGGCCTCTCCTAAACATACTCACTTTGGCCAAGAGGAGGATATCCAGCAAATCCAAGTGCCTCTTGTTCTCGACCTTCTCCAGCTCCCCCTGCTCCTGCAGGCGAGCCTTCCTCTCTTGGATCACTCGGTCTGTCCCAGAGCAATGGTTACCAGGCCCAGCTGAGACCGCCAGCAGCCCCCAGGAGGCCTAGCTGCTCAACTGCCCCCATGTGGGTGCCTGGTAGATCTCAGCGGGAATGTGGGTGTGGGTGAGAGGTCAGGGGTGGAAACTCTAGTACTGTGTGAGGCAGGGCAGGTCTCCCCCAAGTGGCACAGCTCACGGAGCATCCACTTGAATGCTGTTTGGACAGGGTCTCATTCTGTTATCTCCATGTGGGGACATAGGCAAACCAAGGGACAGAATCTGGCCCCTCATATCTCAGTTCCCAGCCCCTGATGAGGGAATTCCCCAGGCTGAGTGTATTCTTGCTTCTGGAGGGCTACTAGGGGGACTTCTCTGTCTGAGGAGTCAGGGCAGTTTTTTTCGCTGTGCCTGATAAAGGCTGGGAGACAAGAGGAGGAGACAGAACCTGTGTGCTGATGGGCGAGCTGGCAGGCGCGGTGTGACCAGCGGCCAGCAGTGGTCAGGCTGTAGATGGTGTCATTCTGGTGAAAGGCATTCCTCACACGGGAAAAAAACAGGTTGTTCATGTCCATAATGGCCTGGATGTAGGACTGAGAATCCCTGAGGGAGAGTATGAAGAAGAGACTGAGTAACGGGCCCATTACTTGGAGGTAGATTGGGGTTTGATAGTAGACAGCCTCAAGTAATTGGGACAAGGAGCCTTGAGACAATGTTTCTTCTGTCTTACAGCCCTATTGTCCTCTGGCCTTTATCAGATGGCATGAACAACCAGGGTCCACTTGTGCTAAGAATTAAGCATCTGTTCCTGAGACTTTGGTCTGGATTGGAATTAGATCTTGGTCAGGGACTGAATCTACCTTTATGTGGAGGTGAGCCTTCATGCTGCCCCACCTGTCCCTCATGTACGTCCGCTTGATAAGAACAAGGACCCTGCAGCTGGAAGGTTATCACTGACCTGTCCAACTGAATGCTGCCCTGGTGGCTGAAGGCACACTTCATGATGGTGTCCAGGGTCATCAAGGAGACATGCTGAAAGACCTCCAGAGGGGAGTCCTGGCCAATGAGCTCTTCCCATTTGTCCTGTGGTGGGAGGGGGCATGGATCTTCTTAATCTCCAACAAGTGCTTTGCTAATAATGCCTGGCTTTTTCCTGTATCTGCAGATATCTTTTTTTTTTTTCCTGTAGCTTGCAGATATCTTGGTTGGGATTCCTCACTTTACAGAGCAGATGTATCATAGAAACTGGGACTGTAGAGCTACTGTTGGTAAACTGATGCCTAATTCTCATACACCTTTAATACAACATTAAACAGATCCTCTCACATAGCATGAATTAAATATCGAATTTTGAAATTCAGTTAGGACACACAGTTGTGAAAATGTTGTTGCTGTTGTTCTGGTATAAATAACAGGGGGGCCCTTCAGTGTTCTGAGAGCTGAGCTAGTTCTGAGGGACTAGTAGGACACCAACCTTAGGGCAGAAAGTTCGGATGCCAAAGATAGCTTAAGAGGCTAATATGGGCACCCTTTGTAGAGAAAAGAGGGACTTCAGTTCTTTTCCGTTCATCAAAATTTGCTGGACACAGTTAGGTGAGAAGTCAGAGTCCAGATCAGAGATGATGCCATGGCAGGTATTGCTCTGAGAACAGACCAGGTGTTCGTTTCCACACAAGGGTGGATCAAATCCATGCAGAAACCTGGGGCCCCAGGCCAGAGCCTGCGTGGGTGACATCTTGTCCTGTCCATGCCGCCACTGAAGCTGCCATTGCTCAGGCCAACCAGCATAGGAAGTTTTGCTGTCCAACAAGACTGCATACTTTTCCATTCCCTTGTGCTGTAGGTTCCAAAGTGAGAGGAGAAGAGCCTTGTATTCACCATGAATCTCTTTTCCTATGATGGTAAACAAAGTGTGGATCCGATCTGATGCCTGTGTGTTCTCCTACCTTATACAACTCTGGGGAACTTTACTCTCACAGCGATGACCTAAGAGTATTTTTACATGTGTCTATGTCTATGGCTGTCTGTGGAACACAGAGTTGTGAGTGGAACTGGTGACAGTGTGTGCTGTGAGTGGGTGTGGGGAGAGGAGAGAGACATGGACTCACCAGCATCACTCTCACAGAGTCTGCCATGAACTCCACATAGGGCTTCAGGACATCATAGTGGAAGGCTGGAGTCAGCATCCGTCGATGCTGGAACCATGTCTGGCCATTCAACAGGACCAAGCCGTACCCTAAGGTAGACATGAGTGTGTGTCTGTGTGTGTGTCAGAGGCCGCACAAACCTAGGGATGACTGGTGACCATTTGGGAGCGAGAAAGGTGGCTTCTTAGGGGAAGAAATAGCCAGAAGAAGCCACATCATGGGCAAATGCAGGAAAAGGAGGTATATTTCAGGCATATGAATTTTCTAATTGAGCTGCTATATCCATGTGATTATGACAGCTGTGAGATAAAGGTTGAAAAGTGTTGTGGGCAGATATAAAATAAATGTGAGGCCAAGGATGTCTGGAGAGAAGGGAGAAGTGAAATGGAAGAAGCTGAGTCTGAGGAAGGTTTGCACCAACATTAGGAAAGGATGAGAGTCTTGTTTTAAGAAGGAAATGAGGCTTGAATGGGGGATGGGGTCATGATAGTGGTGGCCCCTAATCTGTTGTTCTTGGTGAGCCAAAGAGATAAACTTAACTAGGAAGTGGGATGCAGTCCTTGTTTGCTATACATACCAATCAAGGGAGGCAGGAATCTGGTAGCACTATAAGATTTCGGGTCTGAAAGGTAAGAAAGGACTTTATGAGAAACTATGAGATACTAGGCAAGACAGTCCCAGAGGCAGCTATCAGTTCTTAGTGTCTGTCAGGTGGCAGTTTGACCCATGTCACCTCCCACTTGACTCCCATCCCCTTCCATTTCTGTCCTGAAGGTCGGTATGGGCTTAGGAAGACACACTCAGTGTTCTGTTCCAGCATGAAAACACACAGAGGGCTAGAAAGGTGAGTTGGAGAGAAACATGGCCTGGGTCTTCAGTGATGATGAATAATACGGAGCCATGAGTTTTTCTACATTGATGATTTCCTAGTCACCTTCTGACCAGGACAGGCAACAATTAGAGCTTCCAAACCCAAGTCAATGTGGGTATGAAATTTGTTTTGCAGATCTGGGTCAATTTACATTTCAGAAAACCTCAATTTTCTTAATAGAGAAATGGATAAAAGAATTGAAAATTAAGCCCCACATATTGTTTTAAACATTCATTACTCAGTACATATTTTTGACTACAGCCTGGGCTTGGCTTGGTGGGCTTGGTGGATGGTTGGGAGAGGTTTCAGATATCGATGTTTGAACAGCCACTCTCTTCTGGAATTTTACAGACCAAGAGACACGTGTCAAGAGGGAAGAGACATTGCAGTTGGGATGAGGGTTTGGATCTTACCTGATCTCCCCAGAATCACCTTTATATAATCAGGGTCATAGAGCTGCACACGAACTTTGCTTCCCCATAGCCAATGAGGACAGGCACTTGGGAATGTCTCCACCCATTTCCGAATCCGTTGTAGCTCCTGGTCCTGTGAATACTGTCAATAAAGGTAGACAGATGAACGCTTTCATTTAGTTCTAGTCTCTGCAGCAGGAGTGAAGGGCAGGGCAATCACAGGAGCCAGGTAGCAGAGGTTAGGGATTTAGGTCTGCTTCTGATGACCTGGGCTGTGATCCAGATTCTTTCTCTCTCCCCAGAACTTGACTTTAGGCCAAGAGCTATGAGCCCTCACTCAATACTTCCAGCAGAAATTTAAGTCAGCCATTGTCTTCATGTTGTGTAAAGCCTCTGGAAGTAATAAATACAATAATTTCCATGGGCAGTAGGTATAACTCATATCACTTGATAAGCAAATTTATATAATAATTTAGTATATTTAGAGAATAAAATGAATTAATGTAAACATTTTAAATTACATAATTTTATAAATCATGCTTGTTATATTTTCAATATTATCTCAGTATATATGGTAAGATATTTTTGTTAAGAGAAAATAGCATTTGGGCAAGGTGGTGGAATAGGAACAGCTCTGGTTCACAGTTTCCAGCGAGAGCAATGCAGAAGGTGAGTGACCTCCAAGTTTTCAACCAAGGTACCAGGTTCATCTCACTGGAACTGATAAGTCAGTGGGTATAGCCTAAGGAGGGAAAACCAAAGCAGGGTGGGTTGTCACCTCCCCCAGGAAGTTCAAGGAGCCAGAGAACTCCATCTCCTAGTCAAGGGAAGCCATTAGGGACTTCTCTGGACACTCCAGCACTCCAGCTCAGATACTGCACTTTTACCATTGCCTTCACAACCTGCAGACCAGGAGATTCCCTCCAGTGCCGACAACACCAGTGTCCCAGGTTTCCAGCACAAAACTGACAGCTGTTTTAGCTACAGCAGTCTTTGTTTTTGTTTTTCTCATACCCCAGTGGCACCTGGAATGCCAGCAAGACAGAACCACCATTCCCCTGAGAAAAAGGGGGCTGAAGCCAGGGAGCCAAGCGATCTGGCTCGGTAGATCCCACCCCCACGAAGACCAGCAAGCTAAGTCCACTGGCTTGAAATTCTCACAGCCAGCACAGCAGTCTGAGCTCCACATGGGATGTTTGAGCTCTGAGTGAAGAGAGATGTCCACCATTACTGAGACTCGGGTAGGTGCTTCTAAACTTGCTTGTGTAAACAAAGTCACGTGGAAGTTTACACAGCAATTGGCATAGCCCATGGCAGCTCAGCAAGGCCTCTGCAGGCAGACTGTGATTAGACTCCCATCTTACTGGGCAGGGCATCTCTGAAAAAGGACAGCATCTGGTCAGAAACTTATAAATAAAGCCCCACCTTCCTGGGACAGAGCACCTGAGAAAAGAGGTGGTTGTGGGTTCTGCTTAAGCAGACTTAAACGTCCCTGCCCAGCAGCTCTGAAGGGAGCAATGGATCTCCCAGCACAGCACTTGAGCTCTGATAAGGGACAGACTGCCTGCTCAAGTGGCTCCCTGACCCCCATGTATCCTAAGAGACACCTCATACAGGAGAGCTCTGGCTGACATCTGGAGAGGGTACCCTTCTGGGACGAAGCTACCAGAGGAAGGAACAGGCAGCAATCTTTGCTACTCTGCAGCCCCTGCGGGTGATTACTAACCAAAAAAAGTCCAGGACCAGATGGGTTCACAGCTGAATTCTACCAGAGCTACAAAGGGGAGCTGGTACCATTCCTTCTGAAACTATTCCAAACAATACAAAAAGAGGAAATCCTCCCTAACTCATTGTATGAGAACAACATCATCCAGATACCAAAACCTGGTAGAGACACAGCTAAAAAAGAAAATTTCAGGCTAATATCCATGATGAACATTGATGTGAAAATCTTCAACAAAATACTGGCAAACCAAATGCAATAGCACATCAAAAATCGTATCCATCACGATCAAGTTGGCTTCATTCCAGGGATGCAAGGCTGCTTCAACATACGCAAATCTATAAACATAATCCATCACATAAACCAAAGACAAAAACCACATGATTATCTCAATAGATGCAGAGAAGGCCTCTGACAAAATTCAACAGCACTTTATGCTAAAAAAAAAAGAAAGAAAATAATGCATACAGTAAAATGCTATATAAGATTTTAACACATGCCAAACAATACTGTATATCACATACATGTGTGGAATAAAAAAGTACAAATAAAAAAAAGCTCTCAATAAACTAGGTATCAATGGAATGTATCTCAAAATAATAAAAGCTATTTACAACAAAGCCACAGCCAATATCATACTGAAAGGGCAAAAACTGGAAACATTACCCTTGAAAACTGGCACAAACAAGGATGCCCTCTCTCACCACTCCAATTCAACATAGTATTGGAAGTTCTGGCTAGGGAAATTAGGCAAGAAAAAGAAATAAAGGGTATTCAAATAGGAAAGGAAGAAGTCAAATTGTCTCCATTTGCAGATGACAGGATTGTATACTTAGAAGACCCCATCGTCTCAGCCCCAAATCTCCTTAAGATGATAAGCAACTTCAGCAAAGTCTCAGGATACAAAATCAATATGCAAAAATCACAAGCATTCTTATACACCAATAATAGACAAACAGAGAGCCAAATCATGAGTGAACTCCCATTCACAATTGCCACAAAGAGAATAAAATACCTAGGAATACAACTAACAAGGGATGTGAAGGACCTCTTCAAGGAGAACTAGAAACCACTGCTCAAGCAAATAAGAGAGGACACAAACAGATGGAAAATCATTCCATGCTCATGATTAGGAAGAATTAATATTGTGAAAATTGCCAGACTGCCCAAGGTAATTTATAGATTCAATACTATCCCCAGTAAACTACCACTGACTTTCTTCACAGAATTGGAAAAAAAACCCACTTTAAACTTCATATGGAACCAAAAGAGAGCTTGCATAGCCAAGACAATCCTAAGCAAAAAAACCAAACCAAACAAAAACCGAAAACCAAAAAACCAAAAAACAAAACAAAACAAAAAAATAAATGAAAAAACAAAACAAAGCTGGAGGCAACAGGCTACCTGACTTTAAACTATACTACAAGGCTAAAGTAATCAAAACAGCATGGTGCTGGCACCGAAACAGAGATTAGACCAATGGAACTGAATAGAGGCTTCAGAAATAGTGACACACATCTACCACCATCTGATCTATGACAAACCTGCCAAAAACAAGCAATGGGGAAAGGATTCCCTATTTAATAAATGGTGTTGGGAAAACTGGCTGGCCATATCCAGAAAGCTGAAACTGAATCCCTTTCTTACACCTTACACAAAAATTAACTCCAGATGGATTAAAGATTTAAACATAGAAGCTACCACCATACAAATCCTAGAAAAACCTAGGCAATACCATTCAGGACATAGGCATAGGCAAGGACTTCATGACTAAAATATCAAAATCAATGGTAACAAAAGCCAAAATAGACAAATGGGATCTAATTATAAACTTAAGAGCTTCTGCACAGCAAAAGAAACAATCAGCAGAGTGAACTGGCAACCAACAGAATGGGCAAAAATTTTTGCAATCTACCCATCTGGCAAAGGGCTAATAACAAGAACCTACAAAGAACTTAAACAAATTTAGAAGAAAAAAACAACCAACCTTATCAAAAAGTGGGCAAAGGATATGAACAGACACTTTTCCAAAGAGGACATTTATGCAGCCAACACACATATGAAAAAAAGCTCATCATCACTGGTCATTAGAGAAATGCAAATCAAAACCACACTGAGATACCATCTCATGCCTGTTAGAATGGCAATCGTTAAAAAATCAGGAGACCACAGATGCTGGAGAGGATGTGGAGAAAAAGGAATGCTTTTACACTGTTGGTGGGAGTGTAAATTAGTTCAACCATGTGAAAGACAGTGTGGCGATTCCTCAGGGATCTAGAAATAGAAATACCATTTGACCCAGCAATCCCATTACTGGATATATACGCAAGGAATTTTAAAATATTCTGTTATAAAGACACATGCACACATATGTTTATTGTGGCACTGTTTACAATAGCAAAAACTTGGAACGAACCCAATTGCGCATCAAAGATAGACTGGATAAGGAAAATGTGGCACATATACACTATGGAATACGATGCAGCCACAAAAAATGATGAGTTCATGTCCTTTGCAGGAACATGGATGAATCTGGAAACCACCATTCTCAGCAAAGTGATACAAGAACAGAAAACCAAACACCACACTTTCTCACTCTTAAGTGGATGCTGAACCATGAGAACACATGGAGACAGGAAGGGGAACATCACACACTGGGTCTTGTCAGAGGGTTGGGGGTCTAGGGGAGGGATAGCAGGGGGTGGGGAGATTGTGGGGGGATAACATTAGGAGAAATACCTAATGTAGATAATGGGGGGATGGATGCAGCAAACCACCAAGGCATGTGGATACCTATGTAACAAACTTGCACATTCTACATATGTACCCCAAACTTAAAGTATAATAATAAAAAAATAAAATAGCATTTGGGATGTATATGGCTAAATGAAAAAAATTAACTAGAAACTTGTGTCCATACTAGTATTCTACACGTTGAATACATAGAGATTTATGGGCAGAGTCTAGGTATATGCATATGGCACTGGTGCTGAGCTATAATTTTGAGAGTTGGGTTTTTTATTCTCATTTTCACTTATCAATGAATTTTGAGCTCCCTGTTTCCTGCAGTCATCTTTGTAAATGCTTCGGTGTGGATCACAAAGCCCTTGGCCTTCTGGCTTCAACTTCTGTTTTCTTGCCTCCAGCCTTGCTGGCAATTCCACCATCACCCATTTGTTTCAGCTCCAACGCTGCTGCCACCACTGCTGATGATCCGCACACCCGCTACACCTGCTCACTTGTCTGGGCCTGGCACGTGCTCTGTTCTCTACCCAGAATGCCCTTCCACTCTGCCACAGCGCAGCCACCTCTCCTCAGCTTTCAGGACTCAGCTTTCCTTTAATCTCATTTGGAATCCTCACAGACATTGGTTCCTAGTGATGGTCCATGTAGCCAACTCTTCATTTCAACTGCTTCTAGTAACTCAAAGCAACTGTCTACCACATAAGTATCTAATCTCTGCCCACCTCCTTCTGACATCCATATTCTCCAGCTCTGAGGCAGCTTGCCGTACTGTGGGGCAGGTTCCTTCATTCAGCACTTACTGCACACACACCATGTGCCAAGTGTGGTTCAGGCACTGTGTTAGGACACAGCTGTGTTCCTTCACTTTGTGGAATTTTAGTCTAGTTGTGGGGTAAAGAGGATTAGAGGTTATGCAGTAGGGAATAATCAATATTGAGATGGAAGGAAGGACAAGCATCTGGGGAAGCTTTGAAGAGGGGCCTAACTCAGAACCGAACATTAGAAAGCCGTTTCTCTCTGATTGATTGAGTCATCATTTACTGAGGGACTATCGGGTTACATAGATAAATCAGAGATAGTCTCTCCCAGAAGAAGTCCACATTTATGACACTGCAGAAAAATAACTGAATCAAGTTAAAACTACTCTGTCCTCTTGAGATGGATAGCCCGTAGAACAAAGAGTTGGCCCTTTACCACTGGGAGACCCAGGAGGGCTTCTTGGAGTAGGCAGCTTGGTGCCGGACCTTCACAGATAGATATGAGTAAGAAGGTAATTTCAGGTAGCAAGCACAGTGTGATCAGACGCCTAGAGGTTGGAATGCATAGGCAGGTAGTGAGGTAGTGAGTAACATATGGTAAAGGAGGAGAGTGGGAAAGAAGGCAGAGTGATATCAGGACCAGTCCATCTAGGACTTGAACATTTTCAGGTCCCCACATTGGTTCTGCTCTGCTGAGAACTATGTTGCCTCCTTTGCCGAGAAACAACAGGCCTCAGCTCCCTAAAACCCCTATCTCCACTTAAGTGTGTTCAATTCATAGCACCTTGGTGAGCCCCTCTCCATGCAGTCCCTTACCTTGCACTGTTCCTACTTGTCCCATTCCTATGCAGGGATAGCAGTGCGAGGGGATGGTCTGTGACCCTCCTCAGCCCTCTTGCTGTTCCTTTCTCTTCTTCCTCTGTCCCTCTACACCTGCGGTGTTCAATCTTTTGGCTTTTCTAGGCCACATTGGAAGAAAAAGAATTGTCTTGGGACACTAACACTAATGATAGTTGATGAGCTTAAAAAATTGCAAAATAATCTCATAATGTTATAAAAAGTTTATGAATTTGTATTGGGTCAATTCAAAGCTATCCTGAGCTACATGTAGCCCCACGAGCCATGGGGTGGATAAGCTTACTCTACACACCTGGGCTGACCATCAAGGTGTGCCAGGATTTTGCTGGGTTCTGGGACACAGGGAGGGGATTCTATGCTCACCTCCAAGGAGCTCACAGTCCAGGTGTGTGGGAGGAGAGCCAGGAGGTCAACACATACTTTTCAATGTGCAACTTAGACACCAGTCCCCTCACCTAGAGGACAGTGTACAGGCTACCTGCCTTGTGTATACCCACAATTGTCAGGTTTCCTGGTCCTAAATCACCTGTTGTGGAAATTCCCTGAGTCTTGGGGAAACTTAGCTTAATTGGTCCCCTATACCAGCAGACCTCAGCCCCAGCCATCCACCCCAGCAGAGTGAGCTCTTTTTCTGCAATCTGACATCTTCTCAAATTCCTGCCTGCATTTGTCACAGACTGTGAACTCCTCACCACCTGGATTCCTCAGATATGGGTATCTGTGCTCCCAGGCAAGCTCAGGGCCAGAGAGGATGGCATTGAGTGACTGGGCAGGCAGCCAGCCTCTAGAAGCTTTGTTCTTTGAGAAAAGCCAAGATTTATGGGGTAATCAGCCTGGAGACAATCAGGCATTGCCCTCCACATGTAGGGCTGCCAAGACATACTTGGTATCTGCAGAAGGAGGGAATGGGTGATAGAGCTGAGGACCAGCAAGATGGGCTTTATGGGAGGAGTGAGCTCCTCGTGACTGGAACAAGCTGAGACCAGAGAGGTAGGCTGGGTGTTCCTTCGAGGGCACATGTTTGTTACAAAACAAGGCTCTTCTATATGGGCTTTGTGATCAGGGTCTCAGAGCCCCATCCCTCGTTGCCCTCCCACTCTCCCACTGAGTTCCTCCCTACCTCCTGGTTGTGTCCGAAGAGCCAGTGGGAGGGAGGGCATGGGAACTCCTGGAGGACTTTGAGCAGCCACTGCCTGTGCAGGTAGAACTGGGCTACCTTGATCAGCAGCAGAAGCAGGATGAGCAGGGAGGCCAATTGGAGGATCCTGGAGACATCACCCAGGAGTCTGCTAGGGCTCAGCACAGAGAAACTCATGGTGCAGCACCTTCTGGATCTCTGAGGAGCCCTACCTGTCCCTGACCACCCCTGTCTACCAGTGCTCAAATCTGGGAGGATTGTCCCGCCCACTTGTGGGGAGTGTGAAGGGGGAGGGCAGAGCTTGAACTTTAGAGTTCAGAGTCAGTTGACATTGAATGATCCACCTAGGGGAAGAGTGGGAGAAAAGCTTCAGCAGCTGTCAGTGGCAGTGGCCCTGCCACTACCACATTCCCCTGTCCACGTACCTCACAAATATTTAACAAGCATCTACTGTGTGCCAGGCAGTATGCTAGGTGTGTGGGCACCACTGCAAGGAAAACAGACTTGAATGTTGACCTCAAGGAATTTGCATTCTGCTTTACTACATTGCAATAATGCTCATTCAGTAGCATTTTTTTGTTGCATGTTCAAAGGAAATTCTCAACATGATATATACATTTAAACTTAACGTAACCAAGTCCTGAATAATTACTCTTGTCTTATTGCAAATCTAATTTTATTTACCATAAAAACCTCTTTCATTTGTATATTGGGTGAGGAGTGGGAATTATGTCTTTCTACTAACTGAATGATGATATGGACAAACAGATGCTAACATGGTAGTACTTCAAGTACTTTATTTTATTCCATTGGGGAGACTGGTCTTATATCCATGGCATGATTTTTTTTTTCTCAATTCATATACATGACAATTAAAAAAATTTATACATAATGTTAGTTTTGATTTTTTTTCCCCTTTGATAGGTCTACCTTCTCTACCAGAGAAGGCCCTACAGCAATTTTAGTCCTACTTCAGTCTAGTACTGTAGCCACAGCAGAAGCATGTTTACGAATTCTCTTTCATCCTATGAAGAAAAT
Organism: Sapajus apella; assembly: GCF_009761245.1. Classification (NCBI taxonomy): domain Eukaryota; kingdom Metazoa; phylum Chordata; class Mammalia; order Primates; family Cebidae; genus Sapajus; species Sapajus apella. The sequence goes on from NW_022437002.1 coordinate 18,883,759, forward strand.
TATTATACAATCAGAACTTTGTACTCTGTTTAGGAGCCCTGACGACCTTGTTTAGTACACTCTGTACTGAACAAAAATTAATATTTAAAAATGATTGCTGGCTGGGTGAGGTGGCTCACGCCTGTAATCCCAAAACTTTGGGAGGCCGAGGAGGGTGGATCAGGGGGTCAAGAGTTCAAGACCAGCCTTGCTAAGATTGTAAAACCCCTTTCCCCATTGCTTATTTTTGTTGACTTTATTGAGGATCAGATGGCTGTAGGTGCATGGCTTTATTTTTGAGTTCTCTATTCTGTTCCCTTGGTCTATGTATCTGCTTTTGTAGCAGTAGCATGCTGTTTTGGTAACTGTTAAGTATAGTTTCAAGCTGGGCAATACGATACCTCCATTTTGTTTTCTTTGTTTAGGGTGGCTTTGGCTATTTGGGCTATATGAGCATTCTTTAAAGCTTTATTATTGTTGTCCTCTGGATTCATTATTCACACTTTAGGTGATGAGCAATATCTTTGAAAATAGAACTATTTAAACCTCTTTCTTTTATGATATTCTAACTAAATATAGAAAGACTTTCAGTAACACAGATACCATTCCTGACCAGCCTCTATTCTAAGAAAGGACAACAGAAAAAGGGCCAAACTTTTCCTTGTCGCCATATGTTAAATAGACGACATTGTCTTAAACTAAATAATAAGCATTAAGTTAACCCCAACAGGACTTGTTAAGGTCTGGATTTGTGTCGAACTTAACATGAATTACCCAAAAGGTTTTAAGACATACACAGTTTTGAAAAGGACCTAGTGTTATTGCTCTCTATAGACTGCTACAGCCAATTGCCAAAGCTTTCAAATGGTTTAATCAAGACTCCTTATTATAACCATCAGCTTCCTCTATATTATTACTTATCATTGCATCAATCAATCTCTTACCTTGACATTAATAATATAATTCTTTTCCCTATGGCATATCCATTAATTAATATAAACCGAGGGACAGTATTTATTTTATCAGTATCAAGTCTAGCCATATGTTTCATGCTAAGAGGTGAATGAGCTTCAAATTCAAAATATATTTTCTTCAATTAGGGCATGAGGAGCAACAGCACAATTTCATATGAAGTAAGTTTAGCAATCACTTTACTATCATTATATTAATAAGTATGTCCTTTACACTATCTATGCTTACAATTACCCAATCATGATTATTTTTACATCATCTCCATTTATCATGAGGAGATTTATTTCAGCTTAGAAGAAACTACTTGAGTGCTCTAGTAGACTTAACTTAGGGAGAAACATAATTTGCGTCAGGCTTTAATGTTAAATATGCAGCAGAACCGTTTGCCTATTCTTATCCGAATAAGAAGAATACTTCTAAAACAACTTTATTTTCAGGGTCATTTAATAATCTTTATATTCCAGAAATCACACAATTTATTTTTATTATTAGGGCTTTACTGCTAAAAGTTTTATTTCTATGAGTGTGGGCATAATACACACCATTTCATTATGGCCAACTCATACATTTCTTGTGAATGAAATTGTTACCACTAACCTTACCCCTATGTGTGTAACGTGTGACATGTGTCAGTCTCCATTATGTCATCAACTATTCCATTACGAACATGAAAAAGAGTTTTAAGCTTATGATATATAGATGAGATTTTGCACTTGAGCTGATACTGTAATGAATTGAGGCTTTTGGAATGTTGGGATGAGGTAAATGCATTTTGATGGGGAGTGGCCATCTTTGAGGGTCGGTAGGAAGATTATAGTATGCTAGATGATGACCTCCAAAGATATCAAGTTTAAATGTCTAGAACCTCTAAAGGATATCTTATTTGGGAAGTGATGTGATGAAAATAAGGACTAAGATGGGGAGATTATCCTGAATTATCAAGGTGAGCTCTAAATGTAGGAGATATGACACACACAGGGAAGGCCATGCAAAGATGAGACAGAAAAAGATTTGAAGATGCTGGCCTTGAAGATGGGAGAGACCTAGCCATAAGCCTAGGAATGTTGGCAGCCAGCAGTGGCTGGGGAAGGCAGGCAATAGATTCTCCCCTAGAGCTGTGGAGGGAGCACAGCCCTGCTGACACTTTGGTTTCAGCCAGGATGTTGATTTTGGACTTCAGCTCTCCAGAACAGTGAGATAATGAATTTCTATTTTTATTTTCTCTCTCTCTCTTAATCTCTCTCTCTCTCTCTCTCTCTCTTTCTCTGTGTTATAGACAGGGTCTTCTTTAAGTTGCTGAGCTGGTCTCAAGTTCCTGGACTCAAACAGTTCTCCCGCTTCAGCTGTCAGAGTAGCTGGGACTACAGACTCGCACCACTGTGCCTGGCTCTCATTTTAAATCACCACGTTTGTGGTAATTTGTTACAGGAGACCAAGAGTTATGGTAGTAGAGGTGAGGTGTGCTGTAATAAGTACCCACAAATATAGAATTGGGTTTGGAATTGAATAATAGGTAGAGATTGGAAGATTTTTGAAGTGCATTGATAAGAAAAGCACAGACTACCTTAAATTCACTATTGGCAGATATATGGACATTAAAATCCTTCTCATGAGGGCTGCAAGGAAACTGAGAAGCATGGATGAAAAGACTTCTATTGGTTTGGAGAATACTTACATTATCATAACAGAATGTTAGTAGGAAAAGTAACATTAAAGGTTCTTCTGGTGAGGACTCATAAGGAAATGAGGAAACATGTTATTTGAAACTGGAAGAAAGCAATCCTTTTACCTATATTGGATATTACTTGTCACAGCTCCAGAATCTTAGAGAAATTTTATCAAAGGATGGCTTATGCCCAGTGCCTCACAGGTACCTAAGTTAGATTACTTAGGAAATACGATAATACTTTTGAGCTTGGATATTTAGATGACATTTTGGAGTTGATGCTATAAAGAAGTGAGGCTTTTGGGTTGTTGGGAAGAGACGAATATATTTTACATGTGATTGGATATGAGTCTTTGGGAAACAGAGGGCAGACTGTGGAAAGCTGAGTGGTGATTCCCAAAGATATCAGGTGCTAATTCCTGAAACTTGTCAATGTTATCTTATTAGAAAAACTGTCTTTGAGGATGTGATTATGTAGCAGGAGCAGCCGTGGGAAAGGATCTCTCAGACACCGAATCCAGGAGGAAGGAATTTATTTGCAGCTGGTAGCTTGGTGGCATATGTGCCCAACAGCCAAGCTCCCCTAACAAAGGGAGGTTCAGCCTTTATATAGGCTTATACTTTAGATGTTACACGTGGAAGAATCTTAGGTTCATAGTTTTTTTAGGGCTCACATGTGAAAAGGTTTCTGTTTACAGTTTCAGGAATCACATGTGAAAGGGTTCTGGTTTACAGTTTTAGGACTCACATGTGAAAAGGTTTCTGTTTACAGTTTCAGGAATTACATATGAAAGGGTTCCAGTTTACAGTTTTAGGACTCATATGTGAAAAGGTTTCTGTTTACAGTTTTAGGAATTACATATGAAAGGGTTCCAGTTTACAGTTTTAGGACTCACATGTGAAAAGGTTTCTGGTTTGATCTTGTTTTAAGTAAAAATAGTGCCTTCTGAAGTTTCCCCAAGGCCTAGCCTGTTGTTTTGAGGAAGGAGATTCAGGAGGCGCCAGCTAGCCTTCTCTCTCTTCTATTGAGATGCACAGTGGATGTGACAGAGAGGGGAGGGAATCCCAAATGCCTGGGTCTCCCTCCTCAATTATATTAAAGATTGTGAGACTGGGAGATTAACCTGGATTATCAAGGTGAGCCCTGAATGAAATAGTTTATTTCTCCTGATAAAGGGAAAAGAGGAAGATTTGACACATACATGGGTGAAGGCCATGTGGAGACAGAGCAGAGAGATATTTGAAGATGCTGACTTTGAAGAATAGAGTGATGTGGCCACAAAGCAAGGAATGCCATCAATCAACAGGACCAGAAGTGGAAGGGAACACATTTGCCCCTAGAGATTCCGGGGAGAGCGTAGTTCTACTACTACTTTCATTTCGGCCCTGTAAATCTGATTTCAGACTCTGGCCTCTAGAACTATGAGAGAATATGTTTCTATTGTTTTAATCCAACAACTTCTGCTATTTTTTTTTCACAATAGCCCTAGAAACCTAAAATGGGTGGGATCATAAACACTTCTCTGAGTATCTCATAGAATTATTTACTTGTTCACTCATTTGTTTATTCAAAAACAAAGGCTTTTTTTTTTTTAACCTCATGGTTTGGTACCTAAAGGCAGAAAAATAAATTATTGTGTTAAAACATTATAGAGGGTGCACTGAAGGAATAAATGTGGGCTTGGGTCATTCAGAGAAAGAGAAAATAAGTAAAGAGGTCTTTAAGGAGAAATAGGAATTTACCCGTTGGTAAATACTAGGGAAAAAAAAAAGCACTGGCAGATTCATGGAGATCATACATGAAAGAGCAGAAATGGGACAGGCTCGTCTTGAAATTACCACTCCTCTCACTTTTTTCCATAATTATCTTTGAGTCATACCAAAGGTCATCAGTTCAGAATGTAAATCAAAATAGATTTCAGAAAGAATTTTTTGGAAGTCAGCTCTCCAAGGGTGCCCATTTTCTCCTGCTCTCTAATCCATCTAAACTCTTAAGCCCAACACCTTCCTCGTTTGCCCTACTCATGACAGGTGAATCATTACAGAACCCGAGAGTTCAGAGTTCTTTTCTTTCTGCTTCAAATTCTGGGCTCCTATCCAAACCAAAGAGTAGGGACATGTAACCACTCACACTCCATTCCATCTAACCTCCCCCAGTTCTGTGGCTACTTTCCGTCACTCATCACTGCCTCCCTAACTGGGGACCCTTGGACTCTGACTCTTTCCCTGCTTGGCTCAGCATCGGTTTTTCTCCCATAGCATGAGCAACAGTAGCGCTGAAGTCAGAGATTTTGACTTTGAATTCTCATTGTGCTTTTTTTCCCCACTCCCTGAATTCTTAATTTCTTTAAAGGTGGGCTCACAGTGTGGTAATGGCCAACATTTAGTGAGCACTTGTTATGTTCTGGCCATGAAGCAAAAACTTCACATGCTTTCTTAACAAAAACTCTACAAAAGAGATTTTAAAAAAATCTTTATACTCTAGGTGAGAAAGCTAAGGTGCAAACAGCATAGTGTCCTTTCCAGGATCCCCCAGTTCGTAAGAGGTGCAGCCACGATTGTAACCCAGGCCAGCATGCTCCAGAGACTTTGCTGTCACCGATTCATGTAAACAAGGTTGTGATTAAGTTGAGCCTCCACTCCAGATGGCTGCCCCTAAACTTTCCAGGGGACATTTAATGTTTGCTGTGTTTTATTCAGTGTTTCCAAATAGCAGGAAGATGTGTCAGATATTAGCTACACATATTTGCAGAAATGTGAGGCTCAGTATCTGATGCAGCTCCTGTGAGAAAGTGAATGGCAAACATGGGGCTAGGTGTAGCATCAGCATTGAAAGTGATGTTTATGGAGAATGTTTAAAGATACGAGTAAAGCATATGGGAAACTGATAAAAGCAGACTATAGAGCTGTTTGTAGGCTGTGAGCATAACTCTCAGAAAAGTGTGCTTATGATTGTCAAGACTTAATAATAAGTATATATTATCCCATTTATTTATTTGTTTATTTAAAAAAATTTTACTGATTTATTTTTGAGACAGAGTCTTGCTCTGTTGCCCAGGCTGGAATGCAGTGGCATGATCTCGGCTCACTGAAACCTTTAACTCCCAGGTTCAAGTGATTCTCCTGCCTCAGCCTCCCAAGTAGCTGGGATTACAGGTGCCTGCCACCATGCCCAGCTAATTTTTGTATTTTTAGTAGAGACAGGGTTTTACCATGTTGGCCAGGCTGGTCTCAAACTTCTGACCTCAGGTGATCCTCCTGCCTTGGCCTCCTAAAGTGCTGGGATTACAGGCAGGAGGCACCACGCCTGGCCTATCCCATTTACTTACTATTCAGATACCTCCACCAAAACTCCTGAAAGGTAGTAACTCAGCTGCTATGTTCTCTGCTTCCCACAGCATGAAGCAGGTGACTGTGTCTGTGGATGTTGCCCAGGAAATACCTACTGACTGAATCAATGAGTGACAGCTGGAAAGAGCAAAACTTTGAAATGGTTGTCACCATCATGAAGAGACTCAGTTCAGTTTTGAATGCAACATTGTGAAAATGAAATTGATATTTTTTGCTGCTGGATGTTTCCTGATTTGGTGTTTAGGCAAAACCAAGGAGAGGAGGGAACAATTGATCCCTTTGGCAGCATCTTGAAGCAATTATTCCTGTGGGTAGATCAGTCCATGGGCTTGATTTCTGGGTTTTGATAAAGGTGAATTTGATGCTGGTGTAACTTTACATTTCTTGTTTACTTTTAATCCTCTACAAAGACTGTATCTTCCAGGCACAAACCTTTAAAACTTAAATATTTGCTTGCTTTTCTAGTCTGATGGAAGGCACAAAAATATCATATTTAGTTTTAGCTGAGGACCTTCTGTATCATCACTTCCTACCTGGAACGAGAGGCAGAGGTGATTCTGAGAAAGGGAGGCTTTCTTACCTCAGTGCCTTGCACAGTGCCAGCATGCCATTAAGCCTCAAAATGTCTCTTCTGTATTTGCTGAGTGCTTAACTGTGGCTAACCACAATCACAGCTACTCCTTCACCTACTAGGTATTATTATTATTAACCTTATATTACAGACAGTCATGAACTAAGCCCCAGAGATGTTAAGTAACTTTCCCAAGGTAACAAAGAATGTGTCAGTGTCAGGATCATCATTTCCAATATTTCCAACTTCAGTTTTGCTAACATCTGACTATCATTTCCTTAGTATAATACTTTCTAGGTGCTTGGCACGGAGCAAAGTGATTTTAGCCATTATCCTTCTTCATTCTTATCATACCCTGATATGGAGCACATGTCACCATCCATGGGATCTCTCCAACCTCTTCTCAGGTGACTGTCTCACCATACGGCAGCTCCTAAAATACACTATGATCTTTCCCACCCCAGAGCCTTTGTGCTCGCCCTTCCTCCCACCTTGAACGTTCCTCCCTTGTGTTTCACACAGCCAGAGTCTCACCATCCTAAGTTTTGTCTATGACAAGAGGCCTTCCCAGATCACCCTATTTAAACAGTTATTTCCTTTAGTGTCTCTCATAACACTGTCTTTATTCTCAGCACTCACTGCTGTCTGTGATTATTTTACTGAATTGTCTGTCTATTATCTGCATTTCCCATAGAATGAAAGGGCAAATGATTTCTGTCTCTTTCCTCTGAGATGTCTAAAACAAAGCTCTGCACACATAGGCCCTCAATGAAAATGTTTTAAACACAATAAAGCCATTTAGGAAAAGGCTGCAGCTGATAAACTGATTGTGGGAAAAGCTGAAAGCTTTTCCTTGAAGAACCACAACAAGATAAGGATGCCCAATCTCATCATTAGTATGAATACTAATACTAATACTTCAACATAGTATTGGAAGCACTAGCTAGAGCAATTAGGCAAAAGTAGAAATAAGGGACATCCAAATTAGAAAGGAAGAAGTCAAATTGTCCTTGCTTGCAGATGACATAATATTGTATATTGAAAAACCCAAATGCTCTACCATGAAAACAACCTGTTAGAACCAACAAACAAGTTCAGTAAATTTGCGCAATACAAATCGAAATACAAAACCTATCGCATTTATATACATGAAGAATGAAGGAGTTGAAAATAAAACTAAGAAAGGACTCCCATTTAAAATAGCAACACAAAATACCTAAGAATAAATGTAACCAAGGAGGTAAAAAATATGTATACTGAGAACTATAAAACATTGATAAAAGAAATTAAAGAGGACACACATAAAAATGGAAAGGCATCCCATGTTCATGAACTGGAATAATTAATATTGTTAAAATGAGCATACTGCACAAAGTAATCTACAGAGCCAATACAATTCTTATCTTTGAGGATAAGTGACAATCTTCACAAAAATAGAAAAAAATTCAAAAATTCAGAGAGAACCACAGAAGACCCCAAATAGTCAAAACGATGCTGAATAAAAGAACAAAACTGGAGGCATCACACTATCAGACGTCAAAATGTACACAAAGCTATAATAACCAATATAGACTAGTCCTGGCATAAAAATAGACGTAGAACAATGCAGGAGAATAGAGAACACAGAAATTAATTTACATATCCCTTGTCAGCTGATTTTTGACAAAGGTGCCAAGAACAGTCATTGGGAAAGTACAGTCTCTTCAGTAAATAGTGCTGGGAAACTGGATATCCATAAGTAGTTGAATGAAAGTAGACCCCTGTTTCTCACCCCTATTTCTCATGCAAAAACCAACTCAAAATGGATTAATGACATAAATGTAAGACCCTGAAACCGTACAACTACTAGAGTAAAATATGGTGGAAATGTTTCAGGACACTGGTCTGAGAAAAAAAATTTATGAATAAGACCTCAAAAGAAATGGTAACCAAAGGAAAAATGAACAAATGAGATTATATCAAACTAAGAATTTCTGCATATCAAAGAAATTCATCAACAAAGTGAAAAGACAGCCAGGAGAAAATATTTGCAAACTTAATCAGACAGCAGATTAATATGTGTAGTATATAAGAAACTCAAACATCTCAACTCAGAAAAAAATCTGATTAAAAATGAGCAAATGATCTGAACAGATAATTTCTCAAAAGAGGACATATAAATGGTCAACAGGTATATGAAAATATACTCAACATCACTAATCATCAAGGAAATGTAAATCAAAACCACAATGACATATCATATCCTATGTGGGATGGTTGTGATAAAAAAGGCAAAACAACAACAACAACAAATCAATACTGGGAAGGATGCCCAAAAAAGGGAAACTCATATACATTGTTGGTGGGAATGTACAGTAGTATGACCACTATGGAGAATAACATGGAGGTTCCTTAAAAACTTAGAAACAGAACTCACATATGATCCAGCAATTTCCCTACTGGGTATTTATCAAAAGGAAAGAAAATCAGTGTACTGAAAGGATATCTGTACCTCCATGTTTATTGCAGCATGATTCACAATAATCAACATATGAAATCAATCCAGCATCCAACAACAGATGACTGAAGAAAGTGTAATATGCCCACACAGTGGAATACTATTCAGCCATAAAAAAAATAAAATGCTGTCATTGGTGACAACATGGAAGGAACTAGATAACATTATATTAATTGAAATAAGCCAGGAGCAGAAATTGCATGTTGTCACCCTTATGCAGTGGCTAAAAATAGTTGATCTCATAGATGTAAAAGGTAGGGCAGAGGTTACTGAAGTCTGGAAAAGGAGGGGTAGTGAGGGATTTTTTAAAGGACAGAAAATTTCAGCTAGAAAGGAGGAATAAGTTTTTGTGTTTATAGCACGGTAAAATAACTATAAATAACAACAATATACATTTTTTCAAATAGAAGAGAGTATACTGAGTGTTCCTAACACAAAGAAATGACAAATGTTTGAGATGATGGCTATGCTAATTGTCAATGATCACTATACATTGCATGTGTGAAAACATCATGATGTACCTCTAAATATGTGCAATTATTACGTGTCAATTTGAAAAATATTTTGAAAAATGTGTTGAATGACACAACAAGGGTGGAATTGAGGTGATTTCTCTATTGCACAACAAGCAACTATCAATTTTATAATGAAAATGCTTTAATGTGGACAAGAAAGTGCTTTCTGGCTGCAGTGCAGTAGAGAGTTGGTGGCAGGTGTGAGGTGGAAGCAGGTTGGCTAGTTTAGAGGTTGTTGAGCTAACCCCAGTGTGCAAAGAAGGTGGCTTGGATTTAGAACAGTGGATGTGGGTCTGGAGTGGGCACTGAAACCAGAGATTTTTAGAAGAGGCATGTACAGGAGCAGGGTGAGAAGCTCCCACAGACTGCCTGGGCAGTCTCCTCCCCTGCCCTCCCAGAGACTTTGGGCCTTGCTGGTGATACTGGATTCCTAAGTGGCCTTGGCCTTCTGTCATCATTTCAGACCCAACAGATGGGGAGCTTGAACAAAATGGTATCCAGGGACCATCAATTTTTCTACACTTACCCACTCTGGTTTGAACAGTTCATTGGCTTCCAGAACATTTATGAACCCAATTATGCCAAAGCTGTGTATAGCCAAAGAGGTGAGGTGTTCTTGGGAGAGATGCTCTTCCTGAGGGCAAAGGGCTCAGGCTATGATGTGGGGAGGAGGCCTGGATCTGTGTCCTATGCCTGGGCAGCCGAGGTCCCCACCCTGCTTATCAAGGTCCCTCCTCTGGCCCCTACTCTCTATTTGACCCAACCAACATCTTCACCTGCAGAGCCTCAGGCCCCAGTGTGTATGACTTCTTCCTTCAGTGGATTCGTGAGTGAGCACCTGCCTTTCTTGCTCTGCCCAGCCCAGATTCTTGGTGCTGGGTGACTGGGACTCTGCCCTACCTTACTCAGTTGATTATCCCATGAAATGGACAGCCTGGCCCCCTTGTGCCTTTCTTAGGCTCAGCTGGCTTTTGGGGAGTCAGAGGAGGGGGCAGGAGAGCTTCTGGCTAGCTGGCATGGGATGTGAACCCAGGCACTTTCTCTTGCCAGGTAGTCTTATAAGGGTTATCGCCGAGTTTAAAACGAGGAAACTGAGGCCAGCACAAGAAGATTAAATGCCAATTTATTAAGCTCCCGGGCGAGGTTCCATGGTACCGGGGAAAGAGGCCAGGGAAGTCATGCCTGACTCTTCTGGGCATGGGGTTTTATAGGGAGTGAAAGCATTTGATTGGTTGCGGGGAAACAGGGTGTAGTCAGGGCAGGCTGCTATTGGTAGGTAGGCGGGATTTTTCAACGGTGGGCTAGGTGCCGAGTGCAGAGCTTAGTGTTGAATGCAGAGGGGTTTTCCAAGGCGGGCTGGGTGCCTAGTGCAGAGCTTAGTGCTGAGTGCAGAGGGGTTTTCCAAGGCCGGCTAGGTGCTGAGTGCAGAGCTTAGTGCTGAGTGCAGAGGGGTTTTCCAAGGCCGGCTAGGTGCCTAGTGCAGAAGTGGGCATGTCTGAGCTCCTGATGAGGCAACCGGCCTTAACAGTCTTCTCCCCTGGATAGGCATCTCTTCCACTGCTCATGTTTCTCTGGTAAATCCCTGATTAAGACACATTTTGGTCCAAAGACTGATTCTAGAAAGACTGACTCTTAGTAAGTTTTCTTTCTTTCTTCCTTTCCTCCTTCCCTCCTTCCCTCCTTCCTTCCCTCCCTCCCTCC